>NC_133860.1:78358078-78664328 GCF_047830755.1 Zonotrichia albicollis
TAAGAAAAAAACAGCAAAGAAAACAGAATAAGTGACTTGAAATGTTGTGATGGTCGTGAAGATATGTGTCTTCCAGATTAAGCTGGCGGAGAAGTTTCTCTAAGGAAAGGAGAACAGCTGTGATGTGGTTTGCCTTTTTGGGATGTTTTGTGTAAGCTATGTGTAAATGCACATGTTGGATTTGTGAGTTAAAACTATGAGTGGTTAAAAGTTTACTAATTTTTGTACTTACAACAACTTCAAATGCTTATAGGTTAAAAAGATAGTTTCAAAAATGTGACAATCTTTTTTTTTTCCTACTATATCACTTGTTTCATGTCTTCCTATCCCCCAGTTCTTATGTATAATTTTGATAACACAGATTTGTACTGTCAGGTGTTCACTGTAGCACATCCCAAATAAGAAAGTCATTAAGTAAGGCTTAATCACATTGCACTGTGTAAAATCATAAAAATGTACCAATTTAATGCCTTTAACTAGAAAAGTAATTGAACTATTGTTCTAATTCACATTGCATAGGTCTAGATTTTCTTAATTTCCTAAAGTAAATGTTTTTAAATGTTTTTAAATGAGAGTATATTATCTCACTATAAATATTATCTGGCACTTTTAAAAATCTTAGTTAGCAAGTAGAAACACATCAATATTTTTGTGGTTGGCTTACTTGGACTCTTATTTGCAAGCATTTGAGATGTAGGTGTTTTTTGCCACATTAGTGTTTTACAAGTGGTTTGTAGTTACCTTCTGGTTCATTTGGGTCTAGATGTTCTTTGCCTACATTTTTTTTCCAAGCATATGCACTTATTTCTTTTCAAAGACAAACTTCATTAGGAAGAATACTGGGCAGTACATTTACCTTGTTTGGTCAGCATCCTGAGCTGCAGCACAGGAATGGGAGCAGAATGTTACCCCCCATAATCCACGCGGGAATGGTCAGTGAGCTGCTAGAACACCTGGACACTCCCAAGCGGTGGGATGGGATCCACCCAGGGGTGCTGAGAGCTTGCTGGGCCACTTCAATCATTTACCAGCACTCCAGGAGAACTGGGGATGTCCGTGTTCTCTGGAAGTTGGATGCAAATGTATCATGCATCTACAGGAATGGTCAGAAGGAGGATCCAGGGAATTTCAGGCCTGTCACATGCCCTCAGTGCCAGGGAGGCCATGGAGCAGGTCACCTTGAGTGCCACCAGCAGCAGGGACAGGACAGCCAGGGCATCAGGCCTGGCCAGCCAGGGTTTAGGAGATGCTGCCTGACCAAGCTGGTCTCCTCCTGTGCCAAGGTGAGCTGCTCAGGGCTCAGGGACAGGCTGTGGATGTGTCTGCCCGGGCTTCACGGAGCCTTTGACACCTTCTCCCACAGCATCTCCTGGAGGAACTGGCTGCCCATGGACGGGGCCCTGTGCCCAGGGGAGGAACGGGCTGAGGGCAGGGCCGGGAGCAGTGGGACATGGAGGGACACCCGGCTGGGCTGGCACCAGGGGGGCTCCCATGGGATCAGGGCTGGGCCAGGCCTGTTTGACATCCTCACCAAAGGGGGCATCCAGGGCCCCTCAGGCAGCTCCTGACAGCACCAGGCTGGGTGGGATGTGGATGTGCTGGAGGGCAGGAGGGCTCTGCAGAGGGCTCTGGCCAGCCCGGATCCATGGGCTGAGGGACAGCCAGGGGCAGTGCTGGGTCCTCCCCTGGGCTCACAACAACCCCATGTAGCTCCAGGCTGGGGGAAAGGGTTAGGACAGGCCCCGGGGGTGCTGTGGCAGCAGCCGGCCACAGCCCAGGGGTGCCCGGGGCCCAGAGGCCGATGGCCCCGGGGCTGTGCCGGCCGGGGGGCGGCAGCAGGAGCGGGGCAGGGCCCGTCCCTGGGCCGGCCCTGCTGAGGCCGCACCTCGAGGGCTGCGGCACCTCCGGGCCCTCACACGGGCAATGGAGGGGCTGGGGCGTGGCCGGGGCAGGGAACGGAGCTGGGAAGGGAATGGAGCCCCAGGAGAGGCTGAGGGAGCCGGGCAGGGGCTCAGCCTGGAGCAAAGGAGGCTCGGGGGGCCCTTGTGGCTCTGCACAGCTCCTGCCAGGAGGGCACAGCCGGGGGGTCGGGCTCTGCTCCAGGGAACAGGGACAGGAGCAGAGGGAACAGCCTCAGGCTGGGCCAGGAGGGATTAATTTGGATAGTAGGAAGAATTTTTTCACAGAAATGGTGAAAAGCATTTTAACAGGCTGTCCAGGGGGTGACGGAGTAAACATCCATGGAGATATTTAAAAGGACGTGTAGACATTGCACATGGGGATATGGTTTAGTGTTGGCCTTAGCCATGCTGGGTTAATGTTTGACTTGATAATCTTAAAGGTCTGTTCCAACCTAAACCACTCTTTAATATCAGAAGCACTGAAAGTTTTTACTAGCATTTGCTGAAATCTTGCTGCTTTCTTGCTTGTTGCATCTTTTTTTTTTTACTCAAGATGTGAAGCAGTTCTAAGTGGCGTACACTTCATAACTGAGAACTTTGGCATTTTAGAGATGTTACAATACATAAGAATAGAATCTTTTCAGGGGAATCTTTTCATTGATGTGCCAATTTTTAGAATAAACCATTTTTACAAAATTATACTATTTTCTTCAGAGAGTACTGCTTTGAAGAGCATTGTTCAGCAAAGAGGGGTTAGGTTAATCTTTGTGCAGAATGCCAAAGAGAATGTGGAGGGAGATCTGATTTGAAAAGACAAAGTTCTAGTTCCAGGTACATCTCTAAATTTAGAAAAGCTGTCACCAATGCTGTGCTTAGAGAAAAGAAAAATAAAAGTACCAAAGAAATTTCTTGTGCCTGAGTAGTCACATTTCCATGGTGATGACCAAAAGCATTGAACTCAGTTTGAAATCCAACTTCATTGCAAATGTGCTGTACCTTGAAAACTAAAATTACTATTTTCTTTAACACTTAAGAAGAATTAAAACACCTTAAATTCTTTGGACAAGCTAGCAGTCATACTCCTTACATATTACATTGAAACTTAGTGTTCAATTACAAATGCTTGGATTATTCACTTGGTGTCTCTTTTTTTTGTAGTTTGATGTTACAGATTAACTTGAAGCTGCCAATTGACTAGTTAATAATCTGGTAGTTATCAAGCAACACCAGCACATGCTGCCTGTCCATGGTTTTTTAAAGTTTTGGATGTTTTTCTGAATAATTGTGTATTCTAGATCACATGAATTGTACAGAATGGGATTGTGGCGTGGAACCATGTTACACCTGTGTGAAATTCTGCCTGAAAACTGGCTATTCCTAGCTCAAGTCAATGTGAAAATATGCTTAGATTAAGTCTTTCACAAGTTTACAATTAGAGGGGAAAATGTATTGTTTTGTATTAGTTTTCAGAATTAAAGACAATATTAAAATTTTAAAAACTATTTTCTTGTCTGAACACCTTAAAAATAATGCACAAAACACAAAAAATATATATTGTTTTGAGGCAGAACACAAGTTATGCTGACAGAAATCCTGTTTTAAGCACCATGAAAACAAAACTTTGTGTTTAAAGGTATCATGTGTTTCTGAAGGATGGGTGCTAAAAAAGCTGCATGCAAATGTTCTGATAACTACATTTTATGACACAGAAAAAGATAACCAGTTGCTCAGGGTTTAACCTGAATTCTGTAGGAGACATGAATACAGTGTGTCCAGGATGTCTTAAATAAACAATTCCCAGCTTTCCTGCTGATAGTTTTCTATCTCTAGTAAACTTCTCTGTGTGAGAATTTATTAACAATTTCTTGTAACTGTTCTGGTGAAGCTTGTCAGATTCAGCACAGCTGCACACATGAACTACTTGGCTGTATCTAATTTTGTCATTAACCTGGTAAAATTAGAAGAAGCTGCCTTGTGCCTATATAAGCAAAGTCATTCAGAAATTGCTTTATCAGCTCAATTCGTGGGCTAGAAGGGCATATTCCTGGTTAAACCAATTGCTGTTCTGAGTAATTTCTACTAAATACACCCAGCTTCTGTAAAAAGGAATACCTTAAATTTGCTTCAAGAACAGAACTGAAGTTTCTTTAGACAATAAATGATATTTGCTTTCCTCTTCTGTTTTTTCTCCATTTCATTTTATTGCAAAAAAAGTGGAGATGGGAGGATGTCACACAAGCAGTGCCATCATCTGAAATGCGATTCTTCAGTGTATTGTTAGGCAAGACACAGTTGTTCAAGAATTCCAAACATCTGTCTTCTCTAGGAATCTGAATCTGCTCAGCATAAGGAGAATGCTGAAATCTAAAATCTTCCAAGTCTACACAGTGAGTGCAAGATTTACTCAGAGTGAATACTCTTAATTTATAAGGTGAATCCTCATTTCTAAGGTCTAAGTGAAGTAGCAACAGAGAAACACCATTTGACGCTAAGATGAGAATCAAAAATGTGTTGTAAATAGTAATTTGCATTTGTTCTGATAAAACTGCTCTGTTAAGCAATCAAAAGCCTTTTGTGAAATGTGTGAAATTGTTCAGCAAGGAATAGATAGTAACATGAAGGCTGACAGAGAAATACATTAATATTCTCAGGCAAGATCACTGATCTGCCAGTGCGCTTTATCTGCAGTCAGGAAGTGGAATGGGGTGATCAAAATGGCATCCCAAATAAAAACTGCTGCAATCCAGTGTGATGAATAGCTTATGCACAGCAACCTGCAGGTGGGTGGCACAACCCCTGGTGTTGATAATTGCTGGTGGGTGAGAGGCTGGACATGACCCAGCCATGATCTCTGGCAGCCCAGAAAGCCAAACCTGTCCTGAGCTCATCCCACAGTGTGGACAGCAAGGGGATTCTGCCCCTCTGCCCTGCTTATTTGGAGTTATTTAACCATACCAATGGAATATTAGTTCCCTACATGAAGGTGCAATTAAAAAAAAAAGTTAACAAAATGTACTATTTTTCCATCTTTATCACATATATTTTTAGCTCTTGCTGGTAACTGCACAAAGCAAATGTTCTATGTAAAGGTTCAGGCTAAATTTTGACGCTGGCTGGAGATTGTCTTCAGATTCCAGTTTTAAATTTTGACCCACCTATGACTCAAAAAGTTATTTCAAGCTGTAGCTAAGCAGTTGAATAAATTTTTAAATTAAATTGATTCAGTTATTGTTGAGATTATTTTTTTAAGTACCTTTAAAGACTGTTTTATTCTTTCTCTCCAAACTTCCTTAGTCATCTTCTGGCCACCATGAGGGGCAAAAAAGTAAACTTGACAGGCTTGCTCAGGTGAGAACCCATCTGCACCTGTGGGGTCCCCAGTGAAGGAATGAGATGGACCTGTTGGAATGAGTCACAAAAGGGATTAAAGGGCTCGAACACCTCTCCTATGGAGACAAGATGAAAGAACTGGGGGCAAAGGCTCTGGGGATGCCTCATAGCAGCCTTCCAGTACCTAAAAGGGGCTTAGAAGAAAGGTGGGAACATTGTAGCAGGGCTGTAATGATAGGACAAGGGGTAATGGTTTTAAGCTGAAAAAAAGTCAAATCAAACAATATTAGGGAAAAAAATTATGATGAGGGTGGTGAAACACTGAAGTGGGTTGTCCAGAGAGGTGGCAGATGCCCCATCCCTGGAATCTTAAGGATCAGGTTGGATGAAGTGCTGGTCAAGTCAAAAATGTCCCTGTTTATTGCATGTGAGTTGGACTAGATGGCCCTTTAATGGTCCCTTCCATCCCAAACTATTCTGTGATTATTTGACTCTATGAAAAAGAGATTTCTTCAGTGTTTAAGCAGAGGGGTTGAGGCAGCTCTTACTGACCCTGGAAGCTGAAACTGCCAGTGTCATGTAGTTCTTACGAAAGGAACTATAGGGCAAAAAAGGAAGAAACATGCATCTAAAAGAAAGAAATGTGTGTCTTCTTTGTTGTCTTTGGCTGAAATTTTAACAAGCGCTCTGGCATATTTTCCTGAGATAAATTAGATAAATTTTTTTTTAGTGGTAGTCATTTCAATCCGAGTCACCTTCAGTTTGGTCAAATTTTCTCCTCCCCCTTAAAAGAAGACTGTTATCAGACACTTGAATGTCAAGGCTAGATTAGATGGTTTTGGTTTTTAAGTTGGACTTTTTCATGGCCAAATTTGGAATAAAACTACTGGAAGATACTTTGATCTAAAGCTTTTTGGCACACATTCTTCTTTCTGAAAATAATACCCATTTATGGTCCTGGGGTGTTTAGGAATTACGTGGAAGTATTTTTGAGTGTCTTTCAGTGGAATTTCAGAATACCTTTAAGGCACTTAACAAGCAGATTACTCCGTTCAAGATGAAAATACAAACTTACATAGTTCTGTTGTCATAGCAGAATGTCAGAAAACTCCAAGGTGAGGAAATCACTTTTATATAGAAGAGGGTGCAATTTCATGGCTACTGCTTCATCACATGAGTGACTTCTGCAGTTCAAATGTTGTTTGTGTGAAAACTGTGCTCTTTTCACTTCCCTGCCACCCATCATGCACCACAGCTTGGTTCTGACTCTCCCAGAGTGAGCTGTTTTCCTGCAAAGGAGAAAGTTGTTCTCTGGTGTTTGCTTTCTAGCTCCTGGAAGCCTAAAGCAGCAGAGCAGGAGAGAGAGAGAGGCTGAGTGCTTTACTTGAAATTTTCAAGCTGGGAGCAAGGCCCATCTCTCTGGGCAGCTGGGCTGTGTTCTTTGGCTGCAGTCCAATTACCCAAAATGTTTTTAGTTGCCTTTAGTTCAGTATAGCAGGTGAATGTTAAGGAAAACCCTCCTGTCTGATTGTTCAGATTCTTCTCTGGGAGTCACACTCATTCTGCCTGAGGCTTTTAACTGCTGGGACTGAAGCCATGTTGGAATCTGGAATTAAATAACTAATGTTCCAATAATGTGGATATCTTCTCCTGCAAGAAGTACACGTGTGCTTTTTTATTTATTCTCAGCATTATGGATTAAAACATTCAGGATCAGGTTGGGTTCTTCTGAATCCATCTCTCCAAGTATAACCCAGGTGTCCTGTAGCTGGCTGGTGTTTAAAACTGCCTTGCCAAAAGAATGGTTCCTTAGAAATCAAATGTGTGGATTATTTTTTCCCTTATCTTTACCTAAATCTCCTGCTTATATCAAACTGAAGTTTTGTTTGAGGAAGTTTGGCAGGAATTAGATCATAACTGAGTTTACAAGAAGCTGGAACACCAAGGCTGTTAAAAAAACCCAAAGTTTCAAGGCTCATGTCTGTTAAGTAGGAAGATACAGATGCCAAATGCTTTTTTACCAAACTCCCATAAAAATTAGTGCTAATACTTTTGGAAAGCAGTGAATTTTCAGGAAACAAACTCAGGCATTGCTATTGAGAGTATCCACTGTATGCAGACACAGGAACCAAGTTTCCAAGTTGTGCATTGCTGTGATGGTGTTCTTGTCCTCAAATGCAAACAGAATGGAGCACAAGGTTAGTGAGCTCCAGACCAAGCTGAAGCAAGAACACAAGGGGTCAGGACAAAGTGAAGTAACTCCTGAGAATGCTATGCAGCATCTTAATACATGATGCAGCAAGGGGAGGGAACCCAGACTGTTGTCAGAAATTAAATAGGAATATGGTTCTAATACTGGTACAGCCTTATTGTTGCTGACCTGAGAGGTGACGTGCTGCATTCCTGAGTCTGTACCTGGTCTGTATGGATGTCTATGAAATCAGAGCATCAATGCTGCAAGGAAAAGCAATGATTAAGAAGGTTGAGCTGGGTAAGACCCCTGGGGATACATTTGCAGTGTTGACTACAAGAATGTGACCAGGCATTTCAAGTTACTGATGAGAATGTGCTTGTGATACCTTTAAACAGTGCTGACTTTGAATTTTTGTTTTTAACCCAGGGTGAAACGAGGTGAAGAAGAGTGGGGTCTGAGCACTTCACTAACACCAGAAAAAAAAAGAGAACATAAAAAAATATATTCCTGGTAAAATGCATTCAAGCTTCTAGGCATGCAGTAAAGTAGTCACATCAGGCAACAGAGAATTCAGAATTTAACTGCCCCTAGTGTGGGCTTCTTACTGCTCATCCAGGGGCATCAGATCAGTGAACCTAGAATATCTTCTGAAAGGAAAGAACAGGAAAATTGATAAAAGTTATGGGTTGGCTTTGGCACAGAGAGTGACTGACTCGGTGGGTCGACTGCTTGCTCAAGGCTAGCAGGAGAGGAGAACACTGCCCATCACAAAGTCTGCAAAATCAACTGGACCCTGATACATGTGGAATGATTTTGCACAGCATAGCAACTTCAGCTGGAACTGGTAAGTAATAGACCCCGAGCAAGCAAACAAACAAACAAACACGCAAACAAAGAAAAGCCATTTAAGTTGCACAATGTGTAAGTAAGCTGTGGAGCTCATTGCCTGCAGTAGGAGTGCTAGAAATGGAAAGCAGTTAGATACCAGTTGTGACTCAGGCAGGCCTCACAGAGTTTTGTCAGATGGTGTGGGAGAGTATTTTTAGAGAATCACAGAATGGCTGGGGCTGGAAGGGAGCTCTGTGCATCACCCAGTACAACCCCTCCCCAAGCAGGGTCGCCTGGAGCAGGTGGGGTTGGAATGTCTCCAGAGAGAGAGACCCCACACCCTCCCTGGCAAACTGTCCCAGTGCTCTGCCACCCTCAATGGAAAGAAATTACTCCTTGTGTTGAGTGGAACAAGTTCTCCCTTTAGTTTGTGGCCATATGAGTGCATTGACCTGTTCTCCAATATTCTGTTGGCAGACCCTGTCCCACAGGGAAAGGTGCTGACAGTTTTTTGGGGCAAATTACAGGGATCAGCACATCTGGAGTACAAAGGATTGGCTTCACCCTAGAAAACCCACCTTCCATCTTCCCTACCAGGAAAACAAAAAGCTCCTGGGCTGAAGAGGCCCTTGGACTCATGGCTGTGTTTTAGCGGTAGTGTTTATTTTGCTTCTGAAAAGTGGGCACTTGTTTTGTCAGTGTGTCCTCTCTTACGAAACAGAAGTCCTTCTCTTGCCTCTGTACAGTTCATTATTTGTAGAATGCTTTCAGGAGCCCACATGAAAGGGGATTTTAGATGCACTAATTATTAGTGTTAAGCACAGCTGCTTTGTCTGAGGGCTTTCTTCCAGCTGGAAATGAGCTTGACTGCAAGGAAACCTATTTTTCCTAGAACACTGTATTGGTTTTAAGTCTGGGAAACAGAGAAAGCAAATAAAGCTATTTTGTTTAAAAAAAAATTATTTTTCAGGGACGAAAATTATTTCTCCCCTTATTTTAATTATAAGTATTATTGTTTATGAAAAACTGTTGTTTAATTCATCATGGGGAAATGGTCAAACAGTAAAATGAATAGTTTTTGGAAAAAAGTAATTTCCTCAGTTACTTTCAATTATTTGCTTAGGTATGGACAGAAAATTTTCTTGGAAGCTGTTATGTCATTCAGAAAGCATACTTTGAGTTTAATGAAAAGTTTCAGCAAATATCTGCTGTGTGTAAAAAGCACCCACATTTTTTTCCCCAAGACAAATTTTTTTCTTTAAGACCCATCATACTACAGTATGGAAATTTTCTGTGATGATACAGGGTTTTGAAAGCTTGGATGGTAAGGAGAAATTCTTATCTATCAGGTTATGGTCATATGCTAATGATGACTTGCTTTGCTGTTTAGGTTGCAGAGAAGAGTTTTACTTCTATAAACTAGTCCGAAAATAGGCTTTGTTAGTTTCTGATGTCAGCCACATTAAAATAAACATTCTTCTCCTCTTGTAGAGCCTCAAAAAGCTTCTATCTGAAAAAAAAATGAGTGGTTTAGTCTTACGTACAGCAGTCATGTCCTTTTCCCCTTCCAATGTTAAGCTAGGGCTGAAAGTACCTGTTTAAGCCCATCACAGAAGTACTAATAATAGGGAGAGGGCATTGATTAAAAAAAAATTGTAGGAATTCATGCTATTGAGCTCATCATTTTGTAAGAACAGAGCATCTCAAGCAAGTGGGGAAAGCCACTTTGTTTATCTGCTTGTGCTTGGTGTTATGGAAACACAAACACTCTTGAAAAAAAAGCAATACAGGAAATGTTGAAACAGGCATGGGTGCAGTGCTAATCTGCTTCAGCAACCAGGAGGAACACCAGCACAGAAATTTTCCTGTTCTTTGGTCCTTGGTGCCCCACTTAAGGGTCTTACCTGATAGTTCTCAGGGCTGTGATTTGTGAAATAGGAGAAGCTGTAAAACTTGGTAAAAAATGTAAAACTTGGTAAAAACTGTGAAACTTGGTAAAATTTTGGCTGGGACCTGTATTTAGCATTAGCTGAGCACAAGGTTGGACTGGATATGGACAGTGAAAAGCCATGGGTCACTCTGCACTGCTCTCTTGGATCTAATTTAGAGCACCTTACCTTTTGTTACATTTATCTTGTAATGTTTACCAAATCTCTGAAGGCTGCATTCCCCAACTGGACCTGATGATCTTAAAGGTATTTTTACAGCCTAAATGATTCTGAAAGAGTAAAAATCTCTTTTTTACTTGCTTGGGGTTCCTTTGCCCTGCATTATTGTGACTGAGAGGTGTGTGCAGATGTTTTCACAGAGCCAATAAATGCAGGGCAGTTCAGCACAAGGAGGGGGGATCAGGAACTCCAAGATCGCCTGTGAAATGGCCTGAATGCTGCTGCTGTCTGGAGAGCTTGATGTGAACAGTTCTGCCATCTGCCAGAACTCTTTGCCAAATTAATTACAGATCAACTGTGAGAAAGTCTGAGTGACCATTACCAACCATGGTGGCATTCCCCTAGCAAAAATATTGTCCCTGTGTGCCCCAAAAGCATTTAAGGTGTATTGTAGATAGGAAGATTGGAAAATGCAGATCCTGTTTCCAGCTCTCTGTGTTCAGTCACTGGCAGTGCACTGACAGCTCTAGATCCATCTATGCTCATTTAAAGCTTTGGCCTGAGCACTTAACAGAGGATGCTTGGAAAGATTCTGAGCACATTTAGTGTTCCATTCCCCTTGGGTGTGCAAATTTCCAATGCTGCTGTGATAATCTTGGCCTGGAGATCCAGCACAGAGCATTCTGTCTGCAGGACTGCATGTCCTTGGCTCACCATCAGGTGGGAAGAGGTGCTGGGTTCTGGGCTTGCATGTGCCTCTGCTTTTAGAAACAGTCTGGGCAAGTGGAGGAACTGTTCTGCAGAGCCATTACAGTCTCTTCTGTACATGATGTTTGGGCACATTTTAAAGCCTTTATTTCCTCAGCCATGAAATCTTCTTTGAGTGGTTGCATTCTGTCTTGTAAGTACTCTAGTCAGGGCTTTTCCAACATGTGTTTACAAGCCTCTGTGGGTGTGCTTGCCATAGTAATTCCTGGCTACATTTTATTGGAAATGTCTTGATACTCACAGGGTTTGGAGAGAGAAGAAGTGGGAAATGGCATTCACAATTCCCACTGGCATCAACCAAAGCCACAGGCCTCAGACTTCTTTAGAAAGTATTCCTCTTTGTAAGGGACGTGCAGTCTTTATATTTTCTCTGTTCGCAATAAAGCTATGTTACTTCCATCAATATATACAACTGTTCTCATTTCGCCCTTTCACTCTGCTCACTGTCATTATCCAAAATAGTCTCCAACAAAAAAAAAAAAATAGATTAAACTAACCTCCTCTGTTTTTTATGTGCACCTTCCTAGTTAAATGTGTTTGAGCTGATGAGCTATCACTTGTTGAGTCACGGCAAACCCTTTGTCCACATTATGACTAGTAGATATTTAATTGCCTCCTGAATTAAATTGTTCTTTCCACCTTCCCGTGGTTATTTTCCCTTATCTCCTTTGACATTCACATTACAAAGTAACAATGTTGTAATTGTTTTGAAAAGAATGAAATTACTTTGCCTGTGAGACACTCAATCTTGGTAGCTCTAACGAGGTAGAACTGCTGGGTGGCAGGCAAGTGTGTCACCCTGCATGAAAAGATGAAAGAAAGGCACAAAGGGAATTACACACATTATCTGAGAAGGGAGGGGTCATCTTGATGCTGGCTGAGACAGATGTGAACCTGAAGATCAGTCTGCAGAGTAGGAGCATATATGTTTTGTGTGCTGTGGTCAAGATCCTGATGAAAGAGACCCAAGAGTGAGTCAATTACCCAGTGTGGAAGGTGTTACATCAGCACACCAACACCTGTAATCCATAATTAGGGCAGTGTGGACCAGAGTTACGCTTCCCAGAGTGTGGGAAGCGTTATCCATGGAGCAGCACTCCACCTGCAGTGACCAATACTCATCTCCCAGTGCTCACTTCCACACTGGGGCATTCACAGCATTCCTGAAGAGCTGAAGTTATGGATGCCGAGGTGCAGCAGATTTTGCTGAGAGGCACAAAAGGTCATACACATGAACTGGGTGAGGCTTGTAAGGGGAGATGCTGACTTGGGGTGGTGGAGAACACCACTAAGCTGCTGTTTTCAGTTTTGGGGGACAATCTCCTTTCTTCTCTCTGCAGTTCTGGTAGTCCTAATACCGTGATGCCTCAAGGGGAAGAAGACTCTTGGCTCCTGGTTCCTTACAGTGTTTCTCCTTGTGAGTTCTGCACCCCTGTGCTCTGCACACACAGCCTTGGATGATGACGACTTTTAACTTTCATATTTCAAAATATAGCAGAAAAAACATAATCTTTTGGACTATTTCTAAATTCTCACCTGTTTTGCCTTATTACTGTGTTTTCTGCCACCATTTAGTGTTTTCCCAGGGCTCTGGAACAAAGGTGTTGGTCCAGTAATTTCCAACCTTGGCTTATGGGCAGAAGTCCTGATTAAGCAATATACTCTGAGCAGCATCAAGGCATCCCTGTCAGCCCTGGAAGGAGAGGGTTTGGTTCGGCCTTTTTACTTGTCTGTCCACATAGCAGTGGCAAAAGGCATTGCAAACAGATGGTGGTGGCTGTTCACAGAGTGAGGGAACCCGCACTTTAAATCTTGGGAAGTATTCCAGGTTTAAGGTAGAGTGTGAGGTGTATCCTGGTAGGATTTGCCACAATAACTTCTGTGTGTAGCAGCCCTCATGCTGCTGAAGTACAGCACCCAAAAGGTGTTTTTAAACTTGTCTGAAATGGCCATGGGATCTATTAATACATTGTAGAGTTTATTATTTATTTTGGTGAAAATACATAGTCATTTTCAATTCATTTTCCAAAACAAACAAACAGTGTTTGCTTTGAAGGATCTGCACTAGTCCAACTGGCTGATGACCCCATCCAAAAGATAAGAGATTATTCTTTTCTTTTCCAAAGGTAGGAAAATATGATGACCAAACATCATGCAGGTCTTTTTTCTGAGGAACAAAAGCTTTGTATTTCACATCCTGCATTTAAATTGTTACATAAGTACAAAATAATTAAGCTGAAAACCATCAACAGTGATATAGATCTAGTAGCTGATCTCCATGTTTGTTAAACTCCTGCTTTCAAAGAAGTGGTTTGCATTAGAATTGAGACTCATATAATTTAAATTACCTGTAAATCACATAGAATTTAAGTTTCCTGCCAATTACCATTTATATTTCACGTAGCAGCTTTGCTAACTGAAGTAGAGTCAACCTGTCTCCAGCCATATATGCAGGGAAAAGTTCTGTTTCTTCCACTGAAATTGGGTGTAGGATAGAAATCTGCACTATCAGAACTATTTGCAGCATAGCCAGAGATCAGAGACATTTTAAAGGGCAAGCATCAAGTCTTTGGAACAATCCCCCACAGCATATTTTCAACACAAGTATCCTCCTGACAGTGAGTATCTGGGTCTGAAAATGGCCTGTAACCACTGGGCATCCCTGAAACTGGCAATATTATAGAATAAACAGTCGCCTTCTTTGTGCCTTCCCAGATGTATATAAAATTTGCCATGGCTGAAGTCTGTCTTTTGGGAAGTTCCAGAGGTAATTGTCTGGAGTTAACTTACAGGGCTCCTGTCAAAAGGAATTAGTATTTCAGCAGCTCCTTGGCCAACTCCATGGCAGTACTAAAATAGTACTAAAATGCCTTACACATCAGCTGGCCTTGCTTAGGTGGAGCAACTCAAATGTTTTTAAAAGCAAAACAGTTATCATGCTTCCATTGCTTCCTGCAGCAAAATCCTTCTGGCCAAAAAGATTTCAAGGGAATGAATGTCTTTATTTTCCTTTCCATCTATCTCTATTTATAGCTGTGTATGTTGGGAAATGTATAACAAGAAACTGGGAGAGGAATAGATTTTAGGACTTGAGGGTCAAATATTTTGTTCAAGGGAAGCCTGAGTTGTTTGTGATGGAAAGGACAGCCTGATGGCAAAGCTATGTGCTTTGGTGTTTAAGGTATACAGCTGCAAAGAGAAACTGATTAAATTCAGGATTAGATCTTCAGTGGACACAATGGATTCTTTCTCTCTCACACACACACAGTGCTCATCTGGAGTCCAGAGCTTCTCTTGAAACTCTTTTTGATATGAAATTCAGCAGCCTTTATGACCAGATCAAATGTTATTTTTCCTCATTGTTCATAACAGTATTTGCAGTATGAGAAAATAATACTCAGCACAGGTAAGAAACATTCAACTAAGTACGAATAAAATTGTGTTCCATTATGAATTTCTTTCCCCACAACACACTTTCCCATGGTCACTTTATCCACTGATGACTGCATCCCAGCTGGAGCAGGCTGGCAAAATTAATCCAAAGTCCTTGAATTCAAGATGATTTAAATGGACAAGGGATCTTTTTCCGAGGTTATTAGTTTAAAGATGTCTGGCACTTGGCCTTCAAACTGAGAGCTGTCTAATCCTTATCTTGGTAAAGTCAGCAGCAATGTCTTCACTGACTTTAGCAGAAGTGAACCTTAGATCATTGCTGCCCAACTATGATCCTTTGAACCATTTCACCCTCAAGAGCATACAGCTGTGTGTCAGATGTGATTATTTCATTGCTTATTCAGGTTTTCTCTCATTTCCTTCTGCTTTTCTATCTTAAAGTGTATTTCACCTTCACTGTTTCATATATTATCAGACTTAATTTGAAATGCGCTGGTCTTACAATTTTTAACACTACCCATTCCTCCTGCTCCTTGTAGTTTTTGATTCCACAGTCTGGGCTGGGATGCTAAAACATCTTTCCTAAAAGTAGGGTAGCACTTCACCTTGGAGCTCTTTGGAGGCAATGTCCAGCCACAAAATCTCAGTCTAGGTACAAGGTTGCTCAGAAATTGTCTTGATATTGATTCCTTTAAGACTTTTTAAAATAAAAAAGTAGAAAGGAGTAAAATATTTCAGCTTGCATTAGGTTGTACAAATTTTCCTGATCTATTGTTTTTCAAGTTAGAGAGGGTTTTGTTTGTTTTAAAATCACGCTTCTTCTCACTTTGGGGGAAAAAAAAAGGTAAATAACAAACTTGAAAAATGTCTGTGTTACAAGGCTCACTTCTAATTCAGCTGACAGGTCTGGGTGATCCCAAAGAAAACAGAGAAGAGTGGAAGGGTGAAAGCAACCTGCTACTGCTCTTAGGTCACTTTGAATTGCATGTGCTCATGAACACACTCAGTTCAGGTAGTGGTGATCCCTTCTTATTAACTTAAATTAGAGGAGGCTTTGGTTCTGCTCTCTTTGAAATGGTTTTTGATGTTGTATGCTGCGAGAGCGAAGTGTGTAGGTGCAATGTATAATATACCCGTGTTCAATGAGTATCTGACTCAAAAGCCAAAGCCCTGTAATCTCTGAATTATTTAAAATAGAGGACCAAATTATGGTTTCAGCTGCAGTCAGCTGGGTAGGTGGTGTCAGTAATTGACAAGTTTGACCTAATGCCTGTTTATTGTGATACCTGGTATCTTTGGCAAATTACATAAACAAATATCCTGGCATTTTTCTTGGCAAACAGCACAAACACCACTCTTGCTTTATTCTCTTTGTCTCAGCAAATACTTTATGGCAAGTATTCATCACCAAATAAAGGGTGAGATCATCTGCAGTGCAAAGCCCATTAGGTCATGTATTTTGGCATTCTGCTGGGCTGCAAGGTCTGCCACAAACTTGAATGTGAAAATGTGAAACAAAATGTGAAACTGTGCATGGTGCTGACAGCGTTTCCCAGGCAATAGGAATCAGATATCCCTTTTCCTTTGTGCACAGAAGTGTGTACTTGACTTGGTGAGTAGTGGTGGTGTGGTACAGGGTTAGACTTTTTTGCCTCACCAAGACTTGTATGTAAAAATGTGAAGCTGAGGTGTTTAAAATATGGCCTTGTTAGGAATTTTTAACAGCATTTACACCCACTGTTGCATTCATGTGGTTTTTTTCCCCACCCTGCCTTTGCCTACCATCTCTGTACCCTTTGCAGCACACCTCTGACCCTTCCTCTCCCTCTGTGTCCCCTGCCCCACTGGTGGCTTCAGCCAGCTCAAAATACCATTCCCTGCCATGAGTAATGAGCTCCCCTTGGAAGCTCTCCCTGGGAAATCTGAGACTTTGGCTTCTCCATCAGTATTTGCCGTGCTGCTGTTGGCTCTGACACGTGTCCTTCAGCCACCACAGCAGGAGTCAAGGGGACTATGTGCAGGCTGAAGCTCCTTTTCCAGCCGTGCCCTGGGGATATGAATGCCTACCTGCCTCCAAGTCGCTTTTGAAACTCCTGCTATGTGGCTGACAAATGGAAGGCAATCACTTCAGTGTATCCACAGATATGACATATGATTTTTTAGGAATTACAGTGCACTGGAACTGCAGATGCACAATACTTCTTACTCATGGCCTTCTAAGCATCAAGCTTAATGAACCTCTGGTGACTGCTGTAGTCCACACATGTACTCTGTTCTTTTCCAGCATTTCTCAAAGGTGCAAGGATGTCAAATTGACTGGAATTAGTGGAAGGACTCCATCTAGCAGCATGTGCCCTAATCAGTGGCGAAGCCAAGAGGAGTTCACAGGCAACCTGATGTCCAGATCAATCCTGCATGATTGATCTTGATCAATCCCTAACATGATCTTGTGGGGTCTGCCAACAGGCTGGGTTATTGCTCAGAAGAAGTTAAAAAAGGTGCTGCCAGAACTACTTTAATTAGGCTTTCTGTTTTTAAAATATTAATTTTCATTCAATTTTCTCTCTATGCTTTCCCTATAATGAAAAATAGACATTCACATTTTTTGTATCTTGGTCACTCTTCACCCATGTAAATAATAAGTCTGAGAAAATTGACTCAGTTTAAGGTGGAGCTTGAAATGTTTATGAAGGGACCCATAAGACACAGTTATCTACCATAATATGGACTCTGTGTAGAACTGAGGGGACCTTTTTCAGTCCTGTTTTTCCAGAATACACGCTGTAAAAATTCAAAATATACAAACTTGCACCTGGTGCAGTACTTTCATGCATTTACAATTTTATTCTAGAGTAGCAACAGGACTTTTGACAAATTCTCATTATTTATAGTGGCTGCTGGCTGTGTCTTCAGCAGAAATTTTGGAGGTCGTGGAAGATGGAGGACAATATTGGAATGTCTTGCCTGTGCTGCTGCTTCCTTAGGTGATCACCTGGAACTGAGCATCAGAGGGACCCATCTGCTCTGCAGTGCCCAGAGGGGGATCAGGTACAGGTGGTTTATCAGCTCCTCAGTGCAAGTGGTGACATGACAGAGCTTATACACAAATCCTTGTAAATCTGCACTGAGGTGTTTCATGGCAGGGTACAGAACTGCGAGAAGAAACAATGGAATAAACATCTCAAAAAGATGGATGCTATCAGAGATTACTTCTCCATTATCTCTTGATATGCTCTAACAGGGCAGCTGATTGTTGATGGATGCAAGTGTTGTCCTGATTTAAGTGAGACTCTGGAGCTTCTCTGTCAATTCTCTATTTCCTCAATCGTTCTGGATTAAATCTAAGAAAACTGGCTTTGTTTAAGTCCCTCTAACAACTGGCAATAGAGCCAGTGGGAAATAACTTACTTGGTTAAGTCTCCCACGTTGTCTACTGTGGCTTCAATTTACATAATTTGTTTTGTTGAACAAAACACACTCTCCTCCCCCCAAAAAAACCTCTTTTGTGGATGGTAAACAATCTGCCACAAAATGTTCTTGTGTCCATGGATGGCTTCAGGGCTTGTAATTACTCTGAAACTCAGAGCAGTTGCTTCTGGAAGACAAACACATACAAAAAACACACCCAAACCAAATCAAACCAAAGTGTCTGGTGCTCAGTTGGTGCCACCTTGGCCTCTGGACCCACGCTGGCCCAATTGTGGGTGCTGGAATGAAGGACTCCATGTGTGAAGCTGTCCTGGGCAGAGCAGAAAAGCTGCAAACATTTTGTTTGTTTCACCCTGTGTGGCACCACACACATCCTTTTGGATAACTGGGCTAAACTGGGCTGGCAGTGCAAAGGGACCATGCACCCAGAGTGCTGTGTCCCATTCTGGGCTCCTCAGGACAAGGAAAATGAGCTGCTGGAGCAGGTCCAGTGGAGACCCATGGAGATGGTTCAGGGTCTGGGGGAGCTGGGCCTGTTTAGTCTGGAAAAGACTGAGAGGGGATGTCATTAGAGCAGATAAATATCTCCAAGAGGATGCTCCCAGACTGCTTTTGGTGGTTTCCAGCAACAGGACAAAGAGCCATGGCCATAAATTAAACGAAGATGAAGAACTTTCCACTGAGGGTGGCAGAGCACTCAAAGAGGGCCCCAAGGGGATCATGGAGTCTCTCTGGATAGATTCCAACCCCACCTGGACGTGTTCCTTTGTCACCTGCTCCAGGTGACCCTGCCTTGGCAAAGGGGTTGAACTGGATGATCTCCAGAGGTCCCTTCCAACACCTACACTCCTGTAATTCTGTGATTTTTGATGTGAGAAGAGGCAGGTTGGGAAAAGGGAATGCCCAGCACATGTGAAAGCTCATGCTGTCTGTTCTGCCTCAGAGATGGCAGAACAGACAGCTTGGGTTTGAAGTTTGGGGATGGGAACAAAGGGGGGAGCCCAGGGGTGGCAGCTGGGGAGGTGGGGATATGTCCTGGCTGTTTCTGAGGCCAAGATGCTCCTGTGAAAGGACACTGGTGATGCCTGAGGGCCACAAGAGAAGGGGGTTGAGAACATCTGAAGAGATTTTCAGTGTTCTGTGTCAGAAATAGTGTGGCCAGGAGGCCAAGGGAAGTGATTCTTTCCCCTGCACTCAGGGCTGCTGAGGCCAAGTGCTGGGTCCAGGTCTGGACTTCTCAATTCAAATGGTCACCGAGGAGCTGGAGTGAATCCAGAGAAGGGAACAGAGCTGGGGAAGGCTCTGGAGCACAAAATCTGACAAGTAGCTGATGGAGTAGGGTGGTCTCAGCCTGGAGCAAAGGAGGCTTAGGGGGTACCTTGTGGCTCTGCACAGCTCCTGCCAGGAGGGGACAGCCGGGGGGTTCGGGCTGTGCTCCCAGGCAACAGGATGAGATGACAAAACTTCAAGCTGTGCCATGGAATTAGGAAGAATTTATTCACAGAGAATGTTGCTCGGAATTGGAATGGGCTGCCGGGGAGGTGGCGGAGTCACCTGGAAGCGCTCAAGGAGCAGCTGGAGGTGGCACTCGGTGTCCGGCTGCACTCGGGGCGCTCAGAGCCCTTCTCCAACATCACCGTTCATCCTGTGGTGCCGCGGGGTCGCGCAGGGGCGGCCGCGGGGGCGCGCCTTGGCCCGGGCGGCGCCACGTGGCCGCGCAGCTTCCGCGCTCCCGCCGGCAGGTGGCGCGCGCCCGCCGCTGCCGGGGTGCGGCGCGCTCCCGATCCCGGACCCGATCCCGCTCCTGATCCCGGACCCGATCCCGGATCCGATCTCGCTCCCGCTCCTGATCCCGCTCCTGATCCCGATCCCACTCCCGCTCCCGGACCCGATCTCACTCCTGATCCCGGACCTCATCCCGCTCCTGCTCCCGGACCCGATCCCGCTCCAGCTCCCGATCCCCGATCGGATCCCACTCCCGATCCCGCTCTCTGACCCGCTCCCTCTTCTCATCCCGCTCCCAGACCCGATCCCCCTCCTGATCCCGCTCCCGCTCCCGGACCCGCTCCAGCTCCCGCCCCTGATCCCTCTCCCGGCTCCGCTCCCGATCCATCTCCCTCTCCCGGCCCCCAGAGCCCAGCTCTGGCCCCCGATGCCCAGCGGGACCCGGTGCCGCTCCTGCCCCGTCCCGCTGCCCCCGCCCGGCCCCGTCCTGCTCCAGGACGGGCTGCGGGAGCGGGAACCGCGGGCGCGGGTTCACCCGGGAATCACAGGGTCAGCCCGGCTGGAACAGCGCTCTGAGGTCAGCGAGTGAGACCTGTGCCTGATTCCCCCCGCCTTGCCACCCAGACCATAGCACGGAGTGCATCCCAGTCTCTCCTTAAACACCTCCAGGGACAGTCACCTCACCTGGGCAGCCCAGCCCAGTGTCCAGTCACCCGTTCCGTGAAGAATTCTTCCCGATGTCCAACCTAAACCTCTCCTGGTGCAACCTGTGGCTTTGTCCTCCCATCCTGACCCTTGTTCCCTGGGAGTAGAGCCCGATCCCCACCTGGGTGTCCCCTCCTGTCAGGGCATTGTGGAGAGTGAGAGGATTCTGATCCTCTGGAACTCCCTCCGCTGCTCCTTATCAGACTTCCACCCTTCCCCAGGTCCATTGCCTTTCTCTGGACTTGCTCCAGCACCTCATCATCTTTCCGAAGTGAATAACCCAGAACTGGATATTGGACTCAAGGTGTGGGCTTGATGGTCTCTGCCCTGCTCCTGCTGCCACCCCACTGCTGGGACAGCCCAGGGGCCATTGGCTTTTTTGGCCACCTGGGCTCATGTTCAGCCACTATTGACCAGCACTCCCAGGTTATTTTCCACTGAGGCACTTCCCACCCATTTCCCCCCCAGCCTGCAGCACTTCAGGGGTGGAAAAACCCACCTGCAACAGTCCTGTAGCTTCCTGGGTTGTTTGAGGCTGATGTAGTGAAATCTGAATTTTGATTGCCCCCTTGTTCTTTGCATTCTGATGATTGTATCTTGTTTTCTTTTCCTTTGAGCTTAGATTTGATACCCTTCCAGTAAGATGCTTCCAGAGTTTCCTCATGACTCCAAGCACTGGTGCTTCTCCATTAGGCTGGTTGGCGCTCCATACAGCATTGCAAGATGCCATGTGTCAAAGACATTTTAAAATCTTTGTTGAGGGGAGGAAAATTTCAGCAAAACTTCAGCCCTGGACATGAGAAGAGCAGACATCAGGCTGATCAGGGAACTACTGAGTAAGGTCCCCTGGGAAAACACTTTTGAAGGTGCTGGGGTCCATCAGTGCTGGCCATTTTTCATGCACCACCTCCCAGGAGCACAGGACAGACAGTTCCAGAATGGCCTAAGTCAAGCAGAGGAAGCAGAAGGTCAGCTTGACTAAGCAAGGATCTTCTTGGGAAGCTTCAACCAAAAAAAAAAAAGGGCATTTTCCCAGTGGGAGCAAGGTTGGATGACACTGGAGGAATACTGAGATGCTGCTTGCCACTGTAGGGAGAAAATTTGCTAAGCCAAAGCCTAATTTGAGTTGGCCAGAACTGTGGGGGACAATAAAAAGATTTATTAAGTAGGTTAATAGCAAAAGGTGGTCCAGAAATAACATGAATCCATTGATGAGGATAGTCACCTCAGAAACAGGGACATGAACAAAGATGAAGTGTTCAGTGCTTTCTTCTCTTCCATCTTCAATGCAGATGAGAAGTTAAGGGGTCCCAGGGCCCTGAGCTGGAGCGCTGTGGGTATGAGAATGATCAACTCCCAATTGTTCCTGAGCTTGCATAGGATGTGCTGCTCCAGCTGGATCCCTATAAGTCTATGGAGCCTGATGAAATTAATTAAAAAACAGTCACTGAGCTACTGATATCATGACAAAGCCTCTCTTGATGATTTTTGAGTGTTCTTGAGAATCTGCAAAAGTCCCAGTTGACTGGAAGATGGTGAATGTCCCAGTTTTCAAGAAAGGCAAGAAGGATGACCCTGCGAACAATAAGCCTGTCAGTCTCACGACAATGACTAGTAAAATTATGGAGAAGATTATTCTGGGAGGTGTTGAAAAACACCTGGAGGACACACTGGTCACAGCCAGCTCAGGTTTATGAGGAGAAAGTCCTTCTTACCAAACCTGATTTCTTTTCACAGCAATGATCAACCACCTTGTTGATCAAGGGAAGACACTTGATATGATCTTTAGCAAAGCTTTCCATACTGTCTTTCCCAGGATCCTTCTGGACAAAATATTCATCCCTCATCATGTGGTGGGTGATTAATGGCTCACAGGTCAGGCTCCAAGAGTTGTGGTGATGGGGGTGACATCAGATGGGGGACCTGTCACTGGTGGGGCTCCACAGGGCTCTGTTCCTGGCCCTGTGCTCCTCAACAGCCTCAAAAATTACCTGGATGTAGGACTAGAAGGGATACTGGGCAAGGTTGCCAATGATAGTAAGATGGAAGGAGCTGTTGAATGTCTTAAAAGTAGAGGAGGACTGCAGAGAGATCTTGACAAATGAGAGGGCTGGACAATCACCAGCCGTGGGAAGTTGAACAAGAGAAAGTACTGGAGTCTGGCCCTGGGAAGGGGCAACCCTGGATGTAGGAACAGAGTAAGGAATGAGATTTTGGAGATGGTGCCATGGGATAGTTCTGGGGTTCCTGGTCAATGGCCAGCAGGACACGAGCCAGCAGTGGGAGCTGGAGCCAGCAGGGACATCCCTGTCCTGGGGACACCAGGCCCAGCATGGCCGGCCAGGCCAGGCAGGGATTGTCCTGCTCTGCGCTGGGCCGGGGAGGCCTCACCTGGAATATTGGTACAGTTCTGGGCACCACAGGGTTAAAGAGGCATTAAACTGTCAGAGAGTGCAGAGGAGGCCATGGGGATGGTGCAGGGCCTTGAGGGGAAGCTCCATGAGGAGCAGCTGAGGGCTCTGGGTCAGTTGAGATGGAGGAGAGTGAGGGGAGGCCTCAGTGCAGCTCTGCAGCTTCCTCATGAGGGGAACAGGAGGGGCAGGCACTGATTTGTGCTCTGTGGGGACCAGGGAATGGCCTGAAGTTGTGTCAGGAAAGGTTTAGGTAGCATAGTAGGGGAAGGGTCTTCCCCCAGATGGTGTTTGGCCACTGGAACAGGCTCCCCAGGGAATGGACATGGCACCAAGCCTGACAGAGTTGAAGAAGCATTTGGACACCACTCTCAGGAACGTGGTGCAACTCTGAGGATGTCCTGTGCAAAGGCAGGAGCTGGACTTGATGGTCCTTGTGCTTCAAGCTCAGGATATTTTATGATTCTATGATCCTATATTTTAGTTCTGCAGTTTTTGAAATCTTTCTGACTGTGTCAGGGACCTTTGGCTGATTTACAGATCAAGCTGGGAAGAAATTTCTCACACAAACACTTTTTTTTTTCCATGTATGTTACACACATGCACACACACACTGTGTGTATCGTGGAGGGATGCTCTTGCTGGGTTGCACCAGAGTTCTTCCCCTACTAAGAGATAACCAAATGAACAGCTTTGGCCTTCTGAGATTTCTCCTCTGCTCTCTCCCAAGCACACATGGGGCAGCTGTCTGGAAGTCTCCATACTTCCTTTGTTTAGGGATGTGGTGTTTTTAAATCTATGAATTAGCAATGTGGCTGGGTTTCAGTTCTGCAGAGGGAAGTTACATGGGTAATGCCACCTGTCACCTACAGTGCAACCTTTTCAATGGCATTATCTAATAAAAACATACACAACAGTAGTACTTGCAAGTCAGCTGGGTTTCATTTCTCGTGCATTGGCAATGTAGGATAGAGTCATTCCCCCAAAAAGCTGATTTTGTAAATAGCTAAGGTCCCACACTGAAGACTTTTGGAAGGAGATCTTCACTGCTAAGTGCATAACAGTCTTACTTATCCTTAATGACAAACTATTAATATAGTTCAGGCAAATACATCATTCTCAACAGCTCCTTGTTTTTTGCCATTCTCTCTGGTCTTGTCCTTGTAAATTCAATTTCACAGGCACAATCTGTAACACAGCAGGTGCCAAGTGTAGCCTTCTTGTTTCATAGGATCCAACTAACTGTCTACGTGGGATTCATTTAGACAGCAGCATAGACAGCAATGAAAAAAAACCTTGTGTTTCTGCTACACAGAAAGAAAATGATGCTTCTCAAGTGGCCCCCCCTTGTAGGATTCTTAAAGACCATCTACTGCCATGCTTCTGTGGAAGCTGGCTCTGGACACTTCATGAATTCCATGGAGAAAACAGCCAGGAGTGTGGCTTTGCTTTGGCAGTTGAAGTTTTATAGGTCAGGCACAGATAATCAGTGGTGCTGAAACCAAAGGAACTCAGGGACCTGGGTACCTTTGAGGGTTTGGACTCCAGTTCTTAATGGAGTTCTTAACCTTTTATTCAGGTTCCAGAGCTTGGGCTATTAAAGTTTTGCAGATTCTCTCTGACTTGTGCCAAATAAACTGACCTGTGTACATGCCCCAGTCCTGGTGTAAGGGAAGGAGCTCCCAACCTCATTGCCTCTACACTTCCTCCTGGTTTTTAGAGCAGATGCAGGCTCCACATCCTGACAAATCTCGTGGAGGTTTCCCTGAGGGGAGCCTTTGTGTAGGTACACATGCACAAAACTCCTGCATGACAGAAACTACCCCCACAGAAAATTCCCTCTAATTGACTCTGCAGCAGTGATCAAGAAGGGTGGGGTGATTGGTGGGGCTGAACTGCGTTTTGCCAGTGGGATGGCTGTGCATCTGGAGCTCACATCTGCGGAGCTCAGATGCAGAGATCCGTGCATGGAGCTGGCAGGAGAAGGGAGGGCTGAGCACAGCAGAGGGTGCCAACACAATTAAAGCCAAAGAAAGAAGTGACTGCTTCCTGTCAGCACCCTGCACCCTGCACCTGAGCACCAGATGAATGAAGCAGGATCTGAGCAGGGATTTGCACCAGGAAACCAACAGAGAACCCAAGGGCTGCTTTAAATTTGGTGGCAAAATTAATGAGCTTCTGTGCGTCTGACTGCTCTGATTCAGGGCCTGCAGCCAGATCTCTTGGTTCCCAGCACTTAACAAGGAATGGGCGCCCTAATGAAGTTGGATGCTGGAGGAGGAGCACCCTAAAGGCACCCTTCTGGAAGCCTGCAAATGCAGAAGGTTATTGCAATCTCTCCTGCTCTCTGGAATGCTGGCGATGGACTCGAGCACTTTGAAAACCCTCTACCCAAGAAGAAATGCTTGTGGTTGCTTTGAAGTGAGCAAACAAGAAAGCACCCTTTTGAAGTCAGCACAGTAGCTGGAGAGGGATGTTGCTCTGCTGCAGCTCAGATCCTTTCATTCAGCAGGGTAGTGGCCAGTGCACTCATCTGGGAGTCCCATGTAGGGGATGCAAAAGGTGCTTTGGCTGTGAGGAGTAGGTGTTCTGACAGAAGTAGGTGTGCTTTGAGAGGCAGGCGTGTGCCAGCCTTGCACGTGGTTGGTTGTGCTGGTGAAGGTCACTCTCTAGGGTGACCTGAATGTTCTGGTTGCACTGTGGCATGGAAGATAAAGGAGACACGGTGGGACAGCCCAGGCTCCAGGTTTCCTAGGGGTTGGTCTGCCAGAATGGCTCATCTGATGCAGGAGTGAATTTCCCCACCATTCCTGAGGGGCAAAGCGAGCAGGCTGCACTGATGGCTGAAGGTTCTGGGTGTAATGGTGACAAGCTGGCTGCTGGGCTTCCCTTTTTTCCTTTTTCTGAATTATATTTAGTGCCATAGACCACATTCCTAAGCGTCCTGGAGAGAAGCTTTGCCTTTTACTTTTTAAAGTCTCTAGCCATAATATAAGGAAACGGTGTTGGCACATTAGCAAGTGTTCCTCTCCTAACCTTTTTCAGGAGTATTCTGGGTTCATGCCACAGATACTGATGGCGATGGGCTGCCAAGAAAGTGATAAAGCATTACTTGCTTCTTATGTACCTGGTTATGTGTAAGACTTGACTATTTTAGGCTAAGTAGGAGGAAAATTGGTTTATGACCTTATAATTAGCAGTTGTGTGAGAATAACAGCAAGACTTATTGAGTCATTCTGATAGCACAGTTTCCCCTTTTTTTAACATTGCTTAATTAAAAAAAAAAAGCAAAAAGAAAAAGAATGCTTCAGCAGGTTTTATAACACTGTTTTAAATAAGCAAACAGACAAACCTAATTTCAAGGGATGGTCCAGAGGTCTCTGCTACTTAGGTTCATGGTGACTGAAATGTGTGACTTGAGGAACTGAGGAATGCTGATGGTGTGGCAAAGAGCAGATTGGGCGAAGGACACAGAGGTGATACTCAAGAACATCTTGGGGTGATAATTACAGATGGAAGATGTGAGGGAGAGATAAATGAGTGACCAAGCTGGTAATGGTGTGCTGACTTGCTACAGTATATCCTCGGTGCCAGTGACAGTGAAAAGCAGCTCCATTCGGATCTTCTGAGTTAATGATGCATTTATTTACCTCCTGCATCTCCCTAACACTTCTCTTTCTCCTCCCTTCATTTCCAGCTCCTTCCATGATGTATTCATGACACAGTTGTTTCTGATCACCTTCCCAAAGATTTTCAGGCAGCTCAAGGGGAGTTATTTGCCCACTTACCAGCGAATTTCAAAGCACATGACAATTCCACCCTCTTTTTTAGAGCAGTGGAGCCACCCCTCTCCCCGAGTGCCACTGCTGGGCTGTCAGTTTTGTTTTCAGGGTCTGTCAGCAGCTCCTTCCTGGTGACTTTGGTCACTGCTTGCTGTAGCAGCCCCACAGCTAAGTTTGGATGACAAGGCACACAGTGCTGGCATCTGTGCTTACATCTGAAATTCCCAAGGGAAGGAGAGCTCAGATAGGGCCTGGAGAAACTCCTGGAGGACCTCTTGTTTGTGTTGGGGTTGAGATACAGTTTGAGAAGGTGGGAGCTGAAGAAAAATGCTTCTGTTTGGTCCTGAACACTTCTCTGTGTGACAGAACCTGGAGACAGTCCTCTGTCTTCCTGTTTAAGTTTTTGTCAGATAATCCCTGGTGCATCCCAGGCACCTGGTTTATTTGATTTTCTGAGGAGAGAAACTTCTCTTCCTTGAGTCATATCCAAAGGATCCCACTCAGCAGATGTCTGTCAGCAGTTGCTTGGGACCACAGACCTGCATGATGTTTTATGAACAATAAGAAACTTGCCCAGCACCAAAACTGACATATTTTTCTCAGAAATAGAACATTTTTATTACCTTATTTTTTTAGGTAGGAGGGGTGTGGGGGGTGGCAAAATTGCCATCCAGCAGTTCAACACCCAGTGGTCAGTTTGTCTGCTGGTGTAAATAATTTCAGCTCCAGCCTGATCCACTCTCATTTACCATCTGTCTCCTTTGTTTTCCACATGGGTCTCTGAGGGAGGGGCTTCAGGTCTGCTGAGCCTGTAATGGGAGGTGCATGAACACTTACAGGCTGTGTGTGCTCTCTCTCCTTCTCCTTCTCCTTCTCCTCGGGCCTGCCTGCCCTTTGCTGTCTGCCATCCCTCCTGCATGGTTTGAGACTGGCCTGATGTTTCCTGGGCTCAGAGCTCCTGGAATTTTCATTGCACCTGACATTCTGGTGTGCTGTGGTTTGGGGTGAACCTGACTGAATGCAGTGAAGAGGCGCTGTCCTGACCTCTGAGTCTGGAGGCTTTACTGCCTTGCGAGGGGAAGACCTAAGAGATTCATTGTTGTCCTGGAAATAAAAGAGTCCTGCCAATGCCTTCTCTGGGCTTTACAGATTGTGTGCTTCATTAGATTATCACATTTTTGCACTTATGGAGATGAAGGGGTGAGCATGTTTTGGTGGCCCACAGCATGGCTGTGTGCTAGGTGAGAAGCACACCTCCTGTGGATGCTTTGTGGGGTTGTGCTGTCACCACAGGTGGCAGGCAGAGAGCAGAGAAGCAGATTCCCCACGAGAATGAGGGTGGGGGAACTCAACACCCTTTGAGCAGGTGTACTCTGTCAGCAGTGAGTGCCAAGTAAACAGAACTGTGCTCAAAAAGCACCAAAATCCTGCCACTGATACCAGGCTGAGACAGGTATTCATTCACCTGTAGGATTTTCCTGTTTTCCCCATGGTTACCTACTCCTGGCAAGTTAGAGAACAACCACCTGTACTCCCAGGCTCTTTGGTCCCTCTCCATTGCCCTCAGGCTTCTTGCTGGGAATTCATCTCTGCCCGCCTGGAGAACCAGAAGTGGATAACAGCCAGGGGACCACACCAGACTAGGGACATTTCTAGTGAGTTTCTAATGGACCACACAGACTAGAGAGTTTTCCAGGAAGGCAGCAGAGTTCCCAGTGTTCTGGCATGGGCCTGGACAGCATTTTGGGCCTCATGCTTCTCTCAGAAGAGAGGCACTGACACACCTGCCCTTCTTTTTTTCTTGGCTGGGGTGCTGGTGCAGGGGTAGGATGATGAGGCTGGCTCGCCCTTGGTGATTCCTCCAACCTGAATGGAGATCCTGGCTGTTGTTTGCCTGAGCCTCGAGTTCCAGAGCCTTGTTGCTGATACATGAGTGCAGCTGGGAAGGTGAGGGAGGCTGGGAGGGGATTCACTTGCTGTCTTGAGAGGATGCTCAACAGGTACCTTCTCACCTACCTGTTTCCATCCCTCCCCATTGTTTAGGTTGCCTTGTTGCCTCAGGTTTTGGCTTTTATATTTTTCAGATTCTGTGCTGCTCTAGTGTGTGGGTCTGGGCTTCACATTATGGGATGGTGAGCTCTGTGCATAGAGCAGGGAGACAGAACAATTCCTTCCCTAGCTGGGACCAAGGACAAATGATCCAAATCTTAGGCCCAAGAGCATAAACGATGTGGGCTGAAGAGAGAAAAACAAGAAGGATGGGACTGCATGGGCTAAAGCTGTACTGGACAATTAACTCCAATGGTTATTTGGGTAAATGTAAAATATACTGGCAAATGGGGCAGAACTTACAAAAGTGAGAAACCCTGTGACCAGTTGTGCATTTTGGGACCATTTTTGTTCATCTTGGGTGCAGCCCTGGCTGGGCTCTTGTGCTGCCCAAGGTGCATCCATGGAGGAGATCCTTTTAAAAAACCCCTACTTTATTCTTTAACTCCATCCAGCCTCTGCTCTAGGTCAGCCTTCACAAGGCATAATCCTGCTGGTGAGAGAATAAGGGATCCTTTGCTTCTCGTGGTGCAGCCAGCCCAGGGATGCACCTCCTGTGGTGCCTTTGCCTCAGGGATGGTAGAGAGTGGCTCCACCAAGTCAGTCCTGGAGTCCCTGATACTTTTTCTCCTTCCTACCCATTCCTGAAGCTCTGCCATCAGGAGAGCAGATCCTCCTCCTGGCCACCCTTCTCCCTGCTGTTGTCCCTGCTGCCATCCTGCTCATGCCAGGCCCTGGCATTCCCTGCAGCCCAAGCCTGGCTGGTGGCTGCACATTTTCATGGCAGCTCCCTCTGGGTCACCCCATCCTTTCTGGTGGGTGCAGAGGGCTCCTCACCCGGTAGATGCCACAGCTGGGCTCCTTCCCCAGCAGGGTGAGCACCAGCTGAGCTCACCTCTAGCCCTCAGTGCACAAACTGCCCCGTCCCAAGTGCCTTCACTCCCTGGGGCTGCCTTTGTAAGGCTCAAGGGGTGGCTGCTGTCCCTCTCTCCCTGCCCCTCTCGCACTGAGCAAGGGCTGCTCTGAGTCACAGCTTTGGCACTTCAGCACTCAGGGTCTGGGATGTCTTGCCCAAGTCTCAGGAGCAACCCTCAGTCTAAAATTTGAGAGCTTTCCTGGAGAAAAAGCCCTTATATTTTGCATTTTACATTTTTCACTGTGCTCAGAGAAAAAGTGAGGTTCTAACAGGTGGAACACTGTTATGCTTCTAAGCATCTCCCAGCTCTTCCCAAAGTTGCATTTAAGCCACAGCAGCTTATTTTTGTTGAGACAAATGAGATGGAAATAGGGATTTACTTTTTTCCCCCTTCACTTGTATGTGCTTGGACAACAGAGCTGTTCAGATTCTTGCAGTCCACTCTTGTCTTAGTGATGCTGCTGAGAGGTGTTTGAGCAACATTTGGAGAAGCTGCTTGATGTTGTCTTTCACAATGGTATTCACAACAGAGATCTTAAAACAAAGGGCTCTGTGTGTGCTTTACCAAGAGAAGCCACAGTAACAGGTTTCAGTGTAAATGAGAGTTGTATTGCCTTCCATCAGAGATGACTTGAAAATAAAGTACTTTGATGGTAATACTGCAGATGTCTGCAGGAAACCCAGCACAGCCTTGAACACTGTAGTTAGATAGCTGCGCAAAAAAGTACATGAAGGGAAGAGCTAATGTGCAATACTTCTATTTAAGATAGAGGGAGGAAATAGAAATTGTGATAGCATGCTATTTCAAGTAATAATAGAAAGTACTTGATGTTTACATGGTGAATGGATCAATACTAATTCTGTAGTCAGGGCACATACAGTAGTTTGGATTATACAAGTGATAGATGCACTCGGTATAGCTGAAATTTCCACCCTGCAACATTTATTTCTCACTGCATGTTAGATGGAATTTTCCACCCAACTATCTGAAAGGATTTGCATAAGAATGGTGATAGAGCAGTATTCTTTAATGATGTGCTTTTCTTTGTTAAACTTCAAAAATGTCTACGATGCATGATGAGGTTCGGATGAATTGCCAAGCTAATGCTTTTATATTTTCTTTAAAGAGCTTATCTTCACTGTGTTGTGGGAGTTACTTTATATTGTTGTCATAAAGGCAGCAGCAGTAAAGCCGGCTCTGTAGCAAGCCTGGTAGGTGCCCCCTCCTCCTGTACCTGCAGGTCCTTGGTGCTGCTGAAGGAGGGAGATCACAGCACCTCTCACCCAGCACCTGCCTGCCGCGTGTTGGTGCAGCCTCTGTGGAGCTGTGCGTAACACGACCCACGGCTGGCTCTGTGTCCCTTCACTCCTAAAACAATGCCCCCCTTGGCGCTCAACCTAGATCAGGCTGCTGGACTGTGTTTGTAGAAACTGGATCATAACCAGGATCGTCCCAGAATGACTTCTCGGTTTAGAAGAAGCTCAGGGTTAAACAAAATGTGAAAAATCTTCTGCTGGTGGTGATTTTTATGGAGTGTCGGAGAAGACTGTCTTGTTCTTCAGTTCCTTGGAGGAGAAGCCCAATTTTTTAAAATGCTGCTTGAAATTGGTGAATTTTAGGAATGTAACCTGTTGAGAAGCAATATTTCCTTCCTTGGCCATTGGCCCAGTGAGTCACCTTCTAACCTGCACTGTAGTGAGACTGTTCAGAAATCTCCTGCAGCAGGAAAAATAGGCAATACAAGGTTTGTCATCAATTCCAATTCCATGCAGGGTGCAATGATTCCACTTTCACAACAGCTATTAGACAGAGAGGGGCTAATTCTGCTCTGAATCGAGACTTCTGTGGCACAGCATGAGTGTAATGGAGGGACGATTTGGGTTTTGTTGAGTTTGCTTTTTTGTTTGGTATTTGTGTTTCCTCATAATGGATATTAATTGGAAAGAATTTTGAAATTATTATGGAACAAAAATTATAACTTTTCCCCTGATGATCTGAGACACTGTTCTGATGTTGGACCTTGTGTCAAAATCACTTGTGTTTTCTTTTTCTTGTGATGCTGAAAGGATAAGGGTAGCTGTGTGTGCTGTACATGAACATTCTACCTATATATATACGTATATGTATATACACACACAGCACAAATATTTTGTCTAAACCATATTTTTAAAAAATGTGCTAGAATTTAGACCAGTGTGTTTGAGGCATAGCACCCTTAAATTCAAACTTCTAGTTTTAGTGTTCTGTTGAATTTTTGGTGAGTGACAGATCCTGTTGCTACTCTGTCTTGTGTGTAGACCCTTTACCACAGCTTGCCCCTTGTCTCGCCTCTGGAAACCTTCCATGGTGATGGCACAGTGTGTTTAGACTTGGAAATCCATTACCTGGCTTCAGGAAGGGAGGATGTCCAAGATGTGAGGCCTCTGGTTAATGGAACTGGCACTAGGATGTACACAAAGGTGACCTCATGCAGGAGGGGACATTAAAAAGGTCACTCCACTGGTGCTGGAGCTGAATGTGTGAGAAAAATGGGGGAAAAAGGCAAGGTCAGCTTTAAAACACAAAATTGCTCTCCTCTCTGCTTGACTGCTATTGTGCTTCCCCCCCTACCCTCTGAAAACACGCAGAGCTGGTTTCTGCACTGCTCTTCCATTCAGATGGCAGAAGAAATGCCTCTGTGCCCTGGTTCCTGCACCACTTCCCACTGCAGGCGTGCTGTCCCACAGGGCTGCTCTGGGGCAGCTGTGTCTGCTTGGAGTGGTGAGATGTGTCAGATGTCCCAGGCCTGACCAGTGTTGTAATTCTGTCTGCTGAAATGGTTTAAAAAGTTCTACCCAACTCCAAAGAGCGGCCAGACAGAGCAGGAGGCGAAGCTGCACGTGAGTTTCTTGCTGAGTTTTACACACTGGTGTTGGTTGCTGCTCTGCTACAGCTCAGTCTGACACCTCAGCATGCCAGCTGCACTCATTTTGCACAACAACCAAATCCCCAATTACAGCAGTTGATGTGGTGTTGCCATTCATACCTCTTTTCTATCTGGGAACCCAGAGGCTTCACCTTTCCCCAGGTCTTGGTGACTCTGGACTGGAGGGTTCTGCTGTGCCTGCAGAGTCCCCAGCCCCCAGCATTTCTTTTTTTTTTTGCCAGTCTCCCCCCTCACTCTGCAGGTGAGCAAATACCTGTTCTGTGGAATGTGAGAGGGCAGTGGATCCCAGGCTGCAAGGCAGCTGTTTTGGGTTTAACTGGTTTTGGGTTTTACTGGTGGCACTTTGTGTGGCACTGCATGAGACACTCTCAGCTCCATGTCTCTTTGCTTTCTGGATTTTATGCTGTTTTATTTTGGGGTTTGTGCTTAGCTAACCTGTGTGGTGGGACTGAGTAGTGACTGCTGCCTTTGTGTCAGCAGAAGAAGACATGGGCTTTGTAAAGGTGTGACCATGAAAATAATGACTTCATGCAGGAGAAAAAGCCCAGAAATTATTTGAGAAGCCACACTATGGAGGATAAATGTTACAGGAAGCTTTAGCCTTCTGTAAAAATTCCTTTGCTGGTGAGGAATTTAGTACACAGCCTTGGTGAAAGAGGAAATTTTACCTCAATGATGTTTTGAAATGCTTTATTTAAGAATTAGATGTGAGGAAAACCTTGTATTTCTGCAGTTTAGACTATTTGCATTTAGATACTTTAAACAGTTTCTTTAAGCAATGATGCTTAGTAACTTCTAGATACATAAATACTGTTTATATATAAATTATATGTGCTGTATTTTATACACATGCATGATTATTTTACTTTCTCTCTTGCCTTTCTGTGTGTACAACAATCTTCTGTGCATAATTTTTTTATCCAATAGGCACTTGGAAGAGGATCTGATCACAGCTGAATTGCTCAAGCCTGCTTCTTACTACATGAAATGACAGCAAGGTTTTTTATCATGGCAATTTGGAATAATAATTCTCTCTACGATGAAAAAAAACCCTATAATAATTTATATTTTCCTCTAATGAGAGGTGTAAGATGGGCAGTGCTGGAGACTAAGGTTTCCTTTGGATGGGTAGACCTTGACATCCATCTCATGCTGCATTTGGCTTGACTTAAGCTGCATCAATTTTTTTGGTTTTTTTTTTTTTTTTTTTTTTGTGAAGCCTTCATAGAACACCAATGTGTTTTGGATTAAGATAGTTCAAAGAAAGAATTTTGTTATTTTTTTTTCCCCCCTAGTTCTCATATTTCTGAAGTCTAGAAAAACTCAAACCTCACTCTTACAGCCTCTTGAATGCAGTTATTTAGTTTGCACTGTTTCATCAGATTGGTCAGTCAGTCCTGCCCCATGATTGTAGGCTTGGATTTGATTAAGAAATGTCTGATGGAGAGTGAAGCTTTTGGAAAAGCTTTTTTGGAAAATTACCTTCCTGTAATGATGCCCAGTGGTGGAGTCCCCTCTTGAGGGATTCTCATCTGCTCCTTCCACAGTAAGCCTTTCTACAGTACACCAATTCTACCCTCCCAATTTTTCCTAAAAGATAAAATGTACCTCTCCATGCTTCCCAAACCCTGTTTCATCAAAGATTGTGCCCTCAGCTGCACCTTCTTGCAGGTTTCTGCCACTTTTGACGGCAGGACAATTCTTTGGTTGGTAAATATTGAGAGCTGTGTGTCCTTGGTGTGTACTTAGAGCAAACTGCAGGTAAATGCTTACAAGAAATGATCTGTCCTGACTGTTGCATGAAGCTTTCCATAAATAGTTTTCTATAAGCAAAAATAATCCTGAATTTTGATATAAATAGAAAAATGCTTCAGGTCTTCTCCTTAATGCTGGTGCAGCAGAAGACCTGAAAATGAGAGGCCTAAAATACTTTCAGGAGAGACTCCAGATATCAGGGGATCTTAGTCAAAAGATACTCAAGGTCTTTTGAAGGGACTTATATTGTGAAAAAATGATGGGTACCCATCTTCTAAAAATTGAGTGATTTTGTGACAGTTGAAGTTTGACATGAGTTGCTATTGCCTTTTTTATTGTCTTGGTCAGTTTCTGTGTCGGTGTATTACCTCACAATCTGTCCTCTGTAACAAGACCCATCTAATGCTTGGGGTTTTTTCAATTCATTTTGACATTTTTAAAGTGAAGAAAGTTTGCAGTAAATGAGTTATTAACGTGAAGAACTGAATGCATATGGTCCTTTTGAAGTATTCCCACCTGCCCCCATGAGATTTCTGTGGAAACAGTAATTGATATTTCATGTATTTGTCACTTGACATGAAATGCTTACCTTACTTGAATGGCCAGAGGCTGTGACTGAAATTTAACTCTGCTGTGCAAGGTGCTGTACAGATGGAGACTATTTGATGTCCTCTGCATCTAAGGACTTGCATTTGACAGGTGAAGGGCAGGAGGAAGAAGCACCAGAGAGCTTTGTGTTGCTCAGTTTTTGGTGGGGTTTTTGTGGCTCCCTCAGCAGTTTGGTGTCTTCCAGGAGTACATTAAATAATTGGGTTGATACTCATCGTGTTCAGCGATCTGCCCGAGCCCTGGGCTGAGACTGAGGGAGTCATAGTGGTGAAAACAAGGAGAGTGGGCATGCTGGTTTTTTGGGGGGCTTCCTTGGGTGCTGTGGCTCTGCTCCTGGGGAGATGCTGTGCTGGGAGTGCTGGATTGCTGAGCACAGGGAGTCCCACTCGTGCCAGGCTGTGGTGCCTCAGCTGCTGGCCCTTTTGGGGCCGCCTCTTGTTGCAAAATTGTCCCTCTGCCTTTTGATGTAACTGGCTTGGGGCTCTGCTTTTTGGAGTTTTGCTCACTTTCACTAGCTTGTAGACACTATCTTTTTCCTTCTCCTTTCTTCATACAGGCAATCAATCACCTCCTTGCTCAGTTACAGCTGCCTTTGGACCAGGGCTGACATCTGGAAGCACCCACACCACTTAAGCCTGTTCTCTCCCAGGGCCCTGCCTTTGCATGAGGTTTTGATTTACTGTTTACTATTTCAGGCTTGTAACAAGTAGGCATCCCAAAGCCTTTTAGACACACTTACTGTCTGAGTCAGATAGTCCAAGAGGTCATGTACAGACTGAGGCTGAACAGTGAAACATCTGCATACGCTTAACCTTGCTTCACTTCTGGCATTGCTCTTGAGTGTTATTTGGGCTTTGATCAGACCTATTTATTCAGCCCAGGATCTTTCCTCTTCCTTAATATCCCTCCACATGCCTGCTTCTCCAGACTCTGGAGTCTCCCCGTGTTTCTGAAGTCAGGTTTTGCTTCTGCCTCTTCACTTTTAATCCAAAATGGCCAGTGGGAACAGCATGTTTTTGTGACTGTAGGTCCTCTTTGTCGAGGGGTTAGTTAACAAGACAATACATATACCCTCAGGAGCTGATCTGTTTGTCAGACTCGAAAAACTGGTTCATCTCAACAATAGCCATTTCTTTGTGCAAGGGACTCTGTCTGAATGACATGGATAATTATCTATTTAGAGTGCAAATAACCTCCATTTTCATAACACAGTTTGCAGCAGTGCAAAACCAACCCATGGCACACAGATTCCCAAAACATGCAACCTGGCTTTTATTGCTCTGTTAACTGTTTACCAGTATCTTTGTCTCATGAGCTATGGACCTTTCTGTCCTGGATGTGCTGGAAAACAGCACACGCTTCAGGCTCCTGAGAAGTTTCTAAATTGAGCATTAGATATTTTTATCAAAGACTGGAGTCAAGCTTAAATCTTTCACTAGTAGACGGAAGCCTCTTAGGAATGGAATTTACAATGCCAAGATTTCTCTATATGCATATATCCCTCACGATACTGTCCTAACTAGAAGCCGCTATAATTCATTTTATTTTGGGGGCTTTCTGGTGAATTATTTTCTTTCTCAGTAATTTCTCCGTTTAGGAACCCTCCTGAGAAATCTTTGCTGTATTAGCTTGAGCTTTGCGGCATCTTTATCTTTAAATAGCTCTTTTAAATTTGCTTAGGCAAATCTGGGGTTTCGTCTGTCTTCAGCGGTATTAAAATAGCATCTGAAGGGAGTGTTACCTGGGTAAGAAGACACACCACTAGACGATACTATAAATGAGAGACAGATGGATTGCTGCTCAGAGACAACAAGATTATGGGTAGAAACCTGTTTACCTTTTGCAATACAGCCGCTGAGCTGAACAAGTCATCAGAGCAGAATGGAGCTGAATAATGCATGGCTCTAACAGTCTCTAATTCTTTCGAGCTGGAGGAGAGTTTCTCGCACCAAAACTCCTCCTGCAGAATTATCTATCCAGGCTTGAGTGCTAGAAAGCACTTTTGGTGTGAGTTTTTCTTTGTTTGCAAGTGCAGACGAGCTGTTGGCTAGGCAATAGATGGACTCTGGTCTTTTGGCAAAGATTGCCCTTTCCTGGAGATGTCAGGGCTCTACCTGGAGCAGGTTGCCTCTCCCTTCAGAATGATTTCTTTCCACAGTCTTTGTGTGCCAGGAGGACTCACAGACCACAAAGAGGAAGTTAACTTGCAGGAAATTTGGTACCAAGACCAGACACAATTCCTCAGTTGCACTGGGAAACCACAGGACAAAAACCCCTGACAGGGTTGCTGTGGTGTTGGGTTTTGAGCTCTAGGGCATCCTGGACTGAATGTTTGTGCATAGTTTTTAATTCCTCCAAGTGAGGAGAAGATTGCAGCCATACAGGCTGTTATGGGGATGAGATTTTGCCAGTGATGCACTGAGTGATCATCCTTGTGTCCTGTGATTTTGCCATTTGTACTGAAGAGGAAGAAGCAACAAACTGCATGTCAAGTGCAGGATTTTCTGCACCTGCCCTTTGGAGAGCAGGGCTAAAATCAGACGTTCAAACCTTTGCATGACTAAGCTGCTGACACCTGTGAATGCAGGATCAGGACAGATTCCACCCTTGGTGTGTGTGTCTATCTTTTCCTCTTGGAGCTGCCAAGTCAATGTCTCGCAGTAGATGGGTCCTTATGAGGAGAAGGAGCACCATGGCATGAAAATCTCTACCAGATTTCCATTTGTTCTTCTGTATAACTGAGGGAGAGACACCTGGGAAGTCTGTGACTGAATGATCAAACAGGGTGGGGTTTTGCACTCCTTCAAATATGGGACTCAGTTACAGATGGATTAAGGATGTGAGTTCTGGATCACAGGGTTTAGAAAATGCACAAGGCTTGGACTTTCCACTTTGAGCTAACTAATTTCAGCATAATTAGCGTTAATCAGAGAAAGACAAATAATGGCATGGAATTATTAAGCTGTCTTCCCTGTGTTCTGCCCATGTGTGACTCCACAGGGTGTCACCTCCAGGTGTGACCGTGGTCACAGGGGTCTTCGGATGAGGGGAGAGACGGAGATCTGACTCCATGTTACAGAAGACTTGATTTATTATTTTATTATATATATTACATTAAAACTATACTAAAAGAATAGAAGAAGGGATTTCTTCAGAAGGCTAGCTAAGAATAGAATAGGAAAAAGGATAACAAAGGCTTGTGGCTCGGCTCTCTGTCCAAGCCAGCTGACTGTGATTTGCCATTAATTAGAAACAACCACATGAGACCAATCACAGATGCACCTGTTGCATTCCACAGCAGCAGATAACCATTGTTTGCATTTTGTTCCTGAGGCCTCTCAGCTTCTCAGAAGGAAAAATCCTGAAGAAAGGATTTTTCATAAAAGATGTCTGCGACATCCAGGGACACATTTTAAGACAGAAATGCTGTGACAAAATGCATCTGTGTGAAAGACACCTCAGATCTCAAGTTGATGGTGTTGGAGATGAGCCTGCATGTCACTCCTGACACTGTCCCCAAGTCACACCCATTTTATTTTGGGTGAAGAAGCTCTTTTTGTGTGTGGGGACGCTCAGGAATTGTTACCTGTGCAACTCAAAAGGAATTGTGCTGTGGGACACTGAGCAAGTGCTCCTAGTGGGCTTGGAGTGGAGGAGGAGCTCAGAAAGTGGCTGTGGTCATTTTTATTCTCTCTCCTCCTTCATCAGGCCAAACAATTGGGACAGAACAATTTTCCCAGTTGTAGTAGAGCAAATTCTTTTCAATGTTCAGTGCGTTGGTACATCTTGGGACCGAAACCCTTCCCAGTGAATGAAATCCCTCGATGCTGTGGTGGTTGAAGTGGAATGCCAGCACATTCCTGGAGTCTCAGAAGAGCTGTAAATCCAAAGCCTGTGTGTCATCTGCCATAGGTGTGGGGCCCTGACCCCAACATTCCACATCTGGGAGCATCTGTAGGGAAAAGTGAGATCTAGAAAGTTGTGTGAGACATTGTTCTCCTGATATGATGGTGAAGTGAACTGATTCCAGCTCTTCCAGACAAGGAGGAAAAGCAGCAGCTGGGAGTAATGGGATAGACTAATAAAATTATTCTCCTTTTAATGAGGTATTCACCAAAGTACTGAGGGGTGGAGTGGACCAGGGGTCCCAGACAGGGCTGTGGCTCCACCACTGGGGCCAAACTACACCTGTGCACGCAGTCTCAGCTGTGGGATCATCCAGGGACAGGTTTTTTGGAGAGCACATCTCCAGCTGACATCAGCTGAGGTCTTTCCCTCAAAGTGGCAGCTATCAAAGTGCCATTTATGAGCAAGACTCACAAACTAATTAGTCACCAGGCCCATTAATCAGGAGGACTAGATATAATTCAGCAGAATTCATGCTGTCAGCAAGGATGAGAAGAGCCCTCTCCATGACAGCTTACCTTGCATTTTGATCATTAGGCAATTCGGAGTTTAGTCCATCCGTCTTGTTTATCTGCCCTCAGGGGAAAATAATCCCTGCATCCCAGCCATCTCGACAAGTTTGAAATTCAAACATATTTTCAGTTCTGTCAGTAAAATATCAAATGGACACATTCGGATGAGTATTGACACACAACGGCGCTGGTGCCTTTTTTTCTTTCTTTTTTATTTATTTATTTTTTCCCAAAATGTATTGTCAACAAATGTATTGTCATCCCTCCTTTGCCTGCTGCTCCCTGCATGCAGGAGCTCAACACCATATTAGGGAAAAGGGAAGGTTAGGGTGCATGAGTGGGGTGGTTAAAAAGCAGCTAAACTGAAGCATTCTAATTATTATTAGCAGCCTTCCCAGGACAAGCCAGAGGCATTCTCCAGTGCAACTCCACCTTCCTGTGCCTTGGGTGAGACTTACATACAAGAGATGTGCCTTAAAATAATCAAGCCAGTGTTTATTTAGCTTCCTTTGCCTCTTTTCCCCCCTCCCACCACACCAGAAATCCACCCAGAGCCTGTGCAGTAAAATATTTCTTTAACAGATGCATTCCACGCCGTTGGTGGGGAGTGGATTGGTCACTCTGGAAAGCACACACTAACAAGGCAGGAACAGATGGTTCCGAGTCGTGGTACGGGAGCTGTTGTGGCTACTGTTTTTTCATTAAGCATTAATTGCTGGAGGTGGAAATCATGATTCTCTGTGTGTGTGAGTGTGTGCCAAGGAGACGGGTCTGGCTGTGTAACTCAGATGCACCGAGTGGAGCAGGGGAGGGGAGAAGTCTGTCTGGAAACCTGGGATGCCACGGATTTCTGCCCTGCGCCAGAAGGACTGCCTGTCATCTCCACCCTACCAGTCACTGTCTGGGATGCAGAGGAATTTCCATGCAGAGCAAGGGAATGGAAGCAATCTTGGGGTATAAAACGTGTTCTCTTTCTAAAGAAGGTCCTCCTGAGAAGAAATGTTTGGCCTGCTTGAGGTGGAGTAAACGTGCAGTTCAAACTGAGGCAAGATGATGTAATTGGAATGTGGACCAGGCCAGGAGTATGTTCAGTTTTTGTGTTATATATCTAAATCTATGTTTTGTAAATATTTTGTGTTTTGCACTTTTAGTGTTACAAAGCAAAGCACTGGATCCTGATGTTATGGTCACAAAAGTTCCAATTGTCATGTGGATTTTTTGTGTATAAATACTGGTTTTAATGCCTTTTTTTACCTCCATAGTATGTATTATTTTTCCATAGTACTAATCCCACACTCTGGAATTATCAAAGAAATCTGCTGTACCAAAATATTAAAAGAATCACTATAATTTGTGAAAGAAGAAAACCTGTACCCCAGCTACCATTTAATCAGTGGACTAAAATTTTTGTCAATGTTGATTCTGCTTCTGGTGGTTTTTTTATGTTTGTTTTTTGGGGTTTTTTGTTTGTTTGGGTTTTCGTAGGGTTTTTTTGTTTGGGTTCTTTTTTTTTTGTTTTGTTGGTTTTGTTTTTTTTTTTTTTCCAGTAACATCTTTTTTCACTTCATTACTTTCCACCTTCGCTCTCCTGCTCAATATTTGTTGTCAGAGAGATGTTATTTCTTACCCTAACCCCACTGGCATAATTTCTCCTGGTTCATGGGAGATGGAGCCTAGAAGTGGCACCTCTTTGTTTCCAATGCTCATCAGATATGGAGTTTCACCACTGTGGTGCTGCTCTCACTTTACTACAGCTCTGAGTGGTGCTTTTGGAGCACTTCTGCCTAAAAACCAACAGCTTGTGCACAATCCTCTTCACCTGTACCCTTGTTTGATTTTTCAAAGGAAAACACCTGATTCCAGGCAGTGCATATAAACATAGTCAGTGTGATATATCTGATAAGGTGCAGGTCACTTGTTAAAATGTGAAGATTAGAAATCCAGACTTTGATATCCTGGCTGTGTGCTCCTGTTTCTGCTGCTGCACCCTGCCTTCATCCTGCCTGCGCTGTATTTTTAAGAACTTACCACAACATCATTACCTTTTCCATCTGTCTTGAAGCCTTGATAGGTTCATCCAGTTTCATTTTGAGCTGGTGGAAGGAGAACAAATCAAAAACGCCTGACAAATATCAAAATGTCCTTGTGTTGTCAGAATGAAATGTATCAGAGCTTCAAAAGGAAGGATAAAAATTTTATGTTTTGACTTTTTAATTTAATATTATGTATTATAATGCAAAATGAAAAATAAAAAAAAACTAGGTCAAAATTAATTTCATACTAGCACAAACCAGTGGAGTTTTACCTGTAGGCTGTAATTTTTTTCAGAGTGAAAGGTTTCATATATGTGTAAGAAGATACTGTTCTCTCTTTTTGTGATTCTTCTTATCAGTCTCATTGTGCCTTTGTGTGATCCTTCTTTGTGCTGCATCTTACAATATGTTAGCATTTATTCCCTGTAATGCACAGGCTCTGATAATTAGAAGTTTCCAAAGTATACTTCATTTTTAGTCCTATTTCTTCTACTCCTCCTTAAAAACCTTCCTAGAAAACCACAGACAAGGCAAAACTTGGAGATTCTTGTGTTTTGTAGCTTTAAGCCCTGCTGTTTGATTGCTTTGGGGCTGTCAGAGTGCACACTGCCCAAATCAACGTGGTGACTGAGCTTTGCTGATGATATTGTGAATATGCATCAGTTCCCAGAGGTGCACATCGCAGCCCTCCTCACTGATGGATAGGAAAATCCTGCTGCACTAAATTAGCAGGAGGAGGAAACCTAGCGAGGCAAGAAGAAAGAGAGAGAATGACCTGTGAGGCTGATGGTGGTGGGGAAGAAGGAAGGACAGAAGTAGTGGATAGACACAATTGGTTTTAATAAAAATCCCCACCTTTTAATGCTACTTAGAGCCACCTTTCACAGTGGAAATATGTTTACTATCAATGATAGAGGAGGGGTTCTCCTCTTCTCTTCTCTTCTCTTCTCTTCTCTTCTCTTCTCTTCTCTTCTCTTCTCTTCTCTTCTCTTCTCTTCTCTTCTCTTCTCTTCTCTTCTCTTCTCTTCTCTCCTCTCCTCTCCTCTCCTCTCCTCTCCTCTCCTCTCCTCTCCTCTCCTCTCCTCTCCTCTCCTCTCCTCTCCTCTCCTCTCCTCTCCTCTCCTCTCCTCTCCTCTCCTCTCCTCTCCTCTCCTCTCCTCTCCTCTCCTCTCCTCTCCTCTCCTCTCCTCTCCTCTCCTCTCCTCTCCTCTCCTCTCCTCTCCTCTCCTCTCCTCTCCTCTCCTCTCCTCTCCTCTCCTCTCCTCTCCTCTCCTCTCCTCTCCTCTCCTCTTCTTCTCTTCTTCTCTTCTCCTTCCTTCCTTCCTTCCTTCCTTCCTTCCTTCCTTCCTTCCTTCCTTCCTTCCTTCCTTCCTTCCTTCCTTCCTTCCTTCCTTCCTTCCTTCCTTCCTTCCTTCCTTCCTTCCTTCCTTCCTTCCTTCCTTCCTTCCTTCCTTCCTTCCTTCCTTCCTCCCTCCCTCCCTCCCTCCCTCCCTCCCTCCCTCCCTCCCTTCCTCCCTCCCTCCCTTCCTCCCTCCCTCCCTTCCTCCCTTCCGCCACTTCCTTCCTTCCTTCTGCCACTTCCTTCCGCCACTTCCTTCCTTCCGCCACTTCCTTCCTTCCTTCCGCCACTTCCTTCCCTTTTTCCTTCCCTTTTTCCTTTTCCATCCTTTCTTTCGCCCCTTCTTTCCTGGTGAGAGAGACTTCAGTCTCTCACTTACAGCCTCGTTGTGCCTCAGTTCCCAACCTGTTCAAAATTCCTTTTCTCTCCTTATCCTGCAAACTGGAAAAAAAAATTCTTTTCCAAGGCCTTCCTTTAAGGGTTGTGTCCTTCGTGGAGCTCAAAAATGTTGTGACATAAGTAAGGCTGGATGAAAAATTGGTGTGACACAAGGGGAAACTTGTGCATTTCCCAAAGAAAAGAAAGGCATTCATCCATTTGATCTTTAACTGAAGGTTTTTTAATTTTGGTTTGAAATGAGGGGATTTTTGTCAGGTTGTGAAAATCCATAAAGATGACCAGATGACCAGCAGATTCTGGTGATGTGTCTTAGTTGGTCCAAAATCTATTCTGACTTTCCAGACTAAAAGGTGATGACCTTTTTCGTACCCATGGAAATTTTTAGAGCAATCCTCACCCCATGCTTTTCTTCCTGCAAAATGCACCAAACATTATTTAAAGCTGCTAAGGAGATGAACAGTGTATTGGGACCATATTGCTCTCCTATCATCTGGCATAATGGTTTTCTTTTTGCCATTTAAGATTAAAACACATATGGAACTTGCTTTAATTTGTCACTTTTATTTTCTGAGTTGCTGAGTTCCAGCTTCAGCTGGGATGTCACATTAATTCTGTTTAAATCTTGGGGAGCAAGCAGGTTGATTGGAGTTAACTGTGTTCTGTATAATGATTCTGAGCTTAAGCAGCGTTATCTCCAGCAAATGTCTTTTCTACAATAGTCATCTATGTGAAGCCCTGGAGCAATTCTTGGCTTTTTCACTCATATCACTTCACTATCAAAGCTGAAATGATTAATATTCACAGAAAAAAATAGATTTTCTCACAGCAAATCTTCCTTTCTATTTCTGTTTGGTGAGAACCAAGCCTTCTGCATACATTATACAGATCAGCTAGAACCAATCTGAGAAGTGAGGATGTGTATCTGTGGAAGTGATACAAATACATCACTGTGATTAGCAGAAAGGAATGGTAAACATTCTTAGCAGGCACACCTTTTTCACCCAGCTTTTTTGCCCTGCTTCTCCTGTTACCTGTGTGGGTAATAAAATCAGGGACGGTGCCCTTGAACAGGCTGAATTTCTGTGGTGTGGAAAAAATTGAATTGCACCCCTTTTGTTGCAGTGAGAGCAGCAGCTCCATGTGTTGTTTTCTGATGGACAACAACCACCAGGCTGCCACTCCATGTGGGGGTGACCACGGGGTGTCACCTTGTCCCAGGCACGAGCAGAACCAGCCAGGTCTGGTGAGGACCATGGTTGCCAAGAGCAGATGCCGACTGAATTTCTCCCTAGGCCTGAAAGTGCCCAGGGCTTCTAAAATAAAACCAGTTACCATCAAAACCAAGGTGTGCATCCAGGACTTGAAGGTGCATGTTAATTAAAAACAGGAACAAGGCAGCCAGAACCTGGCTCAGGTACATGAGCTGGTTTCCAAAATCTGGTTTTAAAAGAGATGCTTGGAGTGGTTTCAGACCTTGTTGAAGTCAGCAGTGAACTGGTGAGGTGGACCTCAGGTGACATCCCAGGGGTCAGTGTTTCACAGGAGAAGAGCATTCCTTTAAATCTTCTGTTGTGAAAATGGTGACTGCTCACACATTTAATCAGGGCACACTGCAAAAGCAACCAGCCTCTTTCCTTTAGAAAATCCCTTTTTGTCCAACCATGTCAGCCTAAGGTCCATAATTACATATGAAGAGTTATATGTAGGTATAAATAGGCATTGATTTATCTATAGGTATCTCTGTATATATGTATATTTTGTGTTTCCTCTTCAGGAGGTGAAACCCCTTTGTTTCGATGCAGGAACATCAGAGGAGACATCCTGCTGTGGCTTCCCATCAAAGAAATGTTTGGTTTTGGGTGAGAACAGCCTCCAAAGCCATTTTTGAGTCAAACTTGTGGCCTCCAGCTTTGGGTGTGCTCCTGGCCAATTAAAAAGAGATCAATAACAAGAAACTGTTGCTAGCCTTCTTTAGCCTTCTGTTTTTTTTTTTTTAATTTTTTTTTTTTTTTTTTTTTTTTGTAGCAACATCATGAAGAGAACCCAGCAAGAATTTGACTCTTCTGTCGGTGAGCCAGCGAATAAACTCCAGCAGATAATGCAGACAAATACAAATCAATAAAAGCTGTGGTGAATAAAAAAAGAGCATTCTGCGTGGGGTGGAACATGTTTTGCCAGAGCTCCAGAAAGACAATGGCCAAGGATGCTTTCCAAGACATCCCTGTGCCTGGTGGAGGAGGCACGCAGAGCACTGGGATGTGTCACTCAGAGGGCTAAAACTGAAGTGAGCAGCATTGATTTGCACCTCTTTAGGAATTTTCTGTTCAGATCTCTCTCTTTGGAGCTGTGCAGGGGCAATGCCAGTGCCTCTGGAGGAGGCAGGATCTGGAGCAGGAGCAGCTCTTTCAGGAGTGCTCTGTGCAGGGAGCAGCGTCAGGCAGGGTGTGCTGTGTCCTGCTGAACCACTGAGCCTGGACACGGAGCAAGGAGGATGCAGTTTGGTTTTCCATGTTGAAAATCCATGGAAAGCCTCTGCTGCCAGAGCTGGGGCTGCCCATGTGAGCCCAGAGAGAGCTGGCATGTCACAAAGACCACCAGACCACCCAGCACCGTGCAGAAAGATAATTTCTAAAATGCTTGAAGAGGTGAGGATGGGACTGGGAGTGATGCTGAAATTACTGCAAATGGGTGTCTGGCCTTTCCTGGTGCTGTGTGCCTCTGGCATGCCTGTGAGACAGTGAGGAGATGAAAATGCTCAGGAACGGATTCCCATCTTCACTGAGGAGCTTCTCTTTTGGCTTTGGCAGCATATTTGCTGTATTTGTTTGCTCCCCAAGGACTTTTTTTAATTTTAAAAGGCAGAGGAGAAATAAGCTTTTACATCAGAAATTGTTTGAGTCTGTAACTTTTCTTTTGGTGTTTGTTCTGTGGCATAAAAGCACAAGGTGTCTAATGGACTTTTCAAGGAAGTAATCATCTGGTGTCCATCCTTAAAGCTTAAAGCTTTTATTAATATTTTTACATGTAGGTAAAAAAAATGCAGTGATAAAGTAATAATCTATTCTATTTTTTGCATCAGTACAAAACAGCAGTTAATGCCATTCTTAGACAAACTTCATAGCTATTATTTCTTAACCCTGCAATTGTGAAGGGGGAGAAAAATAGGAGGGGAAAGTTGTACTGATGTAGCTATGGATGTTGTTTAACCATTCATCCCTCTTGATATAATGGTGCTTGATCAAGATATTTTATTTTCATTCATTATAATGACGTCTTACTCCCCCTAATTTTTACTTAACCATTCAATTTTTATTTTTTTTTTAATCCAGGGACTAGCAGTTGTGCTCCTGGCATATTTCCTGTGCAGAAATAAAATCTTGACAGTCTGGTATGATTACAGACTGTGACCCTTTAGCAGTGCCTTCCCCATTTTTTTAAGTAGGGCTGGCTGCTTCTCTTCTTTCTTCCTTCTCATATTCCTCTCCCCCTAACTGAGGCCTCCATGCTCTCCCAACCTCTCCGTGGCTGCCTCTTCCCATAAAACACTTGTCCACCCTTAATGCATTTGCTCTCGTTGAAGTATATCCAGAAATAGCTTCCAGATGCTGTCATAGATGTCCATTTCATTATTTCTGGTGAAGGGATTTCACTTAAGCATAGCTCCACCAAGAAAAGCAGAAGTCTCTGCCTGGTCCACATCTGCTCATCTAGTTCATCCCTGCAATCATCTTGGCCAGCAGCACAGTTTTAGAAAAATCCAGCTTTTTCTCTTCTGTGTTCATGACAAACTTTTGGAAATGAGTAGATATGTTCCCAGACACCCAAATTTCACAGTGCTTAGCAGCAAGGTTATTTTCTAAAAGTGATGCAGCCACTCTAATAAAATCCCTCAAAGGAGTGGCTGGACCCGTTCTTCATGTCAGAGCTCTTGAGGCTCCCAAGAGGGAGGTGTTTACTCATCCAAGAGGCTTTGAAGGGGCTCTAAGTGTGGTAGGAGAGAGTCTTCAGTCATAAAGAGCCAACTCCAAAAATGTATTTGGAATCATCTGATCATGGGATGCCAGACTGGAAAGGGATCTTAAGGATCATCCGATCCAACCTTGGCAAAAGCAGGTTCTGGACAAGATGGCACAACTCTCTCCTGCTGAGTTGTGAAAGTGAGCAGTGTTGGGAAACCTACCATTTCCCTGGAAAGACAATTCCAATGGCTAATTGTTTTCATTGTGAACAATTTTCCTCTTATGCCTAATTGGAATCTCCCCAGAAGCAAACTGTACCCATTTCCCATTTTTTCATGTGACTCCTTGTAAAAAGGGAGCCTCCATCTCCCCTGTAGCCACCCTTTAAGTACTAGAACATGGTGATAAGGTCTCCTCGTGGCCTTATTTTCTGAATAAATCCAGTTGTCTCAATTTCTCCTCCGCTGGCAGCTTCCCATCCCTTTGATCATCTCTGTGGCCCTTCTTTGGACCTTCTGCATCTGGTCCACTTTTTTTTTTTTTTTTTAATGTAGCAGTGACCAAAACTGAACACAGTGTTCCAGATGTGGCCTGACAAGGGCTGATTAGAGTGGGATAATGACTTTGTTATCTCTGCTGGCTGATGCAACCCACATCCTGTTGGTTCTCTGTGCTGCAGCAGCTCATTGTTCACTCTCATGGAGCTTGTTGTCTGCCAGGACCCCCAGGTCCTTTCCCACAGAGCAGGTTTATATTCCTATTACCTTTTTATTCCTGGATTGTGTATTCCCAAGTGCCAGACTTGTCCTTGCCCTTGTTGAGCTTCATAAGTTTCTTGTTATCCCACTCTTCCAGACCTTTCCAAGTCCATCTTCCAGGACACTTATGAAGATATTAAACTTCATTGTATAACCTTATTTCTCTGATCTCTTAACTCACACTGCATTAACTGTGTGAAAATCTTTCACTCCTTGTCACCATTGAGCTCCAAAGATCAGGACACCAAAGGATGTGAGGCCCAGGAGAGGGAAGATGCAGAAATATATCTTGTAGATCAATAACCAGAGAAAATGGGAGGTTTGCCAGGTGTGTGAAAGGCAGACATAGGTCACAGGGAGCTGAAGAAAAAGGGCTGAGAGCTGAGGGTGGAGAGCAGAACCTTAAACTGCAGCAATGGTCCTGATATCACCCAGCTCCATTTTCCTCCTCACTTTAGTGTTGCCTTGGTTTGGAACCTCTGTCTGCAAAGGCCAACACAGGCTCAATCCCTTAAAGACCTGGTCTTTCTTATGGAAAATGCATGTGAACACCTCTTGACTCAGAAGTTTCAGCCTGCACTTGAAGATTCCTCCTTTCACAGGTGATCTGTCATTCTCTCTGAAGAATGGATGTTTTACTGTTCTCCTGCAGTCCAAGGAGTTTTGCACTTCCCAGAGGCTTGTTTACTTTTATTGGATAATTGCACCTCTAGATATTCAAGGTCTTTGGGTCTGGTTTTGAGTGCAGGCTCAGTGGGGTTGTGTGATCTGGAGGATGTTATGGCTGTGTTGTTTTGAATTTTTGAATTGCTCTATTTTTTTTTTCACTCATTCACCTCTTACATTTGAAAAAAGGTGTCTTTTATTTTTTATGCACCATTAATTATTGTACACACACAAACACACACACATATATATGTGTATATAAAGATAAACACAGCTTTATTGTGTCTGCCCTGAGTCGTTTCTGTGGCTCTCTCTCATTTGCTTTCCACTCTTCTCTCATAACCACCTTGCTCTGTGTACTTGTTGACAGTCCCTCTTTGGTTCCATTGTCTCAAGAAGGGTGTCTGGAATGGGACACAGCTCTGGCACTCCATGCATGGTTTATTTCCCTCCAGCACTGGCTAGAACCCCTGTTTGGGCCTGCAGGATTTACAGCCTCTGGCAGGCAATGAATGTATCTGACAGATTTTCCCTGAAGTAACGTTTACTGATGTTTTTGGCAGGTGAGGAGGGACCCAGAAGACCCAGCAGGTGACTGGTGTGAGCCCCCAAAAATGCTCTGGCTGCATTTCTGGGCACTCCACAAACATCAGGGCCTGGTGAGTGAGGGGAGCAGTGCTGGTGTGTGGACAGCAAAACACGGGGAGATGTCAGCGAGTCCGTGGACAGCAAAACACGGGGAGATGTCAGCGACTCTTCCAGGGCCACATGTTCTTCACAGGCTGAGCACTGCTGGAGGCAGTTCAGGCTAGCTGGGGTTGAGCTGTCCTTTTAAAATCAGCCTTCAGTGCGCCGTGCTCTCCTCACAGGCTGTGGCATCCTCTGCTGAAAGCCCCCGAGGCTCTGCTGAGCTTGATGGACAATTCCTTTTCTTTCTTCCCCCTTTGTGCTCTCTCACAAAGAGAAACTGCTTCTCTTCCAGGGAGAGGAGGGAGGGAGGGAGGGGAGGAAGGAGGGAGGGAAGGGAAGGAGGGTTTTCTTCTCGGCCTGGGATGCCTGCACCTCCACACTTCCAGCCCTGTCCTACGGCCAGGCTGGATCGCTGTTGGTATGGCAACGCTTCCCTGCACCAACCAAACCGTGAAAGGTGAGGGAAAAATAATTATTCATCTCCATTTAGCTGATGGTGGTGTATAGGCTCCCAGAGATCGGGGTTTCTTACAGGAATTTATGATGTGGATGTGTCCTGGTGGTGTTTTTGTTTAAGGTATCCACAATGGCTGGGTCCCCCTCAGGAATCAAGGTGCAACCAGCGCTGATCTGAATCTTTAAGTGGCTTTTGACAAACGTGCCTCAGGGAAAAAAAAAAAAAAAAAACCAAAAAACTGGGGCTTTCAGGAGCCATTTGACATTGTTCTGGCTCTGCAGCCATTAAAAGGGCTGTCCCAGGTGAGCTGATCAAGGTCACAGAGGTTACCAGTGCTGAGGTGGGACTGAGACACATCTCTAGGATTTGAGCTATCTCCTGATGCTTTCTTTGCTCTGATACCTGCTTTGCAAATCAAACAAAGCACAATTTCTGAGCCCGAGCTTCTCTGTTCTTGGGTGGACAGTTTGGATCTTCTGAAATATCAACAGCAATTGGGAACAAACCCCTGCAAATGAAAGACAATTGAATGAATTTGCAAAGCCATCTGTGGAAAAGTAGAAGACAGTGGAGGACATCCTGCCTGTCCTGGATGTTGTTGATCTCCATGCCCAGTGGTTTAAGTATGTCTGTGTGCTTTGAAAAAGGATTTCACAAGCAGGAGCCTGTTGCCTTGACCTGAACTTAGCAAAGGGGCATCTTGAGGCATTGTCACATCTTGGGAATGTGGCCTAGCTTTGCATCATTTATGGAGTATGCATTATTCTGGGCTAATGTGAACGTAAGCCTTTGATCTCATGCCATTGCACCAAGCAAAATAGATGTAACTGTTGAATTCCTTCCTCTTTTATCATTCCTCAGTCAATAATACTACAGCTTACCATTCCTCCATCCCCCTCCTCCTTTGTGCAGCTTCTGGGGCTGTGTTGCTTTTCCTTCTGGTTTTCAATCCTGCTGCATTCCCCACGCTTTCAAGACAGGTTTTATACAGGAAAAAGGAAAATACATTTCATAATGCAAACATGCCCTGCTCAGCACTTTCTGTTATCTTATTTATACACTGCAGTACAGCTTTCTATGACCCAGTGATTATCATTTCCCAGAGCTATCATCACTTTAAAGCTACCTCTGGGTTGTGCTCCAGCAGATGGTACAACCCCACGAGCACTGTGAGAGCCTGGAAGGGAGGGGATGGGGCAAGTTGTGCTCACACAAACCAGGCTGCTGCCCCAACAGCCAGAAAACCTTCACCTTGCACTGCTTCTCACACTGTTCAACTTCAGCCTGTGTTGTTGAGCCCTGTCAGGCTGTTAACCACCAGGGAAATCAAGGTGGCTGTTTTTCTTGGGGTTTGGGCCTGTCTACTCGCTGGCTTTTTTTTGTTTTTTTTTCTTCTTTTAATTTTTTCCCCCTGCATAACAACTGAGCTGATTAATTCCAAGATAGAATACCAAATAAGTAAGAGTCATTCATTATATGCAGTATTCTAATAGATTTCAATGTGATCTAAACTTGGATTGAATGCTAACCCATTGATTGCTATTCAGTTGTTTAAGCAGCTGTGCTACTAAGCTGAGCAGTTGCTCTGTGTCATCCTCCTCTTTCTTCCTTCGATTTCTACCTCCTTTTCTCCACTCTTGAAATGGCTAACCCCTTGTCTATACATTTTGCTTCAGTGGATTGTGTCCTTTGTGGCTGGCTACCAAGCACACAATGGGAATGGTAGACAGCTAAAGTCATGAAAGATACGTTATCCCCACGTAATTGGGTGAAATTCCCATGGGTATTTCACCAAGCCGAGCAGGTTGTTATCATTCTTGTTGAGATGATAATAAAGAGGTGTGATTTACTGCTCTGGTTGTTTCAAAGGTGTCATTTGAACCTAGGGGAGTGTGGTGCTGTTAAACAGACCTGGACAAAGCCTTTCAGAGCCGTGAGTGCACGACTGTAATTGTAGGCAGGGGCATTAAAAATAAAAAAAGGGTTGATTATTTTTCATAATCCTGCACTTTTTCTTTGACTCCAAGTGAAGTTGTGGGTGCTTTCCCACTGTGCAAATGAGGCTCTCTGGAGTGTGCAGAAGTATTTCTACACACTTGCATATGTACAGATACTAATTGAATGTGTACATGCATTTTTATACATGTTAACATAAATATTTAAGGTCTTTTATGGATATCCAAGTGGTTTTTTCTTCCTCAATGGTGACTTAGCTATGTTTGCTTTCATAGCTAAAGAGGTGTTCAATATATCTTGTGGAAAATGTGGCTACTTTAGCTATCTAAATCTGAGTTAGATATCTACCTTTAGGCTACAGTGTTTGAACCTTCTGGTGTTTACCTTTAGTGAATCCTGAATCTGACCTTGTGGCAAACATTGTGAAAAGTCCTCATTCATTCACTTGTTGGTGCTGAAGCCTTTTAATAATTCTATGGGTTCACCTTTTTCCTGGGAGCATTTGTGAAGGGTTATTACACATGGTTGCCTGAAGCTGGGAACGAGATCTGGTGCAATAATGCGCGAGGAATCCTCATTAAAAAAAAAAGAAAAAAAATATTAAATTTATTAGCAGGCCTTTTATTTTTCTTTCCATAAGATTGTATTGGGTTTGTTATGAATTCTGCTGACACTTCTGCAAAGAGTCAAAGTGAGGCTGCATTGTGGTGGTGTAAAAAAAAAAGAAAAAAATCAGATCTCTTTCATATCCACCACTTGGATGCCAGAAGTGGTTAGTGCCAATGGCCATTCTTGCTTTAACATGTTACAGATAGGAAATAGCTGCAGGGAGAATTAGAGAGTGGGAAAACAGTCAGCTGGCTCATGGGTTAACTGTGAGATTCCTGGTAGCAGAGAATTTCTTTCTTCTTTCTATATTGAAGCCCATGGTTGATAAAGCTGAAGTTCTACATCATAAATTCCCATTTGGACATTCAGTTTTGAGAACCTACATCCAGCATCCTTATCATTTTGATGTTAAAGTCACAATCAGTAATGAAATCTGCTTGCTTTTCACACACTGAAATTAGCTTTGATTCTTTGCCTGAAACATATGTTTAAAAGGCAACATGCACATACTGTGCACTGACCCTATCAAAGCAATAAATACCATTGAAGTCATTTTCCGAAGCTGCCTACAGCATTAGTTTATTTTTAATATGGTCCCTCTGAAGGAGTGGTGTAGGAAATGCCTATGGGAGCTATTTGAATTGTCTGTCTGGGGTGAAGTCCCTACCTTGCCCTGCTGAAGAAGAAAGTAAGAGGGGATACTAATTTCCCTTTGTTGTTGCAAGAGATGATGTTTAATTCATCGGATTTAGAGCCTTTCTAAGGAAAATTGTATTCTGTTTTGGGCGAGAAAAATGCTTCTTTGATACTTAGCATGATTTGAAGCAAGGGATGAGGGAGGGAGATTTTGCTGTTACCAGGAATGGGGTTCAGTCCATGACAGCTCTCCTGGTTCTTTATGACAACTGTTTTATTCTTTTTGCTCCTGCACTGTTACCTGGCCATTCCTCCCAGATCCAGAGGATCCATCTCCTCTGTGGAACAAGGAGGAGATGGGCACGCACCAAATGACCTTTTCCAAAGTGACCCCTCTCACCCAGGCAGGCTCTGCTCCCCATCACAGCTGGGGAATCACAGCATTTGGAGCTCAGGGGAGCTCTGTGCCAGAGACCAGAGCACAGGGCTGGTTTCACACTCTGGTACCACCCTTCTTCTCCCTGTACAGCCCCAAAATGTCCAGCCCTTCCTGTGTTTTGCTGTGCCAGAGCCAGGGAAGGTTCAGACAAAGCAGGCAAAGAGTGGGTGAATTTTCTGCTCCTTGAATGCCAGATGACAACATTGAGCACGGTTTGGATTCTACAAACCTGAAAGATTGGTCTCCACTGGCAAGGGGAAGGCATTTTTTGTCACTCATGGTCACAATTAGAATGACAAGGCCAGGCTCCTCCATCACTGCTCTTTAACACTGTCAGCACCAGCTTTGCCAGAATTATCCTGTCTGAAGCATGAATGGACCTATTCATTTCCTCACTTTGCTTGACCTAGGAATCTAGGAGCTACCTGATGGCATATGGGCTGCTTTCTCCTGTAAAGAAATTATTAAGTTAAAGACTGGGCTAAAAAAATGTGCTCTCCGAGCCATGAAAGACTAATTTTATGTTTGTTTGGACATATTTGTAGAGTAGCTGTGTTATGCACCATGCTTCTAAATACTGTTTCATGCTGAATAATGAGTTTGAAATCTTTCACCTTCCAGGGCTTGTATTTGTGTAGAGAAGAGAGGGAAGCATGCAGGAGAAGGATATAGTTTTTAGGAGCACACTTTGATTCAATTTTTTTTTTTTTTTTGCATTTTATTATGGCTGAGGCAGGAAAACACACAGATCTCATGCCCAAGACGTGTTTTCAGAAACGCAGTGGTTTCGTTTTAAATGGGTCCCCAGAGAAGATGATCTCAAGCAGGGAAATGTGTGCAGTCTTTCCAATGAGATAAGAATAATCATTGCATTTCTGCTGTGCGTTTCTGCAGCGCTGTAAACACTCAGTCAATCTCAAGATGGAGATCGCAGTTCAGCTGCTGACAGTGGAAGCCTGGCCACCAGTGTGGGGAAGCAGCAGACTTGCATAGGAATCTGGTGGCAAATTTACCAAGAAACACCTCATTTTCTTGCCTGTGGATGAAGCAGGTGCACATGGGTGTCAGGAGCCTTGTGGGCTGAAGTGAATCTTGCTTTGTTTTCAGGAAACTGTAAAAGGCAGGTAAAATCCAGATGGGGTATGAGCCTGACACCAGACTGTGAGCTCCCTGTCCACATGGCAGAGTCTTGCCCAGCTGTCCACTGTGAGAGCAGTGAATTTGTGGAGGTTGCTGTCCGAAACATTTGGATGTTTCATGGTAGCAGGGTCTAACTCATTAGCCTGGTTTAATTACAGGAAGATCTTGAGCCCCCCTGTGTCACAGACACATTTTATGAAAAATCCTATTTCCTTAGGATTTTTCCTCCTGAGAAGCTGAGAAGTCTCAGGAACAAAATGCAAACAATGGTTATCTGCTGCTGTGGAATGCAACAGGTGCATCTGTGATTGGTCTCATGTGGTTGTTTCTAATTAATGGCCAATCACAGTCAGCTGGCTCAGACTCTCTGGTCAGTGACAAGATTATATTATCATTCCAATCCTTTCATTTCAAGCCTTCTGATGAAATCCTTTCTTCTATTCTTGTAGTACAGTTTTAATGCAATATATATCATAAAATAATAAATCAATCTTTCTGAAACATGGAGTCAGATCCTTGTCTCTTCCCTCATCCTTGGACCCCTGTGACCGCTGTCACACCCCTGCTTATTGTCAGCTTTCTCAGCAAAGCTGGTGGCATCAGTCTTGCACAATGACCCAGCCAGCCCGTGGAGGAAGGCCATCATTATTAGCTTGTCCTCAGTGTAAAAGTGGCCACAGAGACTCCTTTCTTTCAAGAATTGATTCTGCACAGCAGCTAATGTTGGTCCACAGCAAGGCAGGTTCCTGATGCAAAAGGGAGGTTTTGACCTCTCCAGCTGTCCTGGTCCTGAGGCTCACATGAATGTTTGTGGAAATTTTGGAAGTTACCAGAAGTACCTGAGTCATCAGTCATTCATGTAGGCCTGGAAGAAGTTCTGGGCATCACTAGGTAACCATCAGTCACAACACAACAGAGCACAGGGAAGTTTCACATTTCTTTGGAAGAGTTTTCTGAGCGTTCATGTGAGAAGTGAACCATGCCAGACCTGCTCCTCACACCCAGATTTTGGCCCTGTGGTGCTGCAGATCTTGTTGGGTTCAATTGTGCACCAGCAGACATGAAAACAGACTAGCCAGCTCTGAAAGCTCAGAACAGAAGGACTATTAAAATCTCAGAAATTAATGGCTTATTTTATGGATCTTGATATTTAATCTGAAAGGTTAATTTTTGTCAGTAGATTGTCATTTAAAAAGATGTGTTTTGGAAACTGCTGTCCATTCTAAATGAAATTCTCTGTATTATTTCAATGAAAACCAGCACACAGCCTAGTTAATTTCCCATCTTGAAAACCAATCCATGGCTAAAAGAGATTTTATTAAATTAGATTTTAAAATTCAAGCTTCATATAAATTCAACATAAAATGCTTTAAAACTATTTTTAAGGAAAATGTAGAAGAAAAGGTGGTTTATTTAAAAGCCATCAAAATAAAAAATACCTTTTTTTTTTTTTTGTAAAAGGAAGATTCCTCCTGCTAACTAATTCTCAAGTCCCACATGGATTGGGTTGACAATATGAGTCTTTCTTTCGTTTGTTTTGTTGCAGCTGGATTTATAGGCAGCTTTTCAGAAGGACAATTTCTTTGCTTTTATGATGGGCTAGAGGGCTTAATGCTCTCTTGCAAATTATTCTGATTGCACAACTGTTAGGCACAGTAGCCACCAGGTTAATATTGGTGTTTTCTTTCTTGCTGCAGAGTTTGCTCTTTGCAGCACCCTTGACCAGAAAGCTGCTGCTCACCCCAGGACTGGTCCCTTATGGGATGAGTATTTTGTGTTGGAGCCTACTCCCTCAGAATTTGGAAAAGCCCAGGAAATGATCCAGTCATCCCCTTCCATTTCCTCCTTCCTGCAGCACACAAGAGCTTTTGGAGACCCTCTGGGCTGCCTTTAGGCTGTGAAAACTCTGTGGGCAGCCACCCTTTGAGGGCAGTTCCTGCTGAAACCTGTGACAAAGCCCCATGATTTCTCTCCTGGCTTCCCAAACAGAGCTGCAGCTCTAAAACCCCCCTACCCTGGCTGCTTATGGGATGCAATCACTGGCTAGAGGAGAAACTCATGCCCTAAGCAGAAGAAGACAGGAACCATATCCCAGCAGAATGAAAGAACCTGAAATCTGTCATAGAAGAAGGAAAGGGAGAAAATCCAGAGAAATCATGTCTGTGCTGTCTGGTTTATCCTTTGTCATTATTAAGAGTGCTATCTTTAGGAAGATAGTTTTTGGGATAATAAAGATTGGGCATTTAGCAGCCTGAATAAAATCAGGTTCCTATTCCCATAGATACGTTTTTGTCTGGTGTCTGAGGCTTAGGAAAGGAGTGTTGCAGATTTTACTCACCCATTCATAGCAAGCAACTAAATACTGGTATTTTTGAAAAAAAAAAGAAAATAAGGAGAAGGAGAAAAATGAATCTTTTGTCAATTTGACCCACCACTGGGGGCTTTTTTCATTATTGATATATCTGTAATTTTCATCTGCCCTTTATTCGGCATGTATATTTATATGTGAGTATTTTTTTTTCTCACAAACCTGCAGTGCAGTGGAAAGCTAGATTTAAATATTTTCAGACCGACTGTACCCATCATTTGCATTCCACTGACTCATTCAGAGCAAAGACATCTGAGCAGAAATACAGCAGATAAAAGAGAAACCATTAATCCAGGGAAGATTACTGGCACAGAATCTTTATCCTGTATCCTCCCTGAAATGAGACAAAGATCTTACTATGTACATCCCTCTGGCTTAGCTTCAGAAAGTAAGCAATACAGTAGTGTAGACATGGTACTTTTTAAAGGCACATTACACTGGTCTGAAACTTCAGTCTTCTGGCAGAGCTCGCTGCTGCTGAGGTGTTTTTCAGTGGTTGCTTCCTCAGAAGAGCTTTCAGCACCCCAAAAACTGCTTTCTGGCTCCTGCAAGGGCTAAGACAGCACCGATCTGCTCCTAAGAAGACAGTAAGTGTCAGCTGGAGCATGGAGACTGCTCTGCAGCAATGTGGGTTACACACGAATTTCACAGGGTCTTGCTTCTGCTGACACCTCATCTCCATGTGAGCTCTGAGTGCTAGTTAGCTTTTAATGAGCCTAATAAGGCTGAAGCTTTCCAGATCCTGGTGCTTCAGTTCTGGAAGCAGAGCAGGGGGGAAGGTTTGGCCGAGGATGTTGAGCAGGCTTGCCCTTTCCAGGAGACACTCATTCCAGGTGACTGGGCATATTAGATTTCAGGCTTTTATCTCCCTTCCCCTCGAATGTGGCAGGCTGCAGTTGCCTTTCCTTCTGCTGGTTGTTTGTCTCTCTCCCCCCTGTCTCTGTGATATTGATTCTCAGTTAAAAGAGCTGAGGGATGGAGCTGGGGAAGCATCCCTTTCTTCTCTGGCAACCGGTGGAAAATCCAGCTGCCGCATGAGTGCTGCGCTGTCTCGGTTGCTGCTGGCCATTGACCATCTCCTGCAGGAGGATTTCTGGAGAATAATCATACAAATATTCTCCTGCAGGAGATTTTCTGTGCCATAATAATAGCAGAGCCTACTTCAGTCATTTAGGGCTTCCACTAGAAGCAGCCCAGAGGGTTGGATGGTTTTCTGGAGGTAGCTCCATGTGTTTGTGGGCTTATCTTGCTATGGTGTGCATTCAGCTATGAAATAAAATTGCAGGAAATGATTCAGTTTTGAATCATTCTATTTAGACTGGCAGAAGCCAAAAACCCTCCTGTGAGCTACAACAATGTGGACTGCTATTCAGATGGGAAATGTAAATACTTCAGCATGCCTGATCAGTTGCACTAGAAGTGCAAGCAAACTGCTCTGCAGTGTGGATTCTCAGCTTTTATTCCAGACAGTTTTGTTCCTCCAAACCCTCTTTTTCAGGTGAAAAATGTTTTCCTTTTCTTGTCCCTGTGTGGGGTGTATGTATGTTAAGACCTCTGGAAAAGAGCTAAGCACAACAGGAACCAAGACCTGGAGGAAGCTTCTTTCTAAACAATCCAGCATCCTCTTCCAGTTCAGAGCAGAAGAATATTTAGGTACATGGAAAAAAACCTTGCTGTTGTGGAAAGTTCAGCTTACCAAGAGTAAACCACGATCTCTTTGTTGTTTCAAACTGACAAAAAGTGAGGTCAGAAGCAAATCTTGTTTTTTCCATAATCCAGAGCCCAAAGTCTGCAATGGCTTTCCCTCTCACACTAATAATGTTCACATTATCCATTAAAGGTGATTTGATTTCAGGTGTCAGCTTAGAGATCTGGTTAATAATCTTTTTTCAGTGGAAACCTCTTCTTAATAGAGTAGTGTTGGCCTGTTTTTAACTGCATCTTCTTCTCCTGTAAATATCAATTATCTTTCCTGCTCCATTTTAGAGCCTGTCACCTTGCCAAATGGTGAAATATGAAGGTTTATTTATTGCATGAAATATACCAAGGCAAAAAAAAAAAAAAAGTGATATGTCTTTTAGTGTGCCCACTTGGTGTTGTTTGTTCCTTAGATTTGAAAGGCAAAAGTACAGTTCTGATAATGCTGTGAGTTCTGTACACTTCCTGCTAGAAATGGCTCTTTTCTGCCTCTCCTCTGGGTGCTGCCTCCAGGGCCTGTGCTTTGCATGCTCCCTTTGAGCCACATTTTTTGTGTTGTTCCTCTTTGTTCAGGGTTTGACCAAGTGACATTACAGGTGGGAGGTGGGAGGAAGAATTTGCAAGAGAGCTTCAAGTAATCTTAGATCAGCTCGTTGTCAACTGCATTGTGTTCCTATGCAGGATGCTCATTCCCCTTTTGATGTCTCTGCAGATGTTTCAGGCTTTACATTAAAAAAAAAAAGTATTTATAAGGACACATTACCTCACCTGAGAGGGTGTCATTGTGCTGTATTCTTTACATACAGTAAAATTGCTTCTCTGTTCCTCCTACAAGCTTAGCATCCCAATGATCAAGACAGATAAAGCTTTGGAAGTGAGAGGTCCGAGGTCACCTCTGCAGGAAAGCAGCAGAGCACATCTCCCATCCTGTGGGCAGGTGACAGTCTGCCTGGCTCTTTCAAAACAGTTTTGACAGGAGGACATTTCGCAAATCTGAGAAGCAGGCTCTGCCCATTTCCATGCTTGCAGGAAGGGTGTCTTCAAGTGAGGAAGCTTGATTACAAAGTCTGCTGAGTATGCAAGGGAAAGAATGAAATATTGCACTTGCCACCATCCTGATTTTTGTTCTTCTCTTCCATTATCTAAAGGAAATATGGTATGATCTTTGTTCCAGTCATTGCAAACAGTTTTCAAACATGGTTTGAAAGAGAAGATGTGTGGGATGGGACCAGGAGTTTTTCTTTTGTGTGTCTGTGTGTGCACATGACTGTGAAATATCTGATTTTGCAAAATCATTACATGCATAAAGTTAAATCTTTCAGCAAGCATTCACACATTGCAGGCTGGGGGTTACTGGTCACTTGCCACAGAAAATAAATCTTTCAAGGTCCTGCAGAAACCATCCTCTGGAGTTCCTTTCATCTCATAAGGCATTTTGCTAAGCCATGCTACCCCCCAACTCATGAGGATGGATAAGGCTGAGGAAAGAGCTGCAGCTTGGTGAGAAAGAGGAGCTGAGATCCTCCCTACCTCATGGTATAGAGAGCACATCAATGCCAGGAGCTGCACGTGAAGAATGAGAGATCCCTGCATGTTGCCATGGAGCCCTTCTGTCTGGACCTCAGGCATGCTGTAACATACGATCCCTCTCTTTGGCCCTGCTGTAGGCAGCCCTGGTTAAGTCCTGACAGCATTACTGTGCTCAGTAATCAGTGCTGCCCCCATAAAACAGCTTGGTGAGTTTCAGCAGAGCCATCTCTGGGGCTTGCACACCCTCAGTCTCTGCTTTCTTCCATCCTCACAAACCTGCACCACCACAGGGCTGAACATACTGAGGAAAGCTCTTAACAAAAAAAAAAAAAAAAGACAAAAAAAAAGGCAAAAAAAAAATCCTAGTAGATAGACATGATTATTATTATTTTTTTTAATAATTTGTTTATTTGCCAATTCTGCTTCACCCGGCTTCCCTCTCATGGTGCCTGTAACTTGACTTTATGAACTTTCTTATTAAATCAAGGGCTTCTGGACATTAGGTGGTGGAGTGGAGGAAGAGCCACACACGTTTTCAAGGAAAATTAATACTGATAAGGTGCTGGCCACTGTCTGTCCTGTTATTGTTAGAATGCACATTTTTCCCCCTAGAGTGTAGAGCACCTTCTGATGGAGTGCTCCTTGTGTTGAAAAATGGCAAGCATTAAAGACTCCGTGCCACTTCATTGCTAAAATGTTTACTAGAGCAGGCTTGCTTCCTCCATCTGAAAGTGTGGTGTATTTATAGGAGCATCCTGTAATGGAGCATCCTGCACGCAGCAGTGTTCTGAAGAATAAGGGAAGACTCTGTGTGAAGGGGTGGGCTTGGGGTTGTCCCCTCTGTTGTCCCCTCTGTTAGCAGGTGCTGGCAGCACGCAGGGGGCTGCAGGAGCTGACTGACTGCAGCAGATACCCTCTGGAATGTGGAGTCTGTGAAGCCCCTGCAGGGGATGGGAAAGGCTCACAGGGCTGAGGAATTTGAGTTCTGGGACCTCTGCGTGAAATTGCCAGGAAGGATCAACTCTGAGCTTTAAAAGGGGGATGTTTAGGTGTTTTTCTGTTGTTGTTAAAATGTCAGATCACAGGGCTGCATGCCCGTGTAAACAGTGCAGGTCAGACCCTCAGCTGATGTGCAGTGGCAGTGTGCTCCCTGTAGCAGCTGGGAATCCTGGACTGTGGGCATGGGAAGGTTCCTGCCCTGCTCCGTGGCTGTGGGTGCTGGAAACAGCAGGAACAATTGGAGATGGAGGTCACTGAAATGACAAGAGCAGCTCCTGTGATCTGGTGTTGTCAGCACAAACACAGCAATTGATTGAAAAGTGTCTGCTAACCAGGCAGCAAAGAGAGCAATTAGAACTGAAATAGCAAGAGGGTCTATTTCAGAGTTTTATGATTCCAGCTTGCACCACCCCACTAATTTTAAGTGCTGATGATTTTTTTTCTGTCTGGGCTGGAGTCAGCTGGGGACCAAGAGCCATCTGGGGCTGAACGAAATTCAGAGTTTCTCAGAGCTTCTGCTGTTTGGAGTGTGACATAAACACACCCTGAAATTGAAATACAGTCCTCAGATCTACCTTGGGGATTGGCAAGGATCACTGCAGATCCTGGCAATGGAAACCATGAGGTCTGTTGGAGCCAGGAGGTCTCAGAGGTATATGGTGGAGTTTTCCCAGCTGGAAGCCTGTGCCAAGGCTCAAGCTGGACAACATTTTAGGGAGGTGTGTGAGTGATACTGGAAACCAGACACCTTGTTAAGGTCCACAGGATGTATGGGGACTCTGGGCAGCTTGCTAATGTTGAAGATCAGATGCCTGAGCTCTGAGTGAGGTAAAGACTTTTAGGGAGTCAAGGAGGCTTTCTGGTTGTCCTGATCTCCTAGAAATGTCAAATTTGAGAAAAGAGTAGACCTAGTGCTCTGCTGGAGGAAAAGTGCTTGGGGATAAGTAAGGAAGGTGAGCAGGGTCAGGTTAATGGGTGCACCATTTGGAGACAGGGCAAAAGTGACTTATCACCTGAATGGAAGGAAATGGTGTCTACAAAAGAGAGTTCCTTGCAGGCAGCTTTTTTTTGTTGTCTGTGCTGAAGTCTGGTGTTTGAGGAAGAGCAAACAGACCCCAGGCATGGGTGAATTCCACTGGTGTGAGGCTCTGTGGCTTGGAGCACCACTGATCACACTGCTCAGCACATGGATCGAGTCTGAGTCAGAACTTTCCACAAAGTGTTCAGTGAGGAACACTCTGATCTCTTAATAAATATTAGCAGTACAGTAACAGCAGTGCAGCGCAATGTTCAACAGTCAATTACTTGAAGGGCTGCTTTATCAAGTAAGAATGTGTAAAAGATTTTCTTGGATTCTTGTGTCATTGCTTAGGCTGGAATGGTTGCTGCAAGAATCACCGTGTTAACCCTGGATGTATTCCAAGCTGAGTAAAAGTAATTTTTAACCATCTACATTGAGGGTTGAGTTTGCTGAATGCAAATCTACACAGTGCAAATGCAACATTAAAAATGGTGTGTGCCCATGGCATTGAAATCTGTGTTGACTTTATGGGGAAACAGAGCACCTCAGGTAATGGGATGATGAACAGAACTACCTCTCCATGTTCTTTCATTACCCCCTCATCCCACCCAGAGCTGCTAAAAGGTAAAACTCTGCACCATTTATTCCTGTTGTGAACGGCTGCTGTAGTCTAAGAAAGGAACTGAAATCCTCTCCCCACTCAGCTGAATGTGCCATTCTTCTGAAAACCAGCCCAAGTTCACTCCAGAGGTGTCTGCCTCTCCCAGTCAGGTGAAGGAGTAATTGTGCTATTTAGTTTGCACGAAGGTGGCAGAAAGCAGACGTGGATTTGAGCGCTGCTGTCTCACACTGAGCAGCATGAGAAGCCTTTTTTGAGAATCCTGGTTGCAACTGCGAGGAGTTGCTGGTAGCCCCAGCCACTGCTTGCTGTGAGCAGAGGTGACTTCTGTGCCCCTCCTGTTGCCAAGTGTTTTGGTGCTGACTGCAAGCAGTTATCACTATTTTCCTGCTGTTGTTGCAGCCGTTTTTTTGCTTGGCTCCAGCAGTCGTTTCTAACTAGCTGACAGGTTTGGAGGGCCCTGGAGGCGTAGTGCAGTGCTGTTGCAACAGAATTCTAGATGCCTGTTTGAAACTAACCAAGCCAGCATCAGGATTAAATTCCTTGTGCAGAAGTCATTACCATGGAGGAGCGCCGTTGTGGCGAAAGCATTTCAGGCTTCAAGGAAAGATCACATATAAATGTTCTTCAGTGATGCACAAATAGGTAGACAACACCACCTCAGAACACCCAGTTCTTGAGTGGGCACATGAGGAGCTTGCTTTTCCTGGCTTATTCTACATCATGAGGAAAAAAAAAAAAAGGAGATCAGGTCATTTTATTCTGGAAAGCATTTTTCCTGTCTCTTTGGCTGTCACATGTATTTAACTTTAGTGCCCTCAAGGACAATGTGGTGGATCAGCATGCTAAGGTCTACAGTCTACAGCCTGTAGTTTTTCATTTCACATTGCTTTAAGAATGGTCCTCTTTGTTTCCATTTTGAGCCACGGCTGAATTCTTACATGTTGTCTGATCTTCAGGCTCAAATACCCAAGAGAATAGGCAGCTGTGAATCAACCCTCTGTGTGCTTTCTAGCAGGTAGTCTAGCAAAGAAGGCAGTATGCTTCTTATTTCTTTAAATTGATAGGGATTTGAAGGAAAAGACTTTAATAAAAGTCTCATGAATGATTATTTTCTTCCTGCTGACGATTCTGAATTGCATGCAGAAATATAAGAACCTTTTAAGAGAGCCCTGTGGGTTTAAACCCAATTCTTTAGATTTATAATTAAAGCTCATTGTCTTTATGCTATCCTACACCTTATGAGAAGGATCACCTTTCTAATTACACAGAACCAGGAGGTCTGTCACATGCTTTTACTCAGTATTATGGTACACAGTTGCTCTATTTTTTTTTCCTTCTCCTTCTCCTTCTTCCAGAGATTCAATATTATGTTTTGCAAATTCAACATAATGATTTTCTTTTTTTCTTTTTTTTTTTTTTTGTTTTTGAGGCCAGATGTTTCACTCTGCTATGTTAAGTCATATTGACATACTGCCATGAAGTGGAAGCAACTGCTACTTTTAACATTGCTCCATATCTTTATTAAAAGGTATGTCTCATGCATCTTAATTCCCCACATACATGCTACCTTCCTCCCTCTCCTCCCCTCTCCCCCACCACCCTTCTTTCCTTCCTTGCCTAGAGAAGGGAGGAATATTAAAATTTCCTTGCTGTTCTGTCTGAGTGGTTAATGAGGTTCTAGGTAGCGTGATGAATATGCAGCGCCATCGATTCTGCGCGCGCTGCCTCTGTGTGTGTGTGTGTGTGTGTGTGTGTGTGTGTGCGTGTGTGCGTGCCTTTAATCACAGCTGGAATGCAAAATCAGGCCCCACCTTTCAACTCTATCTCCATCATGCTGAGAGAGTGAGAGAGAGCGAGACTGAGACTGCTAGACAGCTCGAAAGAGATTGCAGCTCAGATGTCCTGGAAAACAGCAAATCCCTCAGACCTGGCAGATTCCGTTACCATGAGAACTGCAGATATTTCCATTGTGATGGCTTGCTCTAGCAGCCATCTGTTACACCCATTTGATTAGGAAGTACAGTTCAGCTTGTATGGGATTTTCACTGCACCTTATCCCATGGCAGCGCACAGAAACTCTCTCTCTCTCTCTTTTTATATGCTAAACTCAATGTTTTTAAAGTGCTGTAATTTACTGAGGCTGAAGGCATTTAATGAAATGCTGGGAGGAGGTCACTGAGGGACAGTATCTCTGAGAAGAAAGAAGCACATGAGATATGTGAAGGGGATTAGCATCCAGTATATAAATAAGATCAACCCAGAAATTAGCTGTATTTAGCAATTCCTCATCCTTGCCAGGGAGAGGAGCTTGATATACAGACCTCATGAAGCCATAATAAAATTAGTAATTGCCTCCTGTTAGTTAATCCCACTCTATATATATTTATTGTATGCCTGCAATAAATGCATGCAGCAGATATATTTCAGGTCTTCTGTAAAAAAGGGGAAGGTGATGACTCTCCCCAGATGCCTGAAGTGGTGCAGTGGCTGCACTGTGTAACGATTAGATTAGCTCTAAAAATTTAATGGTGCCATTTGACTTTTCATAGACGCAGAACAACCTTAAACTTTCTTGAAGGTTTTCTGTGATTTACTGATTAAAACAATTGTTTGGAGTAGTGGAGTCCCTCGGTGTAAATTAGTGGTGGAGGAAATGGTAATGGCACATCAAATGGATATAAAAACAAAGGAGTCCCCTTCAATTAAAACTCTCCAGACATTCTTCCTAAGTGGCTGGCATTCCAGATTCAGGGTAATCTTATGTGTGGCATAGTTGCCTCGAGTATCTTAAAATGACTGAAGGTCTTGTAAACTCAGTGAAGCTAATTAAATGCTCACACACTGAAATGAATTTCTGATTGCTGCTAAGGAGGCATTGAGGTCAGCTCCTCTTTTCATTGCCCACACTTTATGGCCAATGCCAGATACTAAATAAATCAGATCCTCAGAATCAGGGGCTCTGTGGTTTTGTTCCTCTTATATATTCTCCCACCCGGCTGAACATAATTCCTTATCCGTCTTCATCTCGGCATGAAAAGTTTTCTCTCCTATTGTTTTTCCTCACATAGCACCAGATTACCATGGAGAAGACTATGATATCATAAGAAATGAATGAGCATGTTTCTCACCATGGGTGAAATATACATTCCAGACCTAATAAAGTCAGGAATCATGTAATGGGCCTGGTAAAAATGAGCTGCTTAGTTAGTGCAAATAGAAATGGTTCTCCTTTAGATCTCTGCTTCAGCAAAATAAGTTCTTAGGCACATGGAGACACATAAGAACATGTTTAAGAGCTTTTCTGAAGAGGGATTGTTCTTAAAATGTTTTACTGCATCTGAACCCACAATTTTTTTTTTAAAGTAAAATTTCTACTCTTTTTAATAATAATAAAAGATTTTCTTGTTGATCATGTTTGCAGCAAATTAGAACTTTCACTTCTTGCAGCCTCCCATCTCACATAATCCTGGAGGCTGAGCTAGAGAGAAGAGAGTCCTTTTTTTTTTTTTCCTTCAGACAGGGCACTTGTTTTATGAATGTGGTATCTGCCTTTGACAGGCAGCAGATGTATGGGAGCCCTGAAATCTGAAACAATAAATACCATTCAGAGTCTCACCACTGAACCTTCTTATAGTACTGCCTTTGTTAAATGAAACATTTACAGGAATACCATCCCCCCCTTCCCACCCACCTTCAAGGCTAGGATCTGAACCATGTTTTTAAAGTAAAGGTTAAGTACCTGAGGCATGAACAGTTGACATACAAAAGAAACTAAAGTAAATTTATCATTCGTTTGCCAGCTACGAGGTGTGTCGAGGGCTTTTTCTTTCTCTTTGTAATGCATGAGAAAACAAACCTGGGAAGCCTATGCAAGGAATATTTCTTTTCTACACTGGAATGTTAACATTTGCACCTTCTGACTTAATACTGTGTATTTCTTCAGAGTCATCAATCTCTTGAGAGTCATCTTGCCATCTGTACCAGCATTGCTCCAGGCTTCCATATGAAAGTCCAATCTGGCGGTATAAATACTGGATAATGAAGAGTAGGTGTTAAAGTTTCTGACTGGTTGGAAGATGAGTCTGTGTCTATGAAAGATCCGAATCCATGTGTTAAACAAACAAACAGAATCTATGTTAACATGGAAGTTCAACCACAAAGAGCATGATGCATGTTTGTTCTCATACCCTCTCCCACTCTCTGTGTTTTTTCCTCAATTTTTTTCCTCTATCTTCCTTATTTTTATAGAGTTCACCCATTTTCTGTGAGAAAAATGTTCTCTGACCACAGCATTGCACTATGGAGATTACAAATAGGGGCAGCATGTTGACTTCCTATAATGTAAGGTTCCTTTTTCTCCCCCTCTCCTTTTGCTCCAGGAAAGCTATAACTACATAGATTAGCAAAACTTTTGCAGGAATGGATGTAAAACAGATTTATCTCAGTGTCAGCTTTATCTGATCCATTTGGTCTTGCAGAGTTTGGATGGTTTCCTTTGTTACAATAACCAGCTTTCAAACATCTATATCCTTAGGGTATTAAATGTCAGCCTCTAGTGTATCGTTCAAGGATAAAAGATTGACAATACTGAAGTACTTTTTTTCCTTCTTTTTTTTTCTTTTCCTCTTCTCCAGCACTGGCAGAGTCTTTACTCTGCACACCACTGCTGACCCCAGAAGTGACCCACAGGAACTACTGGCAAAAGGAGTGAAAAGGTATTTCAGCTTGTAGGCATTAGAAACTCTCTTCATTAATAGCCCTTTTGCAGACTTTTCAGATAGATTTCCTGTCATTGTGATGAGGATATATTTGTAACGAGTCCCTTAAGTAAATGGCCAGTGGATAATTAATTGAACTAACTAGGACTTTCCATACTGTATTTTTTTATCTTATTTCCTTTTCTTTTTCTTTTCTTTTCTTTCCTTTTTTTTTTCTTTTTTTTTTTTTTTTTTTTTGAGATGGAGAGGACGGAAGACTTCCAGAAGGTCTCATGTACTGGGTGGTACAGCCCTTTTCTACCTGTCAGCCAAGCATTTCAGCCCTAATTCAAATAAAACTCTTAGGCATTCTGTTGGGAGAGGTAGAATTTTTTGTTTTGGTTGGCATCAGGTTGACTGCGCTTCTCTGGGCAAGGGGGTGACCACCCTGAGTCTCATCACTGAAAAAGTGTGGCAAAACCTGATCTTGCTGGAAGAGGCAGCTCAGAAAACAACATTTGGGTCAGTACTGATATCCACACTGTTGATTATATGACCATAATTTTGGTTCTAATTCACTTTGTCATTCCCATCATACAGATTCCAGTCTCCTAAATATGTGGCACCAGTGGAAATCTACAGTGAAGCAAAATTAGTCTTAATATTGTATTTCATTCTTAGATTGCCTTCTTAGCACTGACCTTCAGCCTCTTTAATTAAAAGTTTGCAAACATGCATTCCTTAAGTAATTTCTGACCTTCACAGCTGGTTATGAGGCAGCTGTAGTTGAAATTTTTGAGCAAAGTCTCTTTCCCTCTCTCAGGGGCCTCCACTTTTTCAGTTTTGGAAATGACTTATTAACTTTGCAGCCATTGGGACAACTCTCCAAAGAAATGAAGTTTCTTGATGAACATGCACAATTTTTCTCTGCACATCAAAGAGTTCAGATTTTCACTCCACTTGTCAGAGACTACTGATAATTACTTTTATTAACCATCTCACAAATAACAAATGTGTGAGGTCAAAAAAAGTCTCATTTGAACTTTATGGTTTCATGTGTGAAAAAAGAAATGCTACTAAGAGTAACTACGAGTGTTGGGTAAGGAGCCATAATTTTCTCAGTAAAAGAGAGCCCATTAAGAAGACAAAGATATTGGGGTGCTGCTCAAGTGCTCCTGAGATTTTGTTCTGATAATTATTTGCAGGTGTGTTTAAAACTACTTGTCTCTGTATGCTGCTTTGAGGAATAAAGGTGCTTTGCTACATCTTTCATTATTTTCCGTTAAAAAGGGTATGCCACATTAAAGGTCTCATTTCAGGCAACTTGGTCAGACTTACAGGGTTTGGTTTTGTTTTTGTCCTCACAGTGTTGGACATAAAACAGAAAAAAAAGTGAGATAATCCTAATCTCACTTGTGCCACTGTAAATCAGGGTGAGTTTTGCTGAAACCAGTGGAATCATCCCACTGTTTTAAGCAAACTAAGGAAAGCCAGGTATTTGAGTGCTGTACCAGTGCTTCCTTCTATTTGGCAATTGTGATCTGCTCTGGACCAAGCTAACAAGACGCACAACAAAACAACAAAAAAAAAAAAAAAAAAAAAAAAAAAAAAAAAAAAACCAAAAAAACAAACAAAAAAAAAACCAACAAAACCCAAAAACCCCCAAACAAACAAACAAACAAATCACTATAATAATATCATTGTTGGTGTCTAAAGAGTTGCCTCTGAATTTCAGTTGTGCAAAGTTGTGATCTTCTATAATTTTCTATAATTACTGCTTTAGTTGAGATCTTTAGACACCAAGTGTCCTGAGCACACCTCCTCATCTCCCATCCACCCCTGCTGAAGATGTGGTTGCCCTGATATTTTTGGATTCTTTTAGACCTGGAGGTGTAAGCTGGAGCAGCCCAAGAGCCCTGAGTACAAATTCCTGATTCCCCCCTGGCTCCTGTTTTAAAGATTTCCTCCAAGGCAAATGGAAAAGGGCCTTTAGTGTGTAATGTTTAAGCCTGTCTCTGCCTTTAAGTCTTGAGGTAAGTTATTTATGGGAAGCAGACATCTAGGCTAACTTACCCTTTTCTTCTGTGCATTGAAGGCAGTGAAGGTTGCAATATTAATTGCTGCATCAGCAACTCCAAGATTTAATGTTTTTCCCCATTCTGCAGGCAATGTATCTCTTGCTTGATTTCCCACATAGTCTTCACTTTCACAGCCATCTGAATGATAAGCGACAATAATGTCTCTGGAAGTGATCCATAAATCATATTCAAATCCACACATCCAAATGATCCTATTTTTAATCTCTAAACTACTGTAGTCTGTGCTTGCTAGTGCGTTTCAATTGGAAGCATTATGCTCCCCACCTATATGTTTCCTTCAAATCTGTGCTAATGCACATCCCTCCCCCCACCAAAAAAAAAAAAAAAATTCTACCTGGAGCTTGAGTAATAACACATAGAAAAACTAAGGACAATGAAGGCCTCCCCTAAATAAACTGAAGGGCTTGTATGAACTACAAATAACTCAATGTTTTATCAGGATCTATAGAGGGAAAGTGAATGGTCTTGGGTTTAGGTCGTGGCTTTAGAGTGGAGAGTACTTGAGTGTCTTTGCTCCTTTTCCACAGAGTTTCTACTCAAAGTCCCATCCAGTCTGGCCTTGAATACTTCCAGGGATGGGGCATCCACAGCTTCTCTGGGCAGCCTGTGCCAGGCCCCCACCAGATTTTATTTTGTATCAAAGAATATAAATAGTTCCAGGACACTGTGAACTTTCTCTCCTGGAACATCCATCATTTGTTGTTGTGGTCTTTATGGAGGTATTCCTGGAACAAATGCTTTTGCTTTTTTGTGGCTACAGCTGACACTTCCTTTCCTTCTTTAGCTCCCCTCAGTCCCAGGCTGGGGACTTCTTGAGATAAAATTAGAAGTGGTGCCAGGCTTCACCCAGCTGATGGCTGGCAACCCTATACTACAATGGCTATGTCCCTTGTGAAGGTTTTTTTGGGATCCCTGGGATTGCCTGTCCAGGTCTGCAGACCTCAGCACAAGAGAGAGATGGACCTGTGGGACCAGGTCCTCAGGAGGCCACAAAGATGCTCACAGAGCTGGAGCTCTTCTGCTGTAAAAACAGGCTGAGACAGCTGGGGTTGTTCCACTTGGAGAAGTGAAGACTCTGGGGAGACCTCACTGCAACCTTCCAGTGCCTGAAGGGGGCTTAGAAAAAGAGGGGAAAAGGACTTTTTATACAAACAGACAGTGACAGGCAAGGGGCAATGGTTTTAAACTGTAAAGGGAAGTTTTAGGGTGGATGCTAGGAAGAAATTCCTCACCTTGACAGTGGTGAGAACCTAGCAGAGGCCACAGAGGCTGTGAATGCCGCATCTCTAGAAGTGATCAAGGTCAGGGTGGACACTGATAACTTCTAGAGCTTTGAGCTGCCTGGTCAGATGAGTGGCAGAGAGGTTGGAACAGGGTGACCTTTAATGCCCCTTCCAAGCCAGGCCATTCCATGATTCCAGGACCTGAAAGCTCACGCTTGTGTCCAGCCAACTTCCTTGCAACTGGGTACCAAAGGAGAAAGGAGAAAAAACCCTCTTTCATCATCCAGGCCCACAGGTGAGCTAAAGCAGACTGTGCACCCCTTGTCCACCCCGTGGGCGTTGGGAAGATGGGAAATGGGCAGCTCTGACTCTGCTGCTCCCACATCTGCCCATCACGTGGCCCCAAGCAGCAGGTGCACATCCCCTCCACTGCCAGGGCACCTCATTAAGCTGACATCCCCCGAGGCACACAGCCTCCATAGTGCTACCCAGGCTGGAGAGATGCCTAATAAACTCAGTCCTGACCAGAATGCTAATGGGCTTGTGCCTTCAAAATGTTCCCTGCCCGTTGCACATGTTTCTGTCGACGTGATTGCTGTGGTTACTGGGGAGGGGGATTTTCTTTCCTTCCTCCCAGAGATTATTTTTTTTAATGTATAAATGGGATTCTTAGAACATTCAACTTGGGGTTTCTGACTTGTTTTCAACTAGGTTGTAATTCTGGGTGTCAATGAAGTATATAATATCTAAAAGGATGTTGGAATTTTTCTGTATTAGACAGGCTCCTGAGCACAATATCTCTTGGCAGCAGTGCTGGACTTCCAAGCAGTCATGTAATGTCAGTTCTGAGCCTCCACGTTCTGAGCCTCCACATTCAGTGTGTGCCTGAGCTAAATATGCAAACCAAACTGAGAAATTTGATAAAATCTCCATGCAGGAGTTTTAACTTTGCAGCCATGCTAATGGGGGAAAGTGAGTTATTGTCTTGACTTCTGCTTTGTCAGACTCACTGTTAACAGTATTGCAGGGTTTAATTTTTTTCTTGTTTGTTGTGTTGAAAGTAAATCAATATGGAAGTTTTTTGATACTATAATCTCTCTTAGTAATGTTAGTAGTTGATTACCTTTCGAGATTAAAAAAAGGGAAATACTCCTTTATCAAATAGTGCAATCATTGCTTGACAATATCAAAATTATTTATTGTGGCTTTTCATATAGTTTCCATCCAGCATTAGCCAAGGTGGAGATTCTCAGTTGAATTCCCATTAGACTTGCACCTATCTCTAGTTTGTTTTTTAACCAAATTCAGCCTTTGTGGAATTGGAGTGGGTGAATGACCCAATTTTATTGCAAGTGAGGCTTCATTGAGCAGCAGACAAAATATGGACCCAAAGCAGATGTAATCTGCTGGATGTCTGCACAGCCAGAAATAGGTGCCTGAGTGAGAATAAGACATTTTGGTTGAGTATAGAAGAAATCACAATTGGGTTCAAAGTCCAGGATAGGCACTCAGATGTCTCTGGGATGCAGCTTTTTACAGACCTAGAGCATCTCAGTGTTGGTAAGAGCACTGATGTTATTTTTCTGTGCATGTTCAAAGGGAAGTGTTTCAGTGTTTCTCAGCTGATGCAGATGCAGACAAAAGCTCTGGTTTTGGCTGTGTAGTTTTGAGTCAGGACTGGCAGTTCCCCTTTCCATCAGTCAGGATGTATAGACAGGTAAGAATCCCCATGGAGGCAACAGGGATCCTAAACAGAGCTTCCATCCTGCAACAAACCTGCTGCAGTTTCCTTCCACAGTGCTTATGGGTGGCAATATTTTCCTGCATCCTTGCTCCTTTAGGGCAAATAAAATCAACGCTAACTATTGCAGAGGGAAAAGAAAAAGCATTCACCTCTAAATAATATATTTTTTTCAAGTTTAAAAGTATGTAATTTCACAGGGAGCACTCTGGGACTCATCCTGCTGTGAAGCCATTGCGCAATTTCTCCCAGCAGTGGTTCAGGTGCCTACAATTCTCAAAACAGCCCCTGAGGAAGGCAGGGCTGGAGTTGAGCTGACAGCTGAGCCAGGATTTTGGCACAGGGCTCAGAGCACTGGGACAGGGAGGGGTTTTGCTCCAGGGTTCCCAGTGCTTTCACAGCTCCTCTGTGTCAGGCTCCTGCCTAATCACAGCTTACTGTGCAGGGAAAGCATCCTATTGACTTGGCCAGCACCAAAGGGTTAATTCAAAAGAGGTGGCAGTGTCTCTTTCTGGCCATCTTTTCTGCTCTGATTGAAAAAAAAATTGGTAAGAAACAAGGTTTGAACCCAACTTCTACTCTAAGAGTGAAGTAAGAAAGTGAAAAGATTATTTGTTTTAGAGATGAGGATCTGTTTAACAGCTACAAAAGAATATTGATTTCATGAGCAACAAAGAGTGAAGAAGGACTGGGAAGATGGTCAGGATAACTTATAAGAATATACAGTGAAAATAAATGCAATCTAATAAATTCCAAAGCTGAATGGTGTTTGGAGTTAAAGGTTTAAAAAGCAAACACCAGTTTCTGTAGAAGATTTATAAGCAGAGCACACTTCAAGTCTAAAGAAGAATAGTTGGAAGGAGAAAGATATTGTTGAGTCAAAGCGGGAGGGTCCAGGTCTCTTAGTTGTCCTGGAAAAAGAAATGGAGAGAGAGAGAGAAAGGAAGAAATTGGTTAAACAACTAATTTGGTTCTAGTGTATTATTTTTTTCCCCAGATTTTTTTTTAGGATGTTGAAGGAAGGGGGAACTGCCAGGAAACAGGCAAGCTGGTGGAAGGACTATGCAAACAACATCATAAAACAGACTGTCTCCAGAAGACAGCTCCGTGTATTAACTGCAGGTGTGCAGCTGAGCTAATGCAAAGCCATGAGTGGGAATGAACAGTGCAAAAAGAGCATTTTTCTGTACTCCCCAGCTCCAAACCACCTCTGTCTGAATTATGCAGGGCTGGCTCTGTCAGTTTTCTCACTCCAGCTCCAGTTGCTACCTCCACCCCCAGGCAGGCTCAGCCACCTCGTTATTAATTACATTAGTCCAAGTGCTTGCAGACACCCAAGCAGGTCAGGGCTTCAGCAGGTTGAAATCTAAGAGCTCTCCTTGCTTTAGAGCCATGCCAGCTGCTCTTCCCTGACCACCAGCCCAGGTGGAGCTCATCCAGCCCATCCAGAAGGAAACCTTCCCAAGCACAGTGCTGGCCTTGTGTGGTGATGGACACAAGGCTGCTGAGAGTTGCCACATGAGCACTGAGATAAAGTTACCCAGAAAAATCTAATCTTTAAGGATAGGGTGAAGTTTGGATGTCAGTCTTTGATTAGAGCTGGCTGGAAACACATCATGAAGGATTTTTTTTCTTGGGGACAAAATATGCTAGTGTGTGAGAACCTGTGTGAATGTCTACTTGGAGCTGTGCACTCCAGTTTTTTTTCTTTGTTTTTTTTTTCTGTTTGAGTAAATCTTATTTTCTCTCCAAAATGTCCTTTTTTTTTTTTCTTTTCCCCTCCATAAATTACTTTGTTCCTTCCCATAACCTAAATATATATATATAAGATGAGGAGGAGCAAGGGAATTGTTTAAACCTATTTTAAAATTCTTCATGAAAAATTACATTTTTTGCTCACTATCTCTGAAATATGTCTACAGACACAGTCAAGTTTTCCAGCCACCTATGAATACTTTGGCATTGTCATGTCCCTACTCCCCTTGCCCTTTCCTTTCCTCCAACTTTCAGCTGTGTTTAGTAAGTTGGGTTCCCTTGCTCATACATCATACCTTCCAACCCTCTTATCTTTATCACTGTTCATTGTAGTCACTCTATTTTATTGACTTCCTTTTTATATTGAGTTGCCCAAAACTGATCACGGTTTTCCAAGAGGGGCCTCACCAGGGCTATGTATGGAGGAATTATTACCTCTGTAGTCTTGCAAGTAATTCTGCTCCACATCCCAGTATGGTATTTGCCTCTTTGTGCTACAGTCTCTCACTGTGAGCTCATATTTAATCTGTCATACACTATCACTCCCTAAATAAGTCCTGCAGCACTTCCCCTTCAGTAATAAAAACACAGAAAAATGTTTGAAGAAAAAAGTGAGTTATCCCCTTGGGTGGCTCTTTGAGCAAACCAGGGTTTTCATGCAGCTGGAGAGACACTGAAACACAGCCTCACACTCTGCTTCCACATGTCTGGATTTCACTGCTCTGATGCCAAGAGTGAAAGCAAAGATGGCATTTCCTTACATGTTTTCTTAATATTTGCTGGTGGCAGCCCAGCATTGATAGAGTGGAGGAACTCTGTATCAACTTTTAGAGTTCATGTCTACTAGATTTCAGAAATCCTGCTTTAAGCAGATTGCAAGGATGTGCTGTGAATGTTGCTTCAGCTACTTGATATTTTATGGAAATCAAGTGAATGCTGCTGCACGTGTGAAAAACTGGGACATCACTTGAGTTGCAAATTTGACCCCTCTTGGTCTGGAGAGTTCTCCCCTTTCCAGACTGGATAACTTTCAACCACATATTAGATTGAGCATTTTCTCAGAACTGTCTGTCTGTCTTTCTCTCCTACTACTGAATTTATTTAGAAGAACTTTGTTGATATTCAAAGCTGAAAAGCCTGCAGAGTGTTTAATTTTCTCCTTCTTTCTGGCCAGTGAGTTGTCCTTCCAGAATAAAAATCCTTTCCTTTTTAGTCCATCTGATAATTCAACATAATTAATCACTGTGAAAAACACCAGTGAGGATTTCTAAACATTATGTGGGGAAGTATGGTGAGAACATATTTACCTTTTGAAGGCTACAGGAATTGCAGGATATCAGATCACAGGGCATTGCATTTGTGGGCAGTCTGTTATTTTAGTGTTCAACCATTAAGTTTTTCTTTATTTGTTTTGAATCAACCTGAGACTGTCAAACCCCAGCAATACAGATTTTACCTTCTTACCATGCTCCTAAGATCACCCTACCAGTCTCTCTTTTGGTATCCCTGAAGAAAACCAAGCATCACAATCTACAGATGAGCAGCTCTTGGAATTGCCTGGAGAGTGCAAGAACTGAATGATGCAGGAAGAAAAACCCCATAAATATTGCACAGCACCAGCATTTTTAAAGTGCTCCCTCATTCCTGATTGCAGCATAAGAGCACACATTCATAAGGCACGTCGCCCTGAAATTGATGGGAACCTTTTTGTGGACTACACAATTTGTGTACTAAGCCTCCAGGTTCTTGAAGTGAACCCTTGCTGCTACAAAGAGCTCTTAAAATTACATTTAAATTGGAAATAGAAATCTCCTCGGCCCTGACATTGCAGCAGAGTTATTATTTCCCATGCCTGTCTCCTCTCACTCAGGAAGCCACTGCAACATGAAACCCTCTTCTGATTGTTCCTCCTCCAAATGCCTCTCTCAACTGCCTGAACTGCACTATTTCCTCGTGAAAGGTGGAAAAATATGGGAATTTAGGCAAGCAGAACAGTCCTTGCATTCAGAGTGAAAATGCCAGGTCAAGAAGGGTCTAATTTTCCCAGCCACTGAAATGTGTTTACCTTCTTCCTTTGCCTTGGCACAGGAACAGGTGAAGTGCAACTCCCAGCTCAGCAAACTGTTGCAGAATAACCAAGGGCTAAAGGGAATCCTCATGTGTGCTTTAGGATTCATGAGAAGATTCAGTCCCAGCAGTTCAGTCTTGCAGAACCAGTAAGAAGGGAGAACACACCATCATACACATGTGCACAGCTCTGGACATGCAGTTTATTTTAAATCCAGAAACTCAAGAACATGAATCTGCTCCTCCTAGGGGGATGACACAAAAGAGGGAACATGACTGTTGAATTTAAGTGTGGCAGGGTGTGCGGGGGATAGTTGAAGGAGGCAATTTTTTAACAAAGAACTGAACTAAGACAGGTAGAAATTGCTACGTGCTCACTGTAGAGATTTTCTTTTTCCTCTGGAAAATAGGTGAAGATGCTTAAGTGCTTGAAGGAGGTTCTGGAGCAGCCTGCTGACCAGAAGTGTGCAAGAGAAAGGTCTGATTTGAGTTAAGTGCATTTCCAAGAGAGATCAGGAGGTGTTATTGCAGGCAGCCACTCACAAGTGCTCCAGGTGTGTCTCTCAGGGCATGCCCAGTGGTTTAGCTGCTCACCTTGGGAACTGAGCTTTTCCAGTCTGTGCTGAGAAGGAGACTGAATAAATGAGAATCAGGATGCATGGGTGAATTGCCACAATTGTCCCTCTGCCTCAATTCACTGGCTCTGAATACAAGGCTGTACAAAAGAATGAACAATTTATCTCCTAAGTTTTCAGTAAGACTTCCCCAGAAAGGCAACATGATTAGAGTTTCAGACTGACTCACAGTGCTATTGCTGAAACAAGAACCTTGTTTGGGTTCTGTTTTAAAAGGCAAAGGAGTACTGGCATTAAGTCAGAAATATAAAATCTTGAGAGATGCTCTATAAAGGCAGCAAGCCTGGACAAGATGGTTGCTTGGCTTTCTTTCAGGTTCTCGAGTTCAAGTTAGCAGTTTCCTTACATGAATCAAAATGTCAGAATGGTCCCTAACTTTAAGTCTTAAAAGGAGAGGGATGATGTGAAGAACTCACACTCTTGTCAAACAGGTACCAGGAGTCAGTTTTGTGCTCTCTCTCTTGATGGTGTTGGTTGTCATCTACAAAAGAAAAAAAAAAATCCAACAGTCACATTTTGGTGACAAAAAAAATAAGCAAGGAAGATATGACTGACTGTGTTTAATGTTTCACAGTCAACACCACAGAGAGTTCTCTCCTTCTTCTGATTTGCAGGTCTTTCCACTCTGTCTGAACTTTGCTGTGTGGGTTTTTTGTACTGAAAATTATGTTCCTCAGCCAAACTCATCTCAGGTGTCTGGAATGTTTTCTTGGTCACATCCAGAGCAGTGCAGGTGATTTGGAGCAAGAAGGGGTTGCTTTGATTTTTTTTCCTTCATCAGATGACATACCAGGACTGAAAAACAGAGCAGCTGTGTTGGCTGGTGCTGCACTGCAGGCATCCAGTGATGTCTGCCAAGGGCTGCATTCCCTTGCAGAGCTCTGTGGCTCACCAGGACTGACCAGGGGATGAGGAGATATGGGCCTGTGCACTTGAAACAGAGCTACTGTCAGGAGCTGGACAATGTGAAAAGCTTTGTTCAGGCTCTGGTCACTTTTCTCACCACCATTCCTTTCCTAGTTTGGAGACAGTTTGGAGCATTTCCTTCTTTTGTTTATTTCACTTGGGAACAAATGGTTCATTTCCCTCTGTCCCAGCTGCTCTAAAAGGTTTTCTAGTTTCTCCAGAATGTATTATGCAATACTGCAGAGCAAGTCCTTTTTTTATTTTCAACTCCATGCCTTTACCATGTATTGTAATCTGTCTGCTCTGATTAGGTTCATCCTATAGAATCACTGCCAAAATCTGTTTCATGCAGCAATGTTTAGTCTTCAGCCTGGAAGCTATGTACAGTCCTTTTAAGATGTTCATACATCAATATCAGTCCTGTCTAATCCCAAGAAGCTTTGGATGGCAGGAAGAAGAAAAGCTTCAAGCTAGCTGTGCAAGTTGCAGGGCAAACACTGTGATCTTCGCTCTGGCCAAAATTCCACAAGCATCAACAGAAGTTGGGGTTTAGAACAGGGCTGCAAATCTGGTGTCTGATACAGCTGCGGAGGCCACTGCCTCACCAAGGACTGGGCTCTGCTTCTCTTAAAGAGTATCACTGCTGATTTTGGAAGGGATTCTGTGGGACCCCATGTTTGCACTGAATAACTTAATTAGGTTAAAATAGATTTAGTTAGGCTAAATAGATTTAGCCCATCTAATACTTGCTTGTAAGAAGACCAAAACATTCCAATGTCTTCCTGTGCTTTCCTTAAATATTAGGTGGATTCCAGATCCATGTGACTGGTGGCCTCAGTGACAATTAGTAACCCATTATCCTGTATATAGTGCAGGGGTGTGTGGAATCCAGGCACTCTGGAGCAACCCCTTGCAAACATGCAGTTCCAGGGATCCCTGAGCAGCCCTGGGGAAAAAAATATAAAATTAAGAACACTGGGACCTTCACAAAACTGTGGGGTTCTTTTTTACATCCTTATCAAGGTTGGCTTAAAATTTTAGCGTGGTGGAGAAGTGGCATGCATTTTAAACATGAGAAGTGGACATGGTTTTGTGGGTGGATGCAAGTGTGGGGGCTCAGCTGGTGGTGATAAGAAAGGATGGGTAATCCTGCAGCCAAGGGCAAAGGGAATTAAGAAGCCACCGTTAGCATGGGAGCTGTGCTGGCTGAGGAGGCCACTTAGCAAATTCCTTACTTGAGCATTCAAGGGCACTCTCTCGCAACTTGATCCTCACTTTTCCAAGTGCAGGGAGGAGAAGAATGTTTCACTGTCCAGAAAGCACCCGGGCCTTAAGATAAATGAGGATTGAAACAAACGTTTCCATTCATATCAGGGGCCCCTCCTCACTAGCGTCCTCACTGATCTGTAAAAACCTTCTTTGTAAGTGGTTTCTAAAGCATAATCTGTGCTTTTAATACCATTTGATTGAATAATTCCAATGCTAGGTTTGTTTTTTAAAGGTTTTTGAGAAGTGTTACAAGTAGCAAAAGTTTTTAATAGAAACCTGAAGCCACTGACTGAGGAAAATTTCCTCACAACTCTTCCTGTTGTGGAGAAAACTGGAGAAAAATCAAGTCCAAAACACTGAGGGTCATGTGAATAGCTACAGAGTGGAATTCAGGGACTTCGTTTCAGTAATTGCAGTGAAATTGTTCCCAGCAGAGGCAAGGAGCAAAGGAGGAATTTTAAAGGTCCAAGCAAGAAATAACAGACCTCTACCTGCCTTCCTAAAGGCACTGAAGTAGTCCTGAGCACAGACCGAGCTCAAAGAGCAGAGTTTTCTTTTCAGAGCAGATTTCTCTTTTCCTTTCACCACCCAAAACCCCACATGAGATACTAAGTGAGCTTTACAGGGAACTGAATTTGTTTTGTCTAAAGCCCAGGAGAAAACCAACATCCCCGAAATGGTAAAAGTAGGAAAAAAGTTAAAGTGTGTGAAATGTATGTGTGTAAGGATGGTTTGTTCTTTTATTTTTTGTTCTTTTTTTTTTTTTTAAGAGAGGTGAAATCAGTTTAGTGAAAAGTCACATTCACTGTTTGGTGAAGTTGCAGACCAAGGTTACAAGGAATTTGGAAAACAACATGTAGGCTTGAAAAATGAACCATTCCTTCACATATATAACTTAGTATATCATCCTTGATCATAATTATAGACAGATTTGGATTGAATCTATTATTGAATGCATTGTCCTTAGAGATAATCAGGGACATGACCACTAGTGACACTGTGATGGAAAGGACTAAACAGTGCAGTTCATCATCTCAGCCCTTGAAATGGCTGAGATATGCAAAAGTGCAGATTTTATCCAAGAAGTATAAATAGTACAAAGAGAGGAAGGGAAAAAAAAAGGCAAGCAGAGGAATCAGGTGGCTTCACAGACTGCTGTGTTTGAGGAGCAATTTGACAGAGACAGTGAAAGATGATGATAACTTGAAAAAGTATAATTTGTGGTGATTACCTCTTTTTTTTCCCCTTCCTCTCAAAGCAGTACAGTTTGCAGTTTGCACCCATTGCAATTTATACCTGGGTAAAAAGATGGCTTGGGTAAAAGACAGTTTACTTGGGAGCATACTTGGGTAAAAGACAGCTTAGCAAAGTAAAGTATAATTTAATCCCTTCACTTACCTGGGCCTGCACAAAGTATTCTGGATGCCCTGAAGCCTCAGTTAATGAAGCCCCTTGCAAGAGTCCATTAAATGTCTTGTGGGTGGGATTCATCTCTGGAAGGACACCAAACAGCAGGGAGGGATGATTTCCATGTGCACACGTGCAGAGTGGTTCAGATAATGCCACACTTCCTCATCCTGAGGCAAATGCCTCACGTGCCCACATCTTCTGCTCTTCCATTAGTCAGCCCTTTGCACCTCTGTGACTTCTCCACATGGAAACCCCATGTATTCTGGAAGTAATGAGAACAGCTGATTATGTTGCCTTTGGCCACGAATGATTTCACTTTTCAGGCTTTTCTCTCCAAAGGTAATGGCACTGATGCAATTGTCAGTGTGTATGAAGATGCATCTGTGAAAGAGGGCAGAGAAAATAGGGAGTTTATAACACTGGGATCCTGGGCAGCCTAACTATCAGCTGGGGACACGGCAATTGCCTGTTACTCTGCATTACACTATGAAGGGGACAGAAAAAGATCCTCAAAGGACAATGGGTGATTAAAATGAGCATTTTGTTTCCTCTTTAAATTTAATTCTCTTCCTCTCAATTTGTGAGGGCAGCATGCACTATCTGGCTCCAGCAGAGTTATACACTGGAGATGCCATGCCATATTTTTAAACCTTTGAACCATGTTATATTGTTTAAAATGTTTCAGGAGCCATAATATGCTGTTTAAAAGGCTGCAGCATGTGCAACACATTGAAAACCCTCTGATCTCTAGAGTTACCTTTCCTGCTTGTCATTCCAGGCTCCTTCCCTTTTACTTGCTCTCCATGCTTTGCTTGTTCTGCTTCTGTACCTCTTCCACTAGCATGATTAGTTTTGGCACCAGCAGCCATCCAAATGCATGATAGACTTTTAAAATAAATACCTGAAGTGTCCTGTTTCCTCCTTTGTGCCTACACAAAGCAGTGAGTCTTCCATGCCTAGAAGGCTTCTTTGTACCAGCTCTATGAGCAGACTCCCTGCAGGAAAAATAAAAATTAAAAAGTGGGGAAATTTCAGACCCTGTGTCCTGACACTCTGAGGCAACTTGTGTTTTGCTTGAACACTGGGTCTTTCCTTGGGAGCTCACTGTGAATGTCCTCAGTGAAGCTCTGTAACACAGATGTGGGCTGCTGAAGCATCTCCAAAGGCTGGCTCAGAGTTGGAGCAATGCCTTCATCTAATTTAGAGCCGCCTGGAGGCTGTGAAACAGCTCTCTCTGTGCCTTTATCCTTCCCACGTATTTGTCTTGCACTCCAAGGCTCAGCTCCACAGAGGTATTTGAGCTCCTCGCTTGTTGATATCAGTGGGAGCCTTGACAGGAAACAGATAGCAAACATCTGTATAAGATCCAGGCCTGAGATTTTGAACCCTCTCGTTAACCATGTGTTGATGATGACAGGATTGAGGAAGGAATACTGTGCAGAGATGTTTTGGTGGCCTGAAATTGCTGAGATTTTGCTCTGCTCTTCAGGCTTAAGAACATTACAGATGATCTTGCTGTACAGGGTGATTTACAATGGCCATCCCAGTGCTCTCTGCTGAGGTGTGCTGTCTGGCTGGGCTGCCGTGGAGAAAGTGACTTTCTAAGTCTTGTAGTTGCACATTGAGCTCCCCTGGGGCTGGGGTTCTAAATCATTCACCCTTGCCTGCAAGAATTTGCCAGGGATCTTCATTATTAGCAGCACATGCTCATCTTCCTGATGGCTAGCTACTGACTTTGGGTAAAGTGTTTGTTTTTGTGTGCATGCTCACATAATTTCTTTATTTTACACTTGTTGTCCATCTCCTCTATTCTTCTCCCTTGGTTCAGTCTCCTTTTTTTCCTTTGTTCCTTCCTTACTGAGAAAAGAAAGCAATGGACCTTTTCCCTCACTTGCTTATGAATTCATTCTCATATCACCCAGTTAAACATCTCATTAAACAAGGCACTCTCAGGAAGGGGTTATTGACAGTAACCTCTCCATGTTAGACTTCTGATTCATGTTTGAAATTAGTTCCAGAACAACAGAGAGAAGCTTCTGGCCTTGAACTGTGATGTCCTTTGTGCTGAAAGCAAGTTTTTATTTGCACAGTCTTTTTAACCTTGTGCTAACTCATGGCCCAATTCCCCAGTCCTCCACGGCTGATGCAATCACTTATTCTCAAACAGTGCTAGGAAAATGTTGGAGTAATGTCCCGTGAGGCTGTGCTTCCTTACACTGGTGAAAAGGCCAGGGACTAAGCCTGATTTTTGTTTTTTTTTTTGTTTTGAACCCACCTACAGCCCCATCTCTGCCTGTGAGCCCCACTTCTGTGACAGCCTTGAGCTCGCGCATTCCCTTGCAAATACAATGACCTCCTTGTCTCTACAAACCCTTGCTCAAGAACTGCTGCAAGCAGCAGAAAAAGGGCCTTCAGCTGCTGCTGGTGTGTCTTGCTCACATCCTGAGGGCTTCAGCTGGGAGGAGGAGCCTCAGGCACCCTTCAAGCAGGTGAATGTTGGCAGGGTTACCTTGACAAGCACAAATGGGGACCCTGACTGATGAAAACTGTGTGTGCTTTGCTGCCTTTTCATATTTTAGACAATTCTCACTGTTTCAAGGAGCTGGAGGTTTTGGTGTTTCCAGCAAGGGATGAGGTGGCAAGGCATAGCCACACAGTTCCCTTCAGCTTGACTGCAAGGACTTACCACTCTTAAGGAGCTGCCCTTTTGAGTTTTCTCCATGGTTCAGTCTTGTGGGTAACAACCTGAACCTGATCCTTACACTTCCTCCAGAGAGAGATGTCACTATCTGTTAAGACTGATTACATTCATACAGGGTCACTGGAGTAAAATCCCAACAGCTTTTGGGCTGAAGGGGGTGAAATAGTCACACAAAATCTATAGCCGAATGAGAAAAGCTATTGTTTAGCTTTAAACAATATTAAATGTCAGGCATCTCTCTGCTTGATATGGCAACAGTTGCTCATCTGGGGTGGATCAGGGTGGGTTTTGCAAACCCACAGGGCCACCTGCAGCCCTAGCTTAGGATTCAGGTTTGTCCTTGCTTAGGAGAATATGTCCCAGGGTTCAAGTGAAATGCAAAACCATGTGGTGTCTCTGGCCAGCACTGCCCCAAGTTTCATCTGGAGAATTCTGAACCTGGAGCACAACTGTCGGCCACCCAAATCTGGGGTTAACCTGATGTACTTATCTGTTATTTGTATGAAAGCTGGTTGAAATGCTAATTGAGATCACCATTCCACTAAAACCAACATAGCAGGTGCTGTACAAACAGGGTAATAAATGCTCTGTCTTGAAGAATTTAGGATCTGAAAGTGCAGGGAGGAGACTGGTTAGGAAAGGGAAAAAAAAGGAAAATGTCTTGGAAGCTGCTAATGGAAAGAGCTGCAGAGTTAAGTGTTGCCATACAAATTTGTTTCAGTGGGATGGAAACTCTGCTCTGTCTGGTTATGTGTGATCCATCCAGACAAGGGAGGTTTCTTCCACACATCTCCTGTAGCCCAGCCTTTGACAATATCACTTCATTCTTTCATCAGGTGCTGGAGGAATGCAACTCATGCTAAATGTGCAAATAAAGGGGGGAAGGAGAAATTGCCTTCTGCTGTGGAATGCCGTCTGGCATGCTGACTCCTGTGCACACACACACACATACACACACATTCATTTATGGACACACAAAGAGACCCAGAAGGAGGTGAGCAGGGAAAGTTTTCCAGCCTTACACTAAGCCTCACAAAGGGAGCGACTGAATTCTCCGAGCAAGTGACAGGCAAAGATTTGGAGGAGAATCCAACTGCAGCTTGTGTTTCATATTTGCGTTGGATGCTCAGGTTTCCAAATTAAATCTGCAAGTTAGACGGGAGTCCATGTTGTCTGCTGATCATCTGTTTGGGGGGAGAAGGAGAACAGAAATGACAGAAGAAAAATACTTGCAAACAACAACAGTAATTAAAATCAAGCATTTGAGAACTGCCACCCCTCCCCCCAGCCAGATTTGTCTGGGGAGAAGATAAATAACTTCAACTGCAGGCTCCATGCTTGCTCAAGATCTGAAATATTTAAACCAGGTCCCAAAAGCCCATACACATTTTTAATCAAAACCTGCTCTTTTTGGTTCCTTTTTCTGCATAAATACCCTGACTTGATAGAACACCAAAACATCATTAAGTTATGATCAGTGCAATACAAAAGTTGAAAATGATCAATGCCATTTAAACTGCTGCGACTGTACACATACTACATACTATGTTAGACATTTCTCAGGTTCAAGGTTACACATGGCATCATAAGTTCACCTCCTCCCCCACTTCCAGTGCTAAACAGGGCTGGAATCTTGCCAGAACAAAAGAATCTGCAGTCAGTTCCTTCAAGATTGAAAAATAAAGTTGGGGTTTTTTCCCCCTGCAGGGGGAAAAAAAAACCCACAAAAAACCAAACTCAACAAAAAACACACACACACACACACACACACAAAACTCTGAAGAAAAGCAGACAGCTGCTAACTAGTTGTCTCGCTGTCTATTTGTGGACATTTTCTTTCATCTTGTCATACCTTTTGTGCTGTTTGAAATGTTTGGAGCTTAGACTTGAAGAACACTCAGTGGATTCCAGACTCGTATTAAAAGAAAGGAAAAGAAAGGCAGAAGAGTTCTGACAACAGATGTGTGTGTTTGTGTGTTGGGGCCACATCATTCCGAGCATCAGCTAGAGCATTGATTTTATTTTCGTCTGACGGAAGGAAATTTTTCAGACAAGGAAATATACAGTAACAATGCAATTTGTAGAAAAACACAAACATCTAGAATGCAGAGTGAGAGGGATATGTTGTGAGACCTCTGCAGAACAAGCGCAGACCATTTGGCCAATCATATCTGCTGCTTTTGCTGTTTTGCTGATCTGTTTCCACAGGATGGGTAAAATCATCTATTTCCAGACAGTTTCCCTCTGCTTTGCCATTTTAGCTGTTGGAAGGAAGCAAGGCAGAAGCCTAATTAATGTCAGTGATCATCAGTGCGCCTCAGATCAGACTGTGGTGTATTTAACTCTGCTGATTTCTGTTGCCTTCTGCTATGCAGACAGTGAGTGAAGAAGGGGACTGGCTCCTACTCTGGCATCCAGATAGTTCTCTGGAGCTTCTAATTTCCCCAGCATAATGAAGAAAACAAAACCAGCTGACAAGTGAGCAGAAGCAAAAAAGGAAGAGAGGAAACCACTGAAATGCTTCCCCTGTGGTGAGGAACTCCTCTCATCCCGTCCCTTTCCCACTGCCCTTCTTGGCACCCTGATGGTGAAGAGCTGTCTTCACACCTCCCCTCTTCTCAGGAGGAGCAGGGCTCTGTGGCTGCCAGCAAGTCCAAGGCTCAAGTCTCCCAGAAGGGGAGCTTACTTGAAGGGACCACAGCATTCCTAACCCATTCCCATCAGTATCTGTGACATTAGTGTTAGGCAGGGAATGGTATTCCCTTCCCTCTCTGAGACAAGAGGCAGCAGAAGCAGGAAATTCCAGGTGTTTTGAGGCTACCTGCACATCCTGTGACAAATCTGACCATATTTTTTAACTGGGGAGTGGGGCCTGGATGGAGAGGCCTCATCATCACCATGAACTGTGACCTTGCTGCTCCTCTGGTGATGATGGTGGTGTTTGGAGCCAGGGTGCTCCTGGTGGTTCATCACTCCTTGGAGAGGGATTGCCCAAGAGGAAGTCTGCATGGGCTGCTCCAAAGCAGCCTTTTGTGCCTCTTCTTGCATTCACCAAAACACCAAAGCTGTGAGGACAGGAAAATGCATTACGCTCAAGAAGCCTGTCTCTTTGGATCTCAAGTAATTTTTCTTGGTCATACAACACAGATGGCTTCTGTAGAAGCAAGGGTGTGCTGTCTTCATTTAAAAGAGCTTCTGCCACAGACTTGTCTCTCTTTAGGCAGAAGAAAGTGCTCGAAACTCACAAACTTCCAGAAGCAATACCATGAGTTCTCTGGTGCTCTTCTGCTTCAGCTCTGGAGCCACTGTGCCCAGCATGGCCACAGAGTGATGGGCAGAGAGCCTCGTGTCTGTGCCATGCCACAATCACCTGCACCAGAGGTGCAATCCTCACCAGAGGATGTCCATGAGCTTCTGAGACTAAAATGACATGAAAGAACTCACAGCTTGAAACCTTAGGTGAGAGAGAAGAGCTTTGTACAAGGGAATGGGTTCTCCTCCTGACAGCAGATGTCTTTTTAGGAGCTCCTTGATTAGAGCCTGGATGATCAAGAGGTTGAAGGGAGATGGGATATTTACATATAAAAAGGAACTCTACTTTTGGGATCAATTAGACTATTCAGGGTTCACACTCTACCCCCTTTTTTCCCAGACTTTACACAGCTCTTGCTAGGATTAAGCCTCCATCGAGTAGATTATCTTTACATAGAGGCTGGATCTAGTGTTACACACTCTTTATTATCTCTTCTTTGAGACTGTGCAGGCTATCCCCTTGAAGTTCTTAACCCTTAGAGCACTTTATCTAGTATTTATTGTTTCTTCTCCACAGGCATCTGAGATGGCAGCACTGGTATACAGACCCCACCTGTCCTCATTCTCCACAAGATCATCACCTCTCCTCCCCCAGCCTTTTCTGTGCACAGGGGGCTTACACCAGCATCAGGCCCTGCTTCCTAATCCTTTTCATCCCCATGAAGTGTGCACCATTCCAGCTTGACTCCGGTGGCCTGCCAGGGCTCCTGTCAAATGTAAACGTGCCCCAGCTGCTGGGATTTTGATGCATTTGTTTGGAGGGATGTGAGAAGGGCTGTCAGTGGCTCGGGTGATGAAAAGGTCAGGGCTGACCATCTGAGGAAAGTGGAGATAAGAGGAACCATGGGGCAGAGGGTTAGAAAGTAGTGACCGGCTTAATGTTTTCTGCAGCAATGCTGCATCTACTGAGTGTTACAGGGTGTTTGAAAGAATGTTTGGAAGTTCCTGGGTGCAATCTTATGTTTTCTCCTAAAATGACAAGTTCTGGAGAAACCAAGAGCCCAAATGGAATACTGGGCCTGGTTTCTCTGTGCACAGGCTCCAAGAAGCAACTGGCACAGTTTGCTGCACCACTTATTAGCCAGAGTGGCTGATTCCAGTCATGCCATTCCTCCTATGCTGCCTTCCCTATCCTGATGACACCACTGCTGACCCACATGTGAGAAGAAGATGGGATTTACTGAGCAGCAGTATCTAGACTTTGGTGACATTTCCCTCTCACTGTTCCCATAATGGAGAAGAGAAATATTTCTCCTTGCCAGGTTCCTGCTCAGCAAAATGTCACACTTTTCTGAGTTGCTTTATTCATAATTTTTTAATAGCTTCTGGCTGTGGACATTGGCATCTGCTCCAGTGCTATCATGTTGACTGCCATCTATTTCAGCAGAAGAAAGTGATCAAAAATAACATCTTGCAGTGGTCTCCAAACTGTCTTGCATCCTCGGCTCATAAATGTCCCAGGCAGCATTTCCCTGGTCTCATCACCAGATGAGATCCCTAGCTGGTGTCAGCTCATGCATGCTCACTATTCAGTCTATTTGTGCCACTCTCTTGCCATGTCTTTGCTCCCTAACCAAGCATGACAGAGCTGAAATAAACAGAGCTGCATTGATTTTAATGGCTCACCCTCGTCTGAGAAGGATTGGGGTGGCCTTCTTAGCTATCAGCTCCTTGGATGTCTGCTGGCCAGCAAATGACACATATACTCTCCTCCCTGCACTAGATGTGCTTCTCCTGCAGTCATGCTACCCCAGACTAAACAGGAATATTCACAGCTCCTCCTGCACTGACAATGGCCACTTATGTGAAAAATGCAGAACTGAACAGGCTACGGCTAAATGTGCTGGAAATATGAAGAGGAGAATGATCTTTGGCTGTGCATCAAAGAGCATTAAGGCATTCTGAAGCAGATTCCTCTTGCTTTCTGGGTTTAATTCAGAAGGGATTTTCTAGCCACAGAATCAAGCTCCTCACTGCATGATTTCTTTCCTGCAGGAGCTGTGAAATCGTGGGTTCTGTGCAGGACACAAAAAAGCTATAAAGAGGTCCAGGGGTGTGTAGGAGTTTCTCTGGAGATGGTAGCAGACCTTCCTGCTGTTCCAAATGTGCAATGCTGTTGGACCTGAGAGGCATCATTCCTAGTGAATTCCAACAGGGGAGACTTGATCTCCATTTCTAGATATTCACATCGCCTGTTCTTAGTCAGCTCATACTTTTCTAAATATTTTTCCTCTTGATCTCTTAAAATAGTTTCCCAGGCTGTCTCTACTGCTGATGTTAACATGCTCCAGTCTGTGTTCCTTTTTTATTATGTCTCTTTGTCTGCTCCTTTTTTTTTTTTTTAAACAAAAACCACATAACTGCCTTATATAATTCACTTTTGAGTTCATAAGCCATTTCTCCTAAACACAGCCTTGATGTGGAAACATGCAAGGATGCTTCTCTGGCTTTCAATGTTTTTAGTGTGTTTGCTTGGTTGGTTTTTCTGTTTGGTTTTTTTTCTGTTTTTTCTGGTTTTTGTTTTTGTTTTTTTTTTTTTTTTTGTGTGTGGTTCTTTAAAAAAATTAAAGAATTTTTATTATTATTATTATGTTTTTGTTTCGCTGTTTTTAAATTCTGGATGTATTATGTCACCCAAACCTGTGGCTTTAATTCACTGCTAACAATTCAGTACTCCTTCTGCATGCTTCCTGACACCTTGCCTCACTTTTCCAAAATTACAATTTCAGCTGCAATGCAGCATGGCATCCTTGGTATGAGCTAGAGAAACTATACTTAGTCTCAAAATAATCAGCATTTACGAATAATTACACAATCAATTACGCATTGTCTTGTTGTAAAACACTCATTCTGTAGCAATGATCAAAGTATTTAATGTGGTTGTTCCCTTCTTATGCATGCTTATTTGTTGCTCATATTTTATTTGCCTGCTAAGACCTGCAATTGCTGGTTTTGATGTTACAAGTTGTTGGATATTTCTTGCTTTCAAATCTCAGTGTTTGCCCCACATCATTGAGTGATTATTATATCTAAGGTTTCCTTTTCTAGATCTGTTTACACCTATAAATATGCCCAGTTTATCATTTTGATATTGTCCCCCTTTGCCAAAGCTTGTCTGGCTTTTATCTCGCGTTTTAAACTAGTAAATATGAGTATTCATGAAAGATGAGGAACATAACAAACTTGTCTCTAGTTATGCAATCAAGTGTAAGTGTGGCTGCCTTTAAACAGAATGTGTCAATTCTGTGATCTCTGAGATTTCCTTTAATAGGCCTGTTGTAAGTTGTCTCCCGTTACAGTGCAACACACATTAGGTATATTCTTAGTAATAAGACCAGTGTTCATGAATATACACAAGCAGTTATTTAGCACAGGTGGGAAATGACAGCTCTGGCTGGATCCTAGGCAGGATTAAATTGATAGACATCCCCTGGACAAGCTGGTTTGGCTGCAGTGGGAAGCACTGTCCCAAATGTACCAATAACACAATGGCTGCTGTCACCCCCTAGCACTGACCTGGTTATACATGGGTATAAATTAGTGTGTGCATTGGAGGCAATGCTTTTTATTGCCTTCTGGTTTGTCCTACCGCATTGCTTGGTGTTTTTTTGGATCCTGACGCTCCCCTCTGGTTCAGTTTCATCGGGTTATCCCTCCCTGCATGTCTCCAAATGGAGGCCTCTGTTTAATTGGCATCCTTGGTGCCAATGCTGTCACACACTGGGAGTGGCAGTGCTGGCTATACCCCCTGTGTGACACTTTTGGGGGGTGGTGGCAGCACCCAGCTTGCTGGGAGCCTCATGAGCACTGAGCCACCCCTTCCTGCAGGTGCTTCTGTTCCTTCATCCCACACAAATTCATGCCCACTGGATCCTGCTTGCAGAGCTGGGTGGGAAAATGTGACATTGCTGCCGTTTTCACCTGTTTGACTTCTCTTTTTGAGCATGCAAGTAAACACACAGAGGATGGGATTAGAGATAATGTTGATTACTGACACACATGGGGCCTAAATTGAGTTCATGGAAATTAATGAATGGGATTCTGCTGGCTTTCACAGGGCTGGAAGGGTACCTGGAACACCAACACTGGAAAACATCTTTGAAGTGCTTGCTAAAGCATTGAAATATTGTCATCTTGTGGAAAGTTTAATTTTAGTTGTTTTGTTTGTTTTGGTTTTTTTTCATTTTGCCTTGTAATTATCTCTTCTGGGCTAGTAAATGGAAAAAATAGCAGCATGCAGTCACAGCAGGTATTCTCTGAAACAAACACACACATATCAGAGTGTATTTTTTGTGGCTGTTTGTGTTTTGTTGACAGAGCCTGCTCACTCTATGCCTCACGTTAGTCATATTCTGTCATGTGTCTGAGCTGAAATTCCTCACTCAGTGAGTTAGACTGAGACAGCATTGCCTGGAAATTCCAGGTCTCTCCAGTGGTATCAAGCCAGAAGGAGAAGGATAAATCCCTGCTCCATATATGCATTGCAGTATTGAAGCATGCCAAAGAGAAAATGGGTGAACATGTGTGGAGAGAGCAGAGCGGGCATGCAGCAGGTTGTACCTGCATGAAACAAGGAGAAAATTATTCTTCATCAAGAGGATGTTTTAGGGTCCCTTTGTCTTGCTCCTGCCTGAGGATGAAGGTTATAAAACTCATATGGACCACCTCTCTCTGACCATGAAGTGATTTCTCTCTCTTCTCTCCTGCCAGAAGGAGCAGAAAGACCCTGAGGTAAGGCTTGGCTCCACTGAGGCTTTCCAGCAGAGGCCACCAACCTCTGTGATGATGGGTTAAACAGGCAATAGCTGGAAAAGCTTCCTTCCTCCTTGCTCTCTTACATTTTGCAAGTTTTAATATTAAGTCTGGAAAAATGCTCTTAAAATAAATAACAGTGAGGGATGACAATATTTAAATTATTTCAGGACACACATTCTATTCCTCTGTCATCAACATCACAGTTTGAAAGGTGATTTTCATCTGCTCCTCTGTGATGAATTTAAAAAAGGGATCTGCTAAGTGCATATCTGGGCAGAGGAAATCCTAAAATTCACTGGATTAGTGTCAGACCCAGAGCCCACTGGAAAGAATGGGAAATCTCCAGGTGAGTTTGGTGGGCCTTCAGCTCAAGGTCTAAATGTCCAATTCTCCGAATAATGCCTGTGATTATTTGTGTACTTCTCTTCACTGATCATAATCTCTGGCTCTTGCTGTTGACTCAGGAGGAGCCATGCAGCAATTTGAAGGACTTACCTGGCAAGAGAGTAGCCTTGCTGTAAAAGCTGCAGGTCTTGCTGTCGGCAGTGCTCAAATCAGTCTCAAGTGACCACATGGAGTAAACGTACAAAAAGTCTCATCAGACTTCAATTTTCTGTTCAGTGTTTACTACAGACCTTTAAACAATTTTTGTTCTTTCCCATGAGCCTTTTGTTTGGCTGCAGTGTGAAGGGAACAGAACTGGAGGCCTTTCTCCCTCTTGTCTGCAATTATTTGTAATATCTTGCATCTTAATTTGCAACAATGGAAAGCAGAAAAAGAGCCAACCCTGCTTCATCTGATGAGAGCTTTGACCTGTTTTTCTTGGGTTTAAACAGCTGTAGCACACTCAAAGCAAAGGGCAGTCAGACCCCATTGCAAATTATTCCTAAATTCACCATTGGATGCTCTTTTGGAAAAATCCATTTTACACTGCTTGCTTCTAGTTTTGAATGCTTACATCGTACTGTGTATAATTTGAAAATTATTTTCAGTGGTCATGATTTTTTCCCTGGAGTGTCTTCCCAGGTAATCAAATGTTAGTGTTTTTTGTATTTCAGATATGCTAGCCTTTATTTTATTAAGTGCTTTGCATTCCTAACATGATGCTCATCTTCACTGATTCAGTGCTTAGAATCACAGAATACAATGATAAAGCAATTTGAGCTGGAATTCAGTAATTTAAGATCATTGAGTCCAACCATTAACCCAGCACTGCCAAGCCCACCACTAAACCTTGTCTCTTAGTGCCACTTCTACTTGTCTTTTAAATGCCTCAAGGGACAGTGATTCAAATACTTCCCCGGGCAGCGTGTTCCAGTGCTTGACAACCCTTTCGGTGAATAAATTTTTCCTGGTATTCAAACTAAACCTCCCCTGGTACAACTTGAGGCTGTTTCTTCTCATCCTGTCCCTCATTACTTGGAAGCAGAGCCTGACACCGCCTCATCCCCGGCTGTCCTCTCCTGTCAGGAGCTGTGCAGAGCCACAAGGGCCCCCTGAGCCTCCTTTGCTCCAGGCTGAGCCCCTTCCCAGCTCCCTCAGCCTCTCCTGGGGCTCCAGACCCTTCCTCAGCTTCATTTCCTTCTCTGGACTTGCTGGTTTTTCAAGTTGTGTGAAGAGCCCAGAGCAGGCCCCAGGATTTGAGGTGCGGCCTCAGCAGGGCCGGCCCAGGGACGGGCCCTGCCCCGCTCCTGCTGCCGCCCCCCGGCCGGCACAGCCCCGGGGCCATCGGCCTCTGGGCCCCGGGCACCCCTGGGCTGTGGCCGGCTGCTGCCACAGCACCCCCGGGCCTGTCCCAACCCTTTCCCCCAGCCTGGAGCTCCATGGGGCCGTTGTGAGCCCAGGGAAGGACCCAGCACTGCCCCTGGCTGTCCCTCAGCCCATGGATCCGGGCTGGCCAGAGCCCTCTGCAGAGCCCTCCTGCCCTCCAGCACATCCACATCCCACCCAGCCTGGTGCTGTCAGGAGCTGCCTGAGGGGCCCTGGATGCCCCCTTTGGTGAGGATGTCAAACAGGCCTGGCCCAGCCCTGATCCCATGGGAGCCCCCCTGGTGCCAGCCCAGCCGGGTGTCCCTCCATGTCCCACTGCTCCCGGCCCTGCCTTCAGCCCGTTCCTCCCCTGGGCACAGGGCCCCGTCCATGGGCAGCCAGTTCCTCCAGGAGATGCTGTGGGAGAAGGTGTCAAAGGCTCTGTGAAGCCCAGGCAGACACATCCACAGCCTGTCCCTGAGCAGCTCACCTTGGCACAGGAGGAGACCAGCTTGGTCAGGCAGCATCTCCTAAACCCTGGCTGGCCGGGCCTGATGCCCTGGCTGTCCTGTCCCTGCTGCTGGTGGCACTTAAGGTAACCTGCTCCATGGCCTCCCTGGCACTGAGGGCATGTGACAGGCCTGTAATTCCTGGACGAAAGGCTGGAGGTTCTCCTTAGCTCTCCTTCTGTTGTTGATTAATTTATAAAAATAAATACATTGTCAGCAGCCAGATTAAGTTCCAGCTAGGTTTGGACCTTCTAATTTTCTTCCTGCATAACCTCACCCTTGTTGTCCTCCTCAATCTGGCTGATTCTTCATCCAAAGGTTGTAAGCTCTCCTTTTTTTTTCCTGAATTTCAGACACAGCTCTTTGTTCAGCCAGGCCATTCTTCCCCACTGCCTCATCTTATGGCACATGAGGTCAATCTCCTACACCTTGAAGAATATCCAGTATTCTTGGGTTCCTTTGTCCTCCAGGAAGCCCTCCCAGGGAGCTTTCTGAGCCAGTCCCCTAACCATGGCAAAGTCTGCCCTCTGGAAGTCCAAGGTGGCTGTACTGCTCACTTCTCAGGAAATCAAAAATCACATTTCCATGATCACCAAGCCCTCCAGCTGTCCCATCACCCACCAGCCCTTCTCTCTTCCTGAAGAGACAGTCCAGTGGCCATTTTCCCTCATCGCCTTGCTCACCAACTATCAGGAGCTTCTCTGCCATTTCAGAAACATCCTAGACTGTTTCCTCTGTGCTCTGTTGTATTTCCAGCAGACCATGGTCAATTGATGTTTTCCACAAGAACAAGAGACTCAAACATCTCCCAGCTGCCTCTTTCTCCTGGTTGGGTGGTCTACAAGAAGTCTCTCACTGTGATGTCTTGTTGGCCTTCCCCCTGATTTCTGTGCATGAACCATCAACCTTTTTGTTAGCATCATCAAACTCTCTACAATCAAAACATTCCCTGACATACAGGCCTTGCATCCCATGGAGAGACCAGTGGCTGAGAACTGGGAAGTGTTTGGTTAAAGCAGTAACTGCTGTAATTTTTCTTCTTACCTTGAGCCACATATGTTCCTGTCTCTCCTGCCTGGAGTGTTGCACTGACTGTGGTAAGAGGAAGGTTTTACAAAATCATTGCAATTTAAGGAGCAATTACTGCATGCTGTTCGAAATTTTTCACCTGAGTCTCTTTGGTCTGAATCCAACACCCAGTGAATCTAGCAGTCTTTGCCTGGTGTGTAAAGATATTTGATCAGGTTAACCACAAAGTCAGTGTTTCAGGGAGGAACAGTAACATTTCCCAGTATATCCAGAGTGCTTTTATTAATCCCAAGGTGTTTAAGGTTTCATGCATTGTACTTCTTCCTGTAAGACACTAAAAAATCAGGTGGCAATAATGGTGGAAATGCAGAAAAGTGCTACAGAGCCTCAATCAGAATGACTGAAGTCACCTGCTGTTCCCCTGAGGAAACAGAACTGGGAGTGAGTGTGTTGGAGGACAAACTCATTTCCTGTGGCCCCTCTTTGAAGGAAGCCCAATAATTTCAGGGTTGTCAGAACTTGCTTTTAAAAACTTCTGTGGTCTGAATACCTGTAAATCTAAAAACACCAGACTCTCCCTCCTTGCTTAAACAGCTGGACCTCCCCCTCCTCCCCCAGCAGTTTCTGTCATGACACTGAGGAAGGAATAACAACAACAAAAAGGGATGATGGCAAATTGTTTCTTATCAGAGGAAGTCTACTTCATAACTGACTCACTGGAATAATTATCTGTCAAATTGTCTCTGTGTGTAGGAAGAGTATGCGTTTCCTTTCCTCAGCCTGAATTCATTATAGTTCTTACCAAACTGGACTTTCCTTCAAGAGGATTTCTTTGCTATTTAGTGGGTTCTTGGTGTTTAGGAAGGGAACTAATACTTGGAGGGAGCTTTAAAATCCCATTACCCTGAGATTTTTATTTTAGTAAGCAAGGCTTACCATAACTTGCAAGAACAGTGTGACCACTCTGGATTAGGCCACTGGTTATTTTCCTCATGATTTTGATGGAGTCCAACTGCAAATAAATAAATAAAGGGCAAAATCTCCAAAATGCAGCTAGGCAGTTTGATCAAACTGTGACACAAGAGAGAACATTTTTCTTCTAATCCATGTGAGCTGTCCATATACCCAGTAAATAATGAGGTATGTGTCTACCAGTTTTCTAAAGCTATTTTGGGAGCTGTATGAATAAACAGGAAGGAAAAATTAAAGCTGAGATTTTTTTGCCCTCTCCCATTCTTGAAGAGAGTATTTTCAAAGTTTTTTCTTAAAAAATGAAGTTTTAAACAATACTCACTCTACTCTTTGTTGTTAATGTAGCCAGGAGCACTGATTATAGCCATCAAGTCATTAATATTGCAGAAAACCCACAAATGATGTGCAGAGAGCCTTCACATGAGAGGTGTCCATGTTCATTAAAAATATTACCTTTCTTTCTCTCTAACATTTTGGCTTGAAGATTTGTCTCCATCCTACATCAAACAACAGGGTAGAAAACAGGACCCTAACATTATCCAGCTCACTTCCACCTTTTTATCTGATTCTTCTTTAAAGAGCTCTTGGATGGGTGATCTGTTGTTTGTCATTCATCACTTGTAGCTTGCTTTTTTATTTTCTTCTAAGATAAGTCATCAAAGAGGAGTGGGGGTTAAAATGCAATTTGGAATAGCATCACAGATTGCAAGGCCAATGTTGCCTGACTTCCCACATGATTCAAGCAAGTGCTCCAAGCCTGTATTTCTCATTGCCCTGTGGTAGTAAATTACAGTAGCTGGTGATAGCAATCAGAGGTGAGGAGAATAGTCTTTCTTTCTATTGCTTTGCAGGGTAGAATCCAGAAACATTTCTCTTTGCCAAAGAAGAGCTCTCCACCAGACACTGTGTGTGTGTTTAAGTAAAAAGAAGGAGATTTACCTTCTGAAGCTCATGTGAAATCATTGAAACTTGACATCATTCCAAGACATTGCATGAAAGGGGGTTACACTCCTTGAAGCCTTAAGCCAGGGCAGGAATGTGACTGACCAATCAGCTCCAGCATGTCAGGAACCTCAGAGCCATGGAAATTGCTAAGAGTGGAGAAACACTTGCTTCTTTATTTATCAGCCATTGAATTTGTGCAGAGCCTGTTGAACAGACTTCCTCACAGCAGACCTGGCTAGGATGGACTTGTGCCAGGGAGCCAGTGGTAGCAGATGAAACCACCTCTAAGAAAACAGAGTTCTAAGTTGAAATAAATCATATATAAAAGGTGTCTGAAGACAATCCTCAGGTGCTAATCTGATTTCTACAGTGTGGAACTGATGTGACTGGGTGTTGTCTGCTCACATGGTGAAGAAATCACGTAACAAATGTTCCCTCATTTCCTCCAAGGATTAATTCTTCTAGGTGCAAACATGGGGGGCTTTACACCTAAACCAAATGTGAACTTGGAGGTCTGCCTTTACAGGTCAGTCACTTGACTCAGGAATTTCCTTAAAGGTGCAGTGGGACTGGGAGGCACAAGCTGAACCTTATGTTGACAGTGCTCAAAGGATGTGCTGTAGCCACTAGCTTTGCATCAAAGGAAGGGAAACTGTTTAGGATAGAGGTAAGAAAGAAAACCTGCATGCAGCAGAAACTCTGGGGAGGTCGTTAGCAAGACAGGGTGTAACTGTCTGAGCTGGTGTCAGAGCAGGACACAGGTCTTATTGTTAGAACATATGTGGAAAATGCAATGGAATACGAAGATGCACATCTATATCACTTATATCTATAGCTATACCTATATCTGTATCTATCTATATCTATAAATCTATGTCTATTATCTACATCCATCTGTATCTAATCTATTTTTATCTCTATCATCTATCTGCATCTATATCATCTGTGTCTGTATCTCTATCCCCATGCTTCTGTGTGTACTTACCACCTCAGCATGAACGATCTATGAAGAAACAGAAGGGGGACTGAATGAAGGGAAAAACATCAAAAATCGGTTCTAATTATTTTCTAATTTTATTTCCCTTTGCTAGCTGCAGTTCTCAGAAGGAATGTTTGCAAGCCAGCTTGTAAACATGCCAGTTTAAAGTGTATGCAAACACAGCATGCCCTTTGCACGTCCTCAGAACAGCTGAGTGCACAGGTGAAAGCCTGTGTCTCACAGATGTATCTCAGTGCTTTCTGCTCTTCTCTGTTTCAAATCCTGTCCCACTGTGATTCAGAGAACATTTATAGAAGTCTCCTCAGCATCTTGTTTGTGGTGGCATCCTGGGAAAGCAGCACTGTCGTTTCCTTCTGCTGGAGGGGAAAAGAGGAGGTTATCATTTAACACACACAAAGTAATGGGTAGGTCAGGTCTTCTCCCAGTGTTTCCCTGGCAGCCAGGTTGCAGCAGTGAGGACCTGACCAGAAGCAGTCTGGTAGTGTTAAAGCCAGTAAAGCAGGGCTGGGTTACACCAGCTGGGGATCCGAGCACTGTCTATACCCTTAAAAATAACCCAAACAAACAACACAGACTCTGCTTGTGCCCTGGTGTGCTTTTTCAGATGGTTCATAAATTTATTTGACTGGATGCCCAACATGGACCACCTGCTATGTTGATAGAACAAAGAAATGAGCTTGAAGGGTTGCTAAAAAACCTGAAGGAGGAGAGGGAGAAAAGCCCAGTGTCTGACTGACATCCTTGGTAAGGGGCAACCTTGCTGCATAAACATAGGAAGCAGCCATTCTTTCTAACTTCTCATTTTCATAAAGGTCATGTCACCAGCTGGCCTCCCAAGCCTGCTTTCCCCCTGACAAAAGAAAGACATGCTCCTTGTCAGTGTCAGAGGAGCTGGAGGTAGAAATGAGTTTGGTTCTCCAGCCAGACCCTCCATTGTTTGGGACATATTTTATTATTTGAATTCAAAGTCTGGAATAAGCTCAGACTTTTTGTATTACTCATAAGGGTTACTATTAGTAATCCTATTACCCATGTGAGTTTCTATGTGAAATGCATGTTCCTAATCTTAAGTTTTCTCTGAGACAGTCATTCCCTCAGAGGTGGACAGCAACCAAGGCCTTCCCTCTGGTCCATACTGCCTACTATTCATGGCCAGGTTTCCAGACCATGACTAAGTAACATACTGAAAATTATATCTTGACATGCACCTTGGAGAATATAACACGTGTAGGAATAATTTCACTAGGTTTTGGTTTTTCTCCCTGAATAAAATGCAGTTGTTAAGCAAACCACAAATTCTGCCAGCCCAGAGGCCTCAGCACAACACATGAATGCGAATTTATCAGTGTTCTGGTGAATTAGATGAAAAAGCCTCCTGCATAAGCAGGGGGAAGACCTGCATGGATCTCACACCAGAGCAGGTAAATGAGAAGAGCTACAGAGTGCCTGCTGAATATTTTTAAATTTTCTGCAAACTTTATCTTCACAGAGTGTGTTAGGAGTTTCAGAGAAGAGGGCGGAGGTGCACGTGCTGTAAGTAAAGGCCAGAGATACCTCATTAGGACCTACAGTCCCAGTGCTTCAGAAAACTTTGAGCATTCTCTGGTCACAGAAAGGAGATAGAATGATTTTAAGGGCTGTGAATTGCTTGTGCTTTTATATCAGAGCTGTTACTGGAAGTCTCTTTGTGTAGCTAATGATAGCAAGCAGTTTGTCTGTTTTTATGGCAGAATATATTTTGGTCCAATTGTGCTCCTTTTTTTTGTGCCTTGTAATAAGCTTCTCTCAATTCTCTCTGCTTCTAGAGTGCATAAATCATTTTATTTATCAGTAATATGTGCTGGAGTTGAACATAATTTCTTTATTTTTCACTATTCTTAGTCATGCTGGAGTTATAGTTTGCCTGGTCTGCATCTTGACTTCCAAGCCTCACTCCTTGTAAATGGAAAGAAACCTTAAATACAGTTTAGATATGAATGTTCTCCTTTGCTCTTCCTCACCCCTTTTTCCCTCATGCCAAAGCATCTTTGGAGCTTACTGTTGGTTTATGTCTGTGATATTTGGTTGCACTTAAGATTTTGGGGGTTTATTACTTTCTGGAGAAGACGTGTCTTACGTCTTCTCCAGAAAGTAATAAAATGAACCTTTCTCTACAGCACCATTACATGTTGGAGAGTGCTCCTCCATGGATGCTTATTTGGAAAAGCCAGTCCTAGCCTGGCTGGATCATTGTGGGAATGGGAGAAAAGTTTAATGCCATTGCAGTTGTTTTCTACCTGCCAAGATTCCTCTCAAATGCTCTTGTAACTTTCACCAGCTCTGGTGGTATCAGGCCAGGCACTGGCAAGACTGAAATTTTAGCAGTTTTATGTTGTTGTGCCATGCACAAGATTTTGGTGTGTCTCTGTACCATCCATTAGCATTTTCCCTCTGATCCTGCCCCTTTTTTCCACCGTATTTTCCTCTTGTGGGGTATTGGTCTTTCATGTTGCATTCCTGTGTCTCAGCAGGATCATTGCTGGCTGGTCCCAGTGCAGAAGTTGTAGCTGACCTGTAGCAGGTGACAGCTGAAGAAGTGGACTGATGGCAACCTCAGAAAGCTGAAAAAAGGGAAATGCAAACCCCTGTGCTGTGGGTGGGACAGGAAGGATGTAGAGAAGGATGCGTGGGCAAGGAGTACCAGCAGCTGGGCTCTCCTGGGAGGCTCAAGGTGAGAGGGTCTGGGCACACAGCTTGGAAGGGGGATGCTGCTTTGAGGCAAAAAATGCACATTTGGTCCTTTGGATGGTGGACTGAACCAGGAACCAGGTTGCCCAGAGAGGCCATGGAATTTTCATCCTGGATTGTTCGCTCCTGCTAGCCCTGGCTGTGTGTGGGGTGGGCTGGAGCCTGCCTGAGGTCCAGGCTGACCCACTCCACTGCTGCCTGAGGTACAGACAGAGCTCACCATGGCACCACTGCTTATTTCCACTATTTTCCTCCTCTGAGAGTTTTTCTTCCCCAGAATTTATCTCTTGAAATAATATTTTCAAGAGATATAATATTTTCCACTCACAAGCCTTTAACTTGGTGATGCTTTCCTCGAGTATGAAAGCAGTGGGAGAATTGTATTTTTAAAGGAATCCCCTCTTGAGTTACGGATGACATGCTTGCGCCCTTGTGAAATGTGTTTGCTCAGAGTCCCTTTCTTTGCTGCTGCCAGCCTTGTGGTGATCCTGTGCCCATGTGGCTTTTCCTGGTGGCTTCCCCGAGGCTCCCTTGGGCACACACAGCGCTGGCTGCCACGAAGTTCACCACGGGACTGAAATGAGAATAATTTTGCAGCCTGGGAGATGGATTCCTGCCTGTCAGAAAGGCCATTCCAGCGTCCAGGGTGCATCCTCCGTGTTAATCGACAGGTGAGGAAATGTAAAGGTTTCTTCACACCCTCCTTGCTGTGGGTTTCTTTCAACTAAGCCATTTTATTTCTGTTTCTGAGGGACAGAGGGAAGATGCTGTTTCTTCTGTTTCAAGGCCTTAGGGTTAGAACTTCATCTTTGGCTGTCTTTAGGTTGCTACATCAAAGTAGGCAGTAAGAAATTAAAACCACCCGGATAACATAATAAAAAAGAACAAGCCATTTAGGAAAAAAAAAAAAAATCAATATTTTGTCTTTTAGGTCCCCAGTGAGAAATACTTCTGCAGAGAAGACAGAGGGGAAAACATGAACAATGGGCTTCTCCTGCCCTAATTGCAAGTACAGCAGGCATGTCAAGTGTGAATTTGAGAGACAGAGGTAAGGACTTTGTAAACAGGAACAGAGCTGCTGAAACAGAAGGACAATAGCTAAGGACCAACCTGTAGCTAAATCTACCTCCAAGAAACCTTATCTGAGGAAATAAGTATAATTCTAGATCAATGTATCTTTGTTTTATCTCCTGCTGAATGCCCTTGCTGCCTTTTATATAAAGCTTGATTGTATAAATGGGTGTCATGTTTTGTAAATACTTCCAGGTGTGGGAAAAACAGGTGGGGGAATGGCTGATGTCTGGATGTCACTTGGATGGCATAAAAAAAAGCAGCTGCCGGTTTTCTGAGCTGCTGCAACTGGACCTGACCAGAGCAAGGGTCTTTGGGGCCATGAAAAGGTGTTAAAATCTCATTGGGCTTGCCTGTCCACAGAGGATTTAGTCTCCAGAGGCAGAGCAACAGTCACGTTTTCAAACACTGTGTTTTTGGGTTTAGGGGCACCTTTCCTACCCATTTAGTGAATATAGCCACTCTCCTTTATTGACATTATGGAGTGAAAAGTGACTGCTCCACCAGCCAAAATAAATTAAACCTGCCTTGTTAGGATTGCCGCCTCTGAGCATTAAAAGTGCGAAACACACTCTGGGCAGCAAGTCATTAAATATACAGGGAAAAGGTGCAGAGGTTAAAGAATACTCAGATAAGTTAGATATATGCAAGTCAGCAGGGCCTCATGAAATTCACCCTGGAGTACTGCAGGTAGTGGCTGAGGTGATCTCTGAGCTATTAGCAATTATCTCTGAGAGGATGAGTGAGGTCCCGGCGGACAGGAGAAAGGCAAACACAGAACCTGTCTTTGAAAAGGGGAAATGGGAAGACCCAGGGAATCACAGGCCAGTCAGCCCTGGCTTTGATACTGAGAAAAATGCAGGAGCAAATTATTGAACAATCAATTTGTAAACACCTAGAGGAAAATAAGGTGATAAGAAACAGCCTGCTCGGGTTTGTCAAGAACAAATCACATCAAAGCAATCTCATTTCCTTCTTTGACAGAGTAACTGGCCCAGTGGATAAGGAGGAAGAAGCAGATGTGATAGATCTTGACTTTAGCGAGGCTTTTGACACACATCCACATGACATTTTCATAAGTAAACAGGAGAAATATGGTTTAGATGAAGTTATTATGTGATGGGTGCAAAACTGAAAAATTTGGCTTATCAGTAAAGCAGTTATCAATGGTTTGTTGTCAGACTGGGAAAACATATCAAATAAGATACCACAGAGGACTGTCTTAGGTCCAGTATTATTCAATGTTTTCAGCTTTGATGATGGAATATGTAGAAAACTTAAAAAAATTGCATATGATACTGAATGAGGAGGGGTTACAAACAGAACAGGATTTGAATACGAAATGGGCTTGATAAATTGAAGAAAGTGTCTGAAATCAATAGGATGAAATTCAATAAAGGAAGACAAGTGCAATGTATTACTTTTGGGGAAGGAAAAATCAAATGCACAAGTATTAAATGGGAAACAACTAGTTTGAGAGCGGTTTTCATAAAAGAGGCTTAGCACAGAGCACAAGCAAAATGAAATCCAGCAATGTGAAGATGTGTGAAGAGTAAATTCCACGATTGTATGAATTAATAGCAATATCGTGAATAACTTGGAAATAATTATCTAGTTCTGCTCTGAGTGGTGAAGTCTGACCCAGGAATATTACATCTGTGTCCAACAGTAATGGCACATTTTGAAAATCATTCTCCTTTAGATGGAGAAAGAACAAAGCCTAGAAAACAATTTTTGTGAGGAAAAGCTGAATTAACTGAGTATGGGCTTTTTTCTAAGGAAAAAGTGTAATGCATCTACAGTATGCAAAATATTATTAAAAATCTTGTAAAGAAAAGGGAACTTGCCTGCTTTCCCTGTTTAAAATGATGTAAAAAAGAAAAAGAAAGATAAAAGGATGGAATAAGCTCAAGCAGATAGAGAGATGTTCTGGCTATGGGAATGATACTGCACTGGAACAGGGTTTCTGAGGATATTCTGGAATCCTTGTTTCAAGTCCTGAAAATGGGTCAGACAGACATCTGTCTGTGATGTGAAACAGATGTCCTCTGGAGGGTACTCCTACTTTTACATTTCTACAGTAATTCATACTCCTCAGTCAAGAGAAAAGCTCACATGAACAAGATAAGCAAGAATTAAATGCATGGATATAAATTTCCTCCCAGACTCCCCTTTGCACTTTTCCACTGCAAAACTTCTTTTTTTGGATTTATGTACACTTATCACACAGTCCCCTGTTCTCCTTTTTACCTGTCTTTGCTTTGAAACAGAGGGAAGAGTTGCTAGTGATTCCATAATTAAATGAAAGATTATGAAGCTAGGCAGGGCTGTCTTCTATTCAAACATGAAATCATGCACGTTCATTCTCCTGGGCTGGCTGCTGGTACAAAATCAAGACCAAGAGACTTAAAAAACCCTCAAAACACCAAACATTTTTGATATTATCTGCTGAAAGGTGCTCTAAAAAATGCTTTGCTCTTTTCCTCTTTTTAATTTTGATGAAGATACACAGTCAGAGAATGAAGCTTTATGAACATGCATTCTCCCTTTTAATGATAGACATGAGACAAACTGGATAGTACTTTTATGATGTTTTATTGGCATGATTTTGAATAGACAGAATGCTGCAAACCCTCTGCATCTTTTTCCTGTGCGAGCCACGTGCATCCCGAAACATAGCCTTGAAATACTTAGTGAGAAGTAGGATCTTCATTTAGGGCTGTAAGGCCAGAAATCTTAGTCATCAAGTGTTGTTTTGTGTGAAGACTATGAGAAGAAAAAGCTACTTTTAAATGACTGATCTAAACTAACATGTTTAACTGCAGGATTTGCACTCTGCATTGTGGGGGATGCCACACTCAAGGAGCAGAATGTCTCTTCTCCTCCATGTGCTTGGCTTTGTGATGATACCTGCACAAAATAAATTTGTGAAACCCTTCTTAAAAGGCTACAAGGCTGTGCTCACCAGTGAAGAAGTGCTTGCCTGGCTGTGAAATTTGGATTTCCTTTGTATTTCTATGAAACCTTTCCAGTTGCAGGAACCAGGGATGTTGTAGTTTTTGTAGATGTTGGTGAGATGAATGTACTTGCTCCCAAATTTGGGACCAAATGTGGAGGTTTAGGAGCAGAAATGTATGTATTTGTGAAAGGAATATTTATTTTCCCTTGGGAGGGGTTTGTCCAGGCTGTGTAGGGAGTGTTCCCGAGCATCCAGAGGGAGCCAGGGCAGCTGGACCCAGGCTCATGAAGGATGCTAAGGGTGCATCCATGTGATGCTGTGCTTCATGCTTGTAGGCATCCATGCCAAGGTTAACAGTGTTACCAACCTTCCTTTTCTCTGTTTTGTTCTGGCTCACATTTTTAACCTCCATGCTTTAGTTGTACCTGTTTTTAAAGTCTCATATTACCATTTGCAACTGAGTGTTTGTCAAAAACTGAGCCCCCCAGGATCTACTAAAGTGCCAGCAGTATTTTATACACTACTAAAGTCCTGCTAAAAGACTATTTTGAGACTTCACTGATTCTGTAAAGAAAAATAAACTCATAGTTAGTGACCCTTGTAGTATGGTTGAACTGATAGGAAGATGCACCACTACTTACATTTATGGTGAGGGCTACAGCACATAACTTTTAAGAGGGAATTTTGTAGCAGAAGGTTTTGGGAGGTCACTGGTAATACTGTCATTATCTTGCCTGTGAGAAGATAGAACCATATTTAGAGCCACTTTTACCCCTGTTTTCTGTAATACAATAGTTTTTGAGCTTTCATTAGCTACCACAAATGAAAGATTTGTGGTAGTATGGAACGAAGTGGGTTCTTCTTACCACTTGCAAAAGGTCTTATTAAACATAAAGTAAAATAAAGCTTCCTGGATCTAAATATAGACAGGACTAAATTGGCAGATCTCAGTAAACATGATTGCTTAGTAATGGAGATAATGCTGAGTGAGCTTTATAGAAGGGTAAAAAAACCTAAATAAAAATATTTTTGTCTGAAATGCTGCCAAAAGTCAATGCCTCTTTTCCCCTCTATGAAACAACATTGTCCTTGTTTTCCATCTCAACCAGCTTGAGACATCTCACTGAAAGACATTTTTCCCAGTCTGAAACATATCCACAGCCTGTTCCACACTAAAATTATCAACCATACAAGTTGTATAATGACAGTCAGGAAAAAAAAAACCAGTCTAGGACTGGATCAATTCCTGACCATATTTCTGTTTTGTTTTTTGTTTGCATTTTTTTTTTAAGAATTAATGCTCTATTCACAGAATAACTCATCTAGGGAGGAGTAACCTCTAGGTAATCAGTTGGTCAGGCAGCATAGACGACACCCATCGTAGACATTGTGCATCTTTAATTGTAGGGGTGATGCTGGTTAAGAGGAAAGATCTGTTCTTATCTTCAGGAGGGTTTAAGCCCATTTTTGAAGTCTCTAAAAGGTTGAGCTTCAGGCTGAGCTCTGTGTTGTGCCAGAGGGAAGCACTTTGGAGGGGCTGGGTGAGCACAGCCACCCTTCAGCTGGGACTCAGTGTGGCTGTGCCCATTTCCAGTGACTCTCTGATCTCAGTTCTTAATCCCTGCGTGGAGAGATGGTGTCTTCTGCAGATTCTGGCTGTGCCAAATTACTGCAACACAAAAAACAAGAGAGGACACGCATGCAGATGTTGCAAGGTCATGCATGGGAAAAAGACAACACCAATAAGTAGAAACTCAAATTGTTGCTTGCTTACCAGCATTACTTAATTCAATTACATCCACTGAATTATCTGTAACAGCAGACTTTGTGGAGAGGTATGGCCCACCTGTGATACATATATAAATATATACATGTATATATTTATACACTATCATGGTGATAAATTTTAATGAGAGCTTCATCACAACCAGCTGGTGTTGTTTGAAACAAATTACATTAATAATGCGTCTGAATTTTCAGCACAGGACCAAATAATGAGAGTTGTAAAGCTGCAACATAATGTGGAGTCAACAGCTTAGTGGGCTGGCACTCCCACCTTAGGCAAGGCTCTGAATCTGCCTTCCTCTGTGGGATGAGGTTTAACCCTCCTTCCTCCACACCCCGCTGGGGTGTCACCGTGGTGCAGCCTCCTGGCACCGAGGAGAAATGCTGAGATCTCTGATGAGTGAGGCCTGTATTAACACTTGAGGTAGCACGTCTATTTTGGGGCCAGCAGCTCCCTGCTATGTGATGCTTCTGCTCGCTGCCTCCCTGCTTTGGAGCGCTCTGGGTCCTGCTCGCGCTGTGTGGGAGAGCTGGTGGAGCTCACAGCGCTCCTCTCCTCCTCCCGCTGCCCTGCAGTGGTGGAGGGGCAAAGGCAGGATGTGTTTCCAGTGTGCTGCCTCAGTCAGGATCCTAGAGGTCCACCGAGGCACTTGGACAAGGATCTGCACCATGCTGGCAGTGCTGTTCCTGTGGTGGAAAGCATCATGTCACGTTCCTGGTGATGTGGAGCAGAGGGACCTTAATGTGGGACTGGAATGCAACAGCACCGCTGTGCTGCACACTTCCCACTCAATGTGGAGCAAAACTCCACCACTCTTCTTGTTAAATATTCTCAGTACATGTGTTTAAGGTGTGCTAGAATGTCTTCCTTGCTTCTCTATGACTTCTGGCTGAAGATCAGCATGAACTCTTCAGTGCTCCCTTTCTCTTTCTTTGAGGGTAGGCAGCTCTCCTTACCAGCCCCACTTTCTGCCTGGCTACCCAATCCCATCAGGAATGATAAAAGGCAAATGTGTGTCTCAGTGTGTGCACAGACACAGAGATGCCCACGCCTGGGACTCTTGGTAAATACTTTAAGTGTAGAGTTTCTCTATCAATATTCTATTCTCCATAACCTATCTCTTTTACTCAGTCACTCTTGTGTGTCTTGACACTTAACTCTGTGAATGTTTTCTTTACTTTCTAGTTCATCATAAATTAAAGGACTTCTTGATTTTCCACAATGCCTTCCTTTTTTCTCCCTCTTCTTTTCTTTTTTTATTTTTTTTTCTGAGACTAATCTTCAGTTAATACTGAATTGTGAGCATATAAATAAAAAATGTCTGTTTTGTGTCTTTCTTGCAATAAATCTGATCATTCCTCATACTGCTGCTCAGGATATCTCCCCTAAGGTATGCTGAATTTGATCAAATCACTACATCACCGGAATGTTGAGTGTTACTCATTTGTGTGCTAATTACTCTTAATCTGGGCCCCTTTAAAAAGGTCGTCAATTAGACTTTATTGAATTGTCAGCCTTGGTAGCAGCGAAGGGAATCTGGTAGCTGGTGTAATGATGTCACAGATGGCTAAATACTCTGAAGTCTGAAGGGAAAAATGAATTAAATATAAGTTCAAGTTGCACAATGTGGTGTGAAAATGTGGGAGCCAGGCTTTTTGTGGAGGAAACTACTGTTCACAGCTGATTGAAGCTGACTCTAAAGACCTCTTTTATGGCACCCTCTGGAAAGAGCTATGAATAAATGACCCTTTCTCATCTTATTCCCAAGGTTCACCTTGAAATAGGTCTCTTCTACGTGGAGCAGATCTTCTGCCTTTTTAAGAACATCTCAAGGCCACCTTGCTGCTGTTTGTTTTCCTTTTCTGGAGGTTGGGACAAGAAGATGAAAACTTGTAGCTTGAATTGCTCAATACCCACCAGTTCTAAACTTTAACCTTACCTCAGCCAGGAATTTTTGAAGGTGTTTTGAGGACCTGGAATAAATGAATCCATATTTTATAAGCCAGTCTTTTAATGGATTTGCTGTGTGTTACTCCTGTCAGTGTGTCTCCAGAAAGAATAGGCGAGCAAATTTTTGTGTTTCCACTGATTATTTTTTTTGGTAAGCAATTTGGTCTGAGGAAAATTTTGAATGAAGAGCATTGCAACCAGAAGATAAATGGCAATCAATACTCGTTTCAACATAATGTATGCCTGAAATTATACTTACCTATGCACAAACACAATAATGGTCAAAATTCTGACATAAATAAAGATACTTTACACTTCTGATAGTGTGTTTCTTTTGTTATTTGACCTCATTTATTATTGGATATGTAATTTCCACTGCACATTTACCTCACATGCTTATTAGTCTTGCCCAGTCAAGTAACAGAAATTCATACCCCTTTTATTTGTGATATTGCACATTTGGAGAGTGTTGAGAAAAGCCATAGAAAGGAGATGTGCTCATTATCCTGATCAGAAAACAGGGCAAAATGACCAGTCGATTATGTGTGTACCTTACAGATCTCATTAATGGGTGCAATTTAGTTAGTCCTGAGGTAAAGATTTTTCAGGTCTTTTTGAGTGAATGGGAAGAGAGGGCAAATCTAGCTTTAAAAGGTTACCACCTTCTATAAAGTGTACTTGAAACTTTGGGAACTGAGAAATTCGAATGAAGGGCGGGGATGGTTACTGTGCTTTTTTTTTTTGGTTATTTTTCCTCCTCATTCAAATAAAGTCTGTCTGGGAATGGAGAGAAAGAGCCAGAAGCTATCTTCAGGAGGGACAGAAAGTTTCCAAACAAGGCAACTGAGTTAGCAGGGAACAACACACTGTGCTTGTAAAAACTTTCAGTGTTAGCAGGGAAGAAGGAGCAGCAGTGGTGTTGGTTCAGATGAAACTTCAGGGTTCTCTCCTGTGCACACATTTGGCTGGCTCTGCTGTGGATCATAACCTCCTCCTCAAAGGATCCAGGATTACATTCCTGCTACAGGAGTCCCTGGTTTCTGCTGAATTCACTAAATAACACCCATATGCAAATGGTGCATATGCCCCAGTGGAGATTTTTGTTAACAATTGTGTGGGATAGTGGAGGTTGGTGTGTGGGGATGGCTGGAATATCTCAGTGTGGGAAGCACTGGGGAGTCCTGACTCTTTTTTTCACATTGATTACTGTGAGATATGGAATTTCCTGTTTTCTTTTAACTTCTGGATGGATTCTGATTCCTTTCACTTCATTCCTGAGCTGAATGGTACCTTGTTCCACAAGTAGTCTTGGTGGTTCAAAGGGATCATTCATTGGTGGGACAGTACCATTCAACACAACTAAAAACCTTGGAATCTAGTCCTTAAATCGAATTTGCTAGCTGAAACTTTATGTGTGTGTTTGTGTGTGCGTGTCTGTTTTTCAGCTGTTTTTTTACAAGGGACTGTAGTTTGCCCTTTTAGCCTTCACTAAAACCTTTCATTTCCTGTGCTACTGTTAGGTCACAAAGCTTCATAATGTTCTTGGTTGTTGTTGTTTGTTTCATGCACTGAATTAGAAATTAATTCTCTCTCAGCTTCTCTTCCATGTGCTTCTAAAATTGTGTTCTCCATTTAATGTATTCCATGGTATATGTGTGTCTCATCAAATGTGACAGATTGGGGTGATTCTGTCAATAATTCATATTTGATATCAAATAGAACAAAGTTAAGAGGGAATTGCAAGGTAATATAATCCCCGTCCCCTTTAAACAGATAAAGTTGGACTAAAATTTATGTCTTCGACCAGGACACTTAACATTCAAAACCTGCCAGCACAGGGAGTGATAGCTGCGTGTTTGGAAGTAATATGGGAAGCAGGACAGAGGATAGCAATTGGCATCTTCAAAAGAAGTCCTGTGGGCCTCGCTTTTCAGAGGTGAGGAAGCAACCATGGATCTCATCAAATTCCACCGGAGTCCCAGGTGCTCAATACCTCTGAATTTCAAGCAGTTAAGTAGGGCATGCAAACTAGGATGCTGCAAGCTGACAACAGTTGAGGCTGATCCACTTGAAGGTGCTGCTAAGGCAGTTGCTGAGAAACTAAAGGCTGAAAAGGAAAATGCTGAAATCAGTTTTGTACATGCCAAAGACCCTTCAAGCATCTTTGGCTTCTTTGATGGAGTCTGAGATGATTTGATTAGTATAGAGAAACAGCAGTCAAGGAGGGTTTGTTTTTCATTTTTTAAAGCAGCTCTAAATGGTTGGAAGATGTGAAGACAAGAGTCTGTTTCTGCTCTGTCTGGGAGAGGAAGTCTCCCTGCTCTATGCCAAGAGTTTGCTCCATGATGAGTGATGGAAAGCAGGGACTCCTGCTGGGCTGTGCAGGCTCAGTGAAGCAGCTGTTCTTCAGAAAGGGGGCAGCTGAAATTTCACATGGGTGCTGTGCATGCAGTTTGGCCTCCAGAGCTTCACCAGGCATCTTTTTTCCTGCTACAATTGGTCTTTCTTCCACGGCCATCTGCCAAAAATCTCCTCTTATTGTTTTGATCCAATAAGACTGAGATGTGGTAAGGAACCCTTGAATGTTTCTGATAATCAGAAAGTTTTGTAATCCCCTGAAGACAGGCAAAAATGTAATTTTGCTGCAGTAGAAGCAGTAGCAAAAGTCCCTTTGAAATCTCATGTGTCTGCCCATGAGGAACTGTCTGATACTGCAAGTTTCTCCCTAATCTCCTGTGGGATCCTTCCGCTGTGTCTGCAATGTTCTGCATCTCATGATGCCCATCTTTTGTAGTTGGATAACACACCCTGAAAATGTTCTGCAATTTCCTGTGGAATTGTCTGTTGAGGAAGCCACACTATCATAAAAAGCACCTTGAGATTTTCAAAACTATAAAGTTCTTGGCTCCTGGACTTTTCCCAGCGCTCTGTTTTCCTCAGCCAGGCTTAGAACAGTTGCCCTTCCTCTCCAACCAAGGCACCCTCCCCTGGACCAGGACTGCTCTGCTGAGGCCTCTCAGGGGCTGATTTATGTGCTGACAAAAGCAACCACATGTAAGGAAGCAGTCTGTCTCCCAAGCTTTTCTGTGGGCTGAAGATTCCTGCTGCACAGATGCTGCTGAAGGAGACATTGTGTAATTCAACTGCAGGAGTCTCAGAGGGCTGGGAAAGCAAAAATCTGTCTGGGACAATCGAATGTGGTGCTGTGTGGCTGTGGAGATGAATCTTTGAGCCTTCATGCCTTTGAGTCTTGTTGATAAGACAGGGCAGTACAGGGGAAAGCACTTTGTGAAAAATAGGGTGGCTGCCTCCTCCTTCATTGGGTCTGACCCAAAATGAAGCACTCATCACCTGTAACGGATAAATTAACCCTGCTGCTCATGCAATATTCCCCTTGCTAAATGTGTTGCAGAGGTGACGAAGCCACGTGCTCCAGCAAGGCTGGTGTTGACTGAAAATGTTTCTCCTTTAAGGTGCAGAATGTGCAAGGGAAAGATGAAAACAAGGAGTGGTGGTAACCAATGCTCAGAGTGTCCAAGAATGTCTTGCTCATATGGGAAAATCAGAAACACCACCACCAGCCCCCTCAAATGTGGTCTCAAAGACCCCAGTCTATTTTAGAGAACACGCTCTGGACTCAGAATTGCAACTCAGTGCTCAGTCTGTGTCACCCTCATGGTGGATTTACTCAACAACTCACAGTTGATTTGGCCTGATTCTTCTTTCTTTTGCAGTTTTAGGTCAGCAGTCATCTGTACAAACTTTATAGGATTATCCTTATTAAAAACTTTGTTTGTTCTTGTTTCAATGAGAGTAAACCGTATATCAGCAGTAAAGCAAGATTTGGGTTTTTTGGTTCTTGTTTTGAAGTTGAGTCTGGTGGAAGCAACTACTTGCTGTTTTTCACAACACTTGTGCTTTTAGGACAAAAAATTAGAGTGAAATTGTGGGGAGAAGAGGATTATGCTTTGACTATAATGAGGAAAACAAACACTTCATTTTGAGTGACCTGGAATGGGGGGAAAAAAACAAAAGGAAAATTCTGGGTAAGGATTCTAGTCACCAGGTAACAGAAATGCCTGAAACCAGGCATTTACAGGCTTTTATGAAAGTGTTTTCTTTGTGTTACAGCATAGAAGAATAATGATTTGAAACACAGGAAGTTGCCATGGAACAGAATCATCACCCACTGACGAGCTTTATTGTCTCATAATGTGTCACCCTACCAAGAGTCACAGCAAATGGTCAAGATACTCTCTGTGGTGGCGGGCCAAGACCATAGCACTGCCTTGTGACTTACTCAAAAGGTGCAATAATAAACATCTCTTCTGCCTGTCATTTTCTATTTCACTGTGTTTACCCCAAAAAGAGGATAACTTTTCAGAAAAGAGTGAAAAGTTGCAAACAAGAACAAAAAAATATTTTCCCTGGGTAGAATATTCTGTTATATAACACTTTTTACTGTGTGCTGGAAGGGAAAAACACACTTGAAGAGCAAGATGAAAACAAAACTCTAAAGAAGTGAGTTTTGAATGTATCCTTAATGCAAACTGAGAAAACTGAAGTTAGAGGATGTAGATGACACACCAGTTGTGGCACTCTGCTTGCAGTTTTAAATGTCATGTGCTGTAGACACTTTTTTTGCTCCCCCAGTACACAGGAGAAACTCAATTCCTCTCTTCCCCCAGCCATCAGCCTGCAGCCTACGGTCAAAACACATTGTTCTGCTTTCCATTCTCACAGTTTTACTTATTCCAGACCAACTAAATAGACTCCTTTTCTTTGCAATCTGGAAATCCAAAAATCTCAGCCTAATCTTTCTGCTTCTGATGCCTTCCAAGTTTTGATGAGGTTGTTTTATCTCTTGCTGTTATTAAAGAGCAGGTCAATGCTGCTGCAGTTATTCTGTAGATTTTTGCCACTCTATGGATGTCAGGAATATTCTTTTTATCTTCTCTTTTGAATCCCCTGTTAATCATATCATGATGCACCTTCTTCAAATCTACAGTTTTATCGAATGGTGTTTTTAATCTTTGCAGAACTCCTAACTAGTCACGTCCATAAAGAAATGAAAAAAACCCCTGGTATTCACATCACCTGATGTGGTTGGTTTTTTGGGCTCTGCAAAGATTAAAAACAAAGTAAGACTTGAGACCATCCTGGAGGGAATATAGAGGTTGCTATTAATATGTTCTTCTTTTGAACAGAACTGATCTGAGAGTTTGGAAATAGAGGCAAAGTGACTGTTTAAAGGTTGAGGTTTTAGATGCACATGTTATGGTGAGAACAAACTGGGAAAATTAAGAGGGCCAATGCTGAAGCTGCTGGTGGGGTCACCCTCATTTCCATGTGCTTTGATGGGTCACTCCCTGTGGTGGGATTGCAGTGGAATGATGGGGTGGTGTCAGGGGTGGGATGACTCCTCATGTGCTGATGGAGAGCGCTCAGGCGGATCACTGAGGAGGTTTTACAGGCTTGTTCGTGGCCAGGACAGTTCCTTGTGTCCCTCTTCTGCAGTGTCAGCTCCATGCTGCTGTTGCCAAGGCTGATGTTGGCTGCTGGTGAGGAGGGACTGCAGCCCTCACCCTCTTTGACACAACGCAGCCAAAATCTGTGACATTCAAACCAGAAATAACCTCCTTTTCCCCTCATACCTCCTTTGCCTGGTCTTTATCAGCTGTGGGTGTCTCCCAAAAAGCCTGGCCAAGAGCTTGGGCGTGCACCAGCCCTGTCCTTCTGCAGGAGATGTAGAGCTCCAGAGGCTCCGCAGAAAAATGGGAGAAAAAGGGGGAGGAGGGACAGAGGAGATACCAGGCAGGAGTGGACGTGGTGTCAAACACAGAGGAACGGAGGAAGAGAGAGGGGCAGAAAGGGGATAAGCTCTTTAAAGAAAGAAAAGGCAGGATGGAAACACAGCAAGGACAAAGAGCATTCCTGTCGGGAATCCTGGGGTCTCTCTTCAGGTCCAGGCACAGATTTGTCATGCAGCCTTTGGAAAGTCATGTCACGTTCCTGCCTGCAATGTGTCCTCAGGAGCCTGGAATGTGAGCTTAGCTGCTTATTATTGGACTCCTTATTTACAAAGCTAGGAGGGCCTGTTTTGATCTTTTATTCCAACTCTTTTTGCAGTGTATGTGGTTGAACTTGCTAAAATTAATTCCTGCTTAACCTGCAGCCTGTATTCTAAGGGAAAAAACTCCAGAATTTATGGGGAAAATTCAGTGCAAATCTTTAAATCTCAGTTTGGTGTGTTTGCCTAGCAGTTAACCATCCTGCCTTTTTTTTCTTTCTTTCTTTTTTTTTCTTCCTGCTGTAATTTGTTTAATTGTTTTACCTTCGTCTTCAGTAGACATTAAGCCCCAACATCTCTTTGTCTTCGGACTGAAACCTCCCTCAATTACCAAATTTTTATCCCTCATAGTTGGCTGTAATCTCTAATTAATTCACCCCCTCTTTACGAGCCTCTCCACAGAGAAACACTTGATTTATTTAAGCCACCAGGCCCGTTCCCTGACGCTGTAATTGTCCTCGCAGCTCTTCTCTCTGGTTCACCTCGCCACCAGCATCTCGCTGGAGGAGGAGCAGTGCACCTCACAAAGAGCACAAAGCCCTGGTTGTGGGCAGGAAATCCTTTGTGACCGGCTCCCGTCCTCCTCCTCCTCCTCCTGCTTTGCCAGGCAGGCGTGACCGCGGCTGCAGGGAGAGGGAATTGCTTCTCCTCTCCTTCCCATTCCCTGGAGTGTGCTCCCGCATTCGTGGGATGCTGCGAGCATCCTCGGGATGCTCCTTTGTCCCAGGTGGCTCCAGCACTGGCTGCCTTTGTCTGGTCCTGTGTGGTTAAACATTACTTTGCAGCTGTTTCCCACAGACCACACACTTCTTTTTTTTTTTTTTTTTTTTTTAATCTGTCATTTCTCCACATTGGGAAAAAAAATGTGCAGCAATTTGTTAGATTCCCCTTGGTTTGTTTTGGGTTTGGCTCTTTTCCTTTTTCTTTTTTTTTTTTTTTTTTTTTTTTTTGCTGGACTGGCACGCACGCACACGCACAAAAATAAAAATAAAAGGTTAGTAGATATTAAATTGCCCAAATTACAAGAAGTCTGGAACCAAACCCTGGAATCAGAACAATTCCAGGCTCCGTGGGAGCTGAGGCTGGACCCGAGTCCAAATCCACATGCTGTGGTTTGCTCTCGATTACAAGGTGGTCCAAGCCAGAAGTCTCATTCAGGGCAGAGTGGAGCAGGAGCTGAATTGGGATCTGGGTCTGAATTTTGCAGTTCAGGCCCCTTGACAACCAGCAGTGACAAAATGCACTTGCGAAGGAACAAATGATGTGGGTGAAACATATTGCCAATGAAAAACCAATACAAAGCTGCAGGAGGAAAAATACAATTCCAGCCTAAGTGTCGAGGCTGATCTGGAGTTTGTGAACTGGCAGGAGTGATTTTACTCGTGTGCCTCAGATATTTCAAACACCCTGGACCTTTCTCTCCTCTTGCAGTCTTTAAATCTCTGTGACTCTGCCTATTTCAGTGGCTTTTTCCAATTTACACAACTTTAAGTACTAAGATGATAGGTCTTCTGACATTACCAGTGTTTGATCCATGCCTAATAAAACAGAGTTAGTGAAAAAAAAATAGAATAAATTGGTTTACATACAGAGTTATATACATAAAAATATACCTCACAGTCCAAGTAAACATGGAAAGGCTGCCAAGTCTGTCTGTATAAATCTCAATATTTTCAACATTTAATTGAAAAAAAGAAGTGTTCACACTCCTTATTAGGAAGGGAGGGAAAGGTTAGATTATTTAGCATTTTCAGAACAACCAATGATATAGAAGTATCTGTTCCAAAACAAAAACATTAACATCTGTGATCCATTTAGAAGAAATGTAATTGATTTTTACTTTAATTGCCATTCCAGATCAGAACAATAAGCTTTTTTTTTTACCCCTACTATATGTAAAAATTTTAGTTTTGCTGAATTTTTAAAAAAAGAATAAAACCAAAACATTTAAAACAATGTCTACTATTCAATTTATGGGCAGATAATATAATTTATAAAAAAGTGGGCATTAGAAATAAATTTTAAAAATTCATTGCAAATAACAGGTTTTGCTGCTTCTCTATTCACAACTGACTTGTGAGCTGATCAGTGTTTCTGGGAACATATCTCACCTTCAAGTTTGCCAGTAAGCCTGGTGAGAAAAAAATTTCTAAGACTTTTCTCTCTCTGTTGTAAGTCTTTATAAACTTGGTCTGTTCAGGATATTCTGTGGGGTTTTATTTATTCCACAATTTGAATCTGGATCCTTCCTAAGCTGTGTCTTAAAAGTTCATTCAGTCAGTTACTTCAGCAATGGGATGCAATTTCCAAAGCCTCTGTGCTGTGAAGTTCTGACAATTTTGCCAGCTAAACCCCTTTGTATGTGCCTTTTCACAGCATTTCATGACACGCTTGCAATGGCAGATGCTCTGATTTAATTATTAGCTCATATTCCAGATAGTTCTATTTTCTTACTTGGTAATTTTAAAGACTGATTGTCTGAGGCATCTCGGCATTTTCCATAAATTAATTCCTTGCAATATCAAGTATTTTTCTAGCAATTTGCTTTTGAAGGTGTTTAGACACTTGCCTGTACTTCTGATGGATTTCCAGATTTCACATCCATATGCTAAGGTAGAAATAACACCCGAAGTTTAAAAAAATAAATTTCTAAACCTGAAATCATAGGCTAATCATGATCAGATTTTGAATAAGCAACATGCTGCAGCTTTGCCCATGGTAATTCATGATACTGCTTTGCTTTTGGACCTCCTTGCTGGCCTCCTCACTGCTGCCAAACACAGGAAACAAATTAATTGCCCTCTTAAACATAGACATACCTGGGAGTGGCCGAGGTTCCAATTAGATGAGTGGTTTTTCCTGCCTGGTTGTTTAACCCATAAGTTTTTGTGTTCCCTTGTTTTCAGGTTCACCAAGTTGTCACTTTGGACTGCTTCTTTGTTAGCTTGCTACCATGAAGCTGAACAAAGTCATGCTGATATTTCATCTGTTAATGCTTTAATGCTTTTTTTTTTTTTTTTTTAATTCTGGTGAAACCCCTTGAATTTAATGTTTCAATCTGTAATCTGAAAGATGACAACCAATGAGTGACTAATAGGACAAGCTTCCTGCCTACTTCAAACACCCACAAAAATTAAGAAAAGCCAGGGTGTGTCAACTTTTTTCATGAGATTTTGTGTTAAGAGAAAACTTTCCTGCATTCAGGTGTTTGCAGGGATGACAAGGGGCACAGTTAGCACTGATGAAATGATACAAAGGACTCAGTCATGGGAAGGTGTTGCTGTTTAGTTTCTGCCCATCCCACTGGGGAGAGCATGAACCTGGAGCAGCAATCAGAATTTCCTTGTGCCTCTGGTGTGCAAGGTGTTGGAAACTTTGGGCCCTGTGGGTACCTGACACCTCCTGCTCCTCTGTCCACGTATTCTTTGTGCATCCTCTGCTGTTCATCAGACAATACTGCAAACAAAACACCCAATCAAATAAAAGTTTTTTTAAAGCATAAAATAATTACAGAAAGGAGGGAGTGTTTGCCAGTGAGCAGCTGGAGTATTTGAGCAGCCAGACGTGCCTGTTGCTGAATTTCTGTGGAAGGAATGGGCTCTCAGGCCACGGCAGCTGCACCTGCGATGTGAAGCAAGGTGGGTGTTGTGATAATTAGCTGAGCACCCCAGTCTGGCAGGAATGGGCAGATCCATTGCCGGGTAATTTAGCAGAGCCTTGCTGGAGTCTGTGGAGATGCAGCAAATTACAGCAGCCAGAGGTCTGAAGTTACACCCCTTGCTAAGGGACAATTTTTCTGTCTCCAGGTGCTTTATTCATGCAGAGTCAATGTGACCAAAATGCCAACTTTTGGTGCAATTTGGGCAGTAAGTTCTAATGCTGCTTTTTAGCATTACTTATGCCTGAAGGCTTTGTTCAGAATGTGATGCCCCTCAATGAATTACAGCTGTGTTGAGGTATCTGCAGTCTCTGTGTGCCTGAGGAAATCATCTTTCTGCATTCTAACACCACAACTGTTTTCCAGGCAGAAAGTCATTCTTTGCACAAGCATAAGGTTTTTATTCCTTGTTTAAATAACAAAGCAAATAATCATATCTTCTTACAATTAAAGAATCTTAGCTCACTTAATTCTAGATATCTAAATCTGAGCTAATCATCTGGGTTGCTTTTTATAGGCGGTGGAAAGGAATAAATCTTTCTAGGGCACAAGCCACTGACCTACTTGAGATGTCTATCTGAGGATGAGATGTTCTGTGGGTTAAAAATGCCTCCTGTTCAGGGAGACCACGTTACTGCCTCTGGTAGTGATCTCTTCAGCTTTAATTTTCCAACATGGAGATGATTTTCCCCCTCAGAATGTCTGAGGAACAGGCTCACACTCACCTCCTCCTCCTCAGCCCTTCTGACTGTGTGGATCCACAGCTGCTACAGCTCGATGCAGTTGTGAATCTGCAGCAGACACATGAATCCACTGTGGTGTGATCAGCACAGGCACAGACAGATTTCATGAGCCTGGACACAGCTCTGGGCACTGCTGACACAGCCATTCCTTCCCTTGCCATTGTCTTTGGCACTAGCTGTCCACTCACAACGTCTGACCCAGCAGGTCAGGTTTGTATCTCAGAATACCTCTGTGTGGCTGCCCTTGATTAACACTGGAATGTCTTAAGAGTGAGAAGAAATATTTGACTTTATTTATTTTATTTTATTTTATTTTATTTTATTTTATTGTTTTATTTTATTTTTGATTTCATTTCACTACATTATTATATTTTATTACATTTTATTTTTTCATTTAATTTCACGTCATTATTTTATTTTATTTTATATTACATTTCACTTCATTATTTTATTTTATTTTATTTTATTTTATTTTATTTTACTTTATATTATTTTATTTTATTTTATTTTATTTTTTATTTTTTAAATTTCATTTCACTTCATTATTTTATTTTTTTTTATATTTTATTTCACTTCAGTATTTTATTTTATTTTATTTTATTTTATATTTTATTTTTTTGGAGTCCAGAGTCTGGGTTTTGCCTTTGTGGTGCAGAAGGCCGATAACAGCAGCCTCTCAGTTTCTGTTGCTACACTTCAGGGACATCCAGATGGCATGTTAACTTCTGCAGCTTCTGAAGGATCTGAGGGAAAGCTTCCGTGTTTGTCCAAATTAAACAACAAAACAAAACACAACAAAAACTTGTGAAAAGTCCTTTGCTCTCTTGACGTGGTATAAAAGCATGGCACTTCAAAAAGGACATGGAAATGTCTTTTGTGTATGCAACAAACCCAAGGGAGAGTGCTGTGCCATTTTATTAAAGTTAGTCACTCTTATGAGTGATTCAAGAGTTCCATCTTTCCTTGCTGAAGCCTGATGGGCTGATTAGTACCTTTTATTTCAAGCACAGAATGCAGGAGATTATTTTGAACATTTTATATCTTCATCGAGGTCTTTGGTGACCATAAATGTGAGCAGCTCACACAGGATGTGCAAAGAACACCATAATACAGTTTATTTTTCAATATCCCATTTGTTGCATTCTTTGAGGAAATAGGGATGTGATTTCTTCCTAAAGCTGTGCAAAATTTTTTGTAATTTTTCAGTTTCTGTTACCTGGACCTCTCTCCAGGACACTAAAGTTTGTGTCCTCTCCACTAACCACTTGAGTACCTTTAAGGAACTTGGTACTGCTTCAGTTTTGTGAAATTCTGCACCTTCATTTGATTCTCATGATCATCAGATTTTGCAGGGCCTGCAGATGCCTTGTAAACCACTTTTGTACTGGGGACCAATCCAGTTCCAACAGCAAAGGAGACAAGTGTCCTGGAAATTACTTCAGCCAGGAATACATGAATGATACTTTTACAGCTGTTGTTTCCTTCCTTCTTTTTCATGCTGGCACTCAGAAAATAAGAGCTGAGTGTCCACTTGTCTAGTCTGATTCACAAATAATGTATTTCTAAATTGCTTCCCACCTCCTTTAAATCTAACTTCCTTGCCAACCCCCCCTTTTTTTTTTTCTCTAGCTGATGTCTGAAAACGTTTTCAAAGTTGCTGTTTGGGCATCAGTTTGTGAACTGTCTGTACAGGAAGATCACTCTCCTCCCTCTGAGGTCACCATTCCTGCAATCATCTTTGGCCGGTTCCAGTGCTTTGTTTTCCACGGGTCATCAGTAACACTTGTCAGGCTGCTTGGTGGGTCCGACTGACCTTATCTGCCTTATCAGTAAGCACTGCATTCTTCTGGTCCTCAATCTTCCTGAGCGAGGCTTAAGCATCTTTGTAGAGCTGGAAACCTCAGAGGCTGCAGACGTGCCAATACCTGGGCTGGGATTGTTCAGCCGTTGTCACATCTCCTGCAGGAACTCTGGAGCTCATCAGGGTGAAAAGCAGCAAGTGGCAGCCCAAGGTCTGAGGGTAAATGCCTCTTGCTGTCCTGTGAGTGCCTCTACTTGCTGATCTACCAGGGTTTTCCCAAAGATATTTTTCCCAAAGAATATTTTCTTTCTGGGGTAAGTGTTGGCACTGTATATTTATATAACAGTGTATATTCTACAAATTTCACCAGCATCCTGTAAATAAGGGCAGAAACAGCCAATATGCAAACAGAACTCATAAGTGTCTTCTGATTTTCATTTCAGTGGCCATGGGTCATAAATTATCTGTCTAGCTAGGTTATCAGATATATAGCATCTTCTACAGACATGCACCAAAAAAAAAAAAAAAATCCAGTTTAAAATTTTTCACTCCAGCTTAATCCTTTAGTTATTTCTTCCTGTGGCTACAGTTTTGGCTCAGAGAAATACGAGGCCACTGTGGGGCACTCAGTGATGAGACTGCTCCATTTCTGACTGCAGCAGGTGCAGGTGAGAGCCTGCTACCTGAATTGTTATTTGACTGCAGAAGCTGTTGTGTCTTATTGCCTGCAGAACAGCCCAGGGCTGCCTCTGCATCTTTGGCTGTCCTCAGGGGCACTGGTTCTGCCTTCTGTTCTGCTCCTCTCTCGGCTGTGCCACGAGTTTGCATCCGCCGTGCCACAGAACATAAGGAGCGGCAGAACGCACCAAAGGCAAACACAATCCCTTGCCGCAGCTTTTGACAGCTACCAGGTTCCTGAGGAAAGAGGTTTTGCACAGGTATTTTACCTGTTCGTCTGGCTTCCAGCAAATCCTGAGGTTCCTAAATTTATCTGTTTAAGGTAGGTGCTTAATACAGAACTGAGACGCTCTGCCAAAAAAAAAAAAAAAAACCCAGGCAAATAAGTTTCCTTATTTCAGACAGAATTCATGGCTCGTGGGGCATCTTCCTCAAAGTTTTCCTCTTGTGTAGGGATATTAAACCAGAAGTTTCCTCCAGACATAAAATTTATATTCAGACTCAGGTATGCATTTGATATCTAAAGCACAGTTTGCAATTAATTTATGGCACATTGGTGGTGGAAACAAACAAAAAAGCTGCAGTGGCAGGCATCCTTCAATTTAGAAAAATCAAAGCAAAATTTTAGCTGTTATCTTCACCAACTCAGTGTTTTCCTGTGAGGTTGTAATTACCTTATTGCCTCCAAGCTTCTGCAAAGGTTGTAGTGGTGTTCACAGGGGTCCCAGGATGAGGGAAAAGATGAGAATCTTGACTCCATGCTTCAGAAGGCTGATTTATTATTTTATTATATGTATATTATATTAAAACTCTATTAAAAGAATAGAAGGATTTCATCAATAGGCTTGAAAGAAAAGGAATGGAATGATGATAAAATCTTGTGACTGACCAGAGAGTCTGAGCCAGCTGACTGTGATTGGCCATTAATTAGAAACATCCAAGATAAGGCAAATCACAGATGCACCTGTTGCATTCCACAGCAGCAGATAACCATTGTTTACATTTTGTTCCTGAGGCCTCCAGCTTCTCAGGAGGAAAAAATCCCAAGGAAAAGATTTTTCATAAAATACATCCGTGACAAAAGGTTTTTCTGCCTTTTTTGTGCATACAACTGGACTGGCCTCACTAGATTTAACTCCACGTGACTGGATCTGTTCATGGAAGGTTAGATGGCAAATCCTACTGGGTCAGTATAAACCAGATTTGATAAAACCATCAGAGTGAAGGTTGGCTGTAGTGGAGATGACCAGGGTGCTCTTCCCTCTGAAGAGATGTGTGGCAAGCCCAAGGAGACCCAATTATTTTTAATTATGTTTCATCACTAGAAAACTACTTAACTGATCCAACTCAAGCATCTTTTGCATTGCTCTCTCCCTACTCATGGGTCTGAAACATTCACTCCTGCTTTTAATGAACATAGGGAAGGATATTGATTAAAGTGTAAAAACATCTAAAGAGCTCAATGTCCTCAGCTTCATCAAATATAAACATTTGTTGAGTCTAATTTCAAAATGCAGCTCTGCCTTGTTTCCTTCTGAATTTTCAGGTTCTTTTCTCCTAAATTGTGACTGGCTAAGCGTGTGGCTACCCCAAGTTTTTGATCTGGTTCAGTTTGCTTTGTGGAAGCTGAGATTTTCAGAAACCCCCAAACAGCTTCTTGTTCCCTATCAGGTCTGTTTAAAACACCTCAAATTTGATGCCAAAGTCCCTGAATCTCTTCCCTGCCAATTCTTGGCTCCTGCCTTTTCCCCTTTCCTTAGCAAACTTTGGCTTCTGAAGAAACTGTCCATGGAAGCATTGTCCCTCTTCTCCTTAGTGGTGTTATAAAATTATTTTAGTCACTAAAAATGTGCTGACCTAAATCCCCGTTTGTTTCTGTTTACAAGGGATACCTTTTGTAAACACGATTCTTCTGAGGTGGGTGCAGAGGAACCCACCAACTCTGCCCACATGAGCTGTGACTCAGAGCTGCTCTCTGAGCAGCACAAAAAATTAAACCATTAAAGGCTGCCTGCCCTCAGCTGATCTCTCATCTGCTGCCCTGAGCCTGTGGTGGTAACCTGCAGCCACTCCCAGCTCCACCTGCAGATGCCTTCTCACCTCATGAACCAAAGAAAAGAAAGGAAAGAAGCTTTGACATTTTCCTTTTTTTTTTTTTTTTCTCCCAGATAAAATACAGTTTACATATTTTATGAGATTAATGTCCCTTGTTTCTGATTACAAGGATCTGATCAGCATATTAATAAGTTAAAAAAAAAAAAACAAACTCAAACTATGCAACAGCTGCTATTTTGCTGCTGAATATATTCAGGGTATGTAATTTTTTATGAGATATTTATTGTAATAGGGAGAGGGATTTGTCTGAGAGTGTGTCTATGCATGTGTATGTGAAGCATTAATGAACCAGCTATGGTTCTTCTACATAACGCATGAGGGCAGGCAAAGGAGGATGTCCAAAGCATCCTGGAAAAAAAAGGTACAAAAAGCCCAGAGTTTTAAATGTGAGCTGAAGGTTGCGATAATATTCTGAACAGCTTCTCAGAGGTCCTGATCCTGGAGTAGAGGAAGGGAGTAGAAAATACTGGATTTCCCTTTGAAAGGTCCAGAAAATACTGGATTTCCCTTCTAAATACTACTTTAGAAGTATTTTCTTCTAAAGGTGTAGTTATTACTGTATTTCCCTTTGAAGGGTACAGAAAATACTGGGTTTCCTTTTGAAGGGTGCAGAAAATACTGGATTTCCCTTTGAAAAGTGTAGAAAATGCTGGATTTCCATTTGAAGGGTGAAGAAAATACTGGATTTCCATTTGAAGGGTGCAGAAAATACTGGATTTCCCTTTTAAAGTTGTAGAAAATATTGGATTTTCCTTTGAAGGAAAATCCAGTAGAAAATACTGGATTTCCCTTTAAAGGGCATAGAAAATACTGGATTTCCCTTTGAAGCGAGTAGAAAATCCTGGATTTCCCTTTGAAAGGTGTAGAAAATCCTGGATTCCCCTTTGAAAGGTGTAGAAAATACTCAACTTCTCTTTGAAAGGTGTAGAAAATGCTGGATTTCCATTTGAAGGGTGTAGAAAATACTGGATTTCCCTTTGGAGGCTGTAGAAAATACTGGATTTCCCTTTGGAGGGCGTAGAAAATACTGGATTTCTATTTGAAGGATGTAGAAAATACTGGATTTCCCTTTGAAGAATGTAGAAAATGCTGGATATCCCTTTGAAAGGCGTAGAAAATACTGGATTTCACTTTGAAGGGTGTAGAAAATCCAGAATACCCATTGAAGGGTGTAGATATTACTGGATTTCCCTTTGAAAGGTGTAGAAAATACTGGATTTCCCTTTGAAGGGAGTAGAAAACATTGGATTTGCCTTTGAAGGGTATAGAAAATACTGGATTTCCCTCTGAAGCCAACGGGACCCTGAAGCATGCAGCATCTCCCAGGCTCATTCAGCACCATCAGATTCACCTGTAGAAGGTGGCAGCCGTGCTGTAGGCTCAGTCCATCCCTGTGCCCTTTGGCAGCCGCTTTTTCAGGCTGAATGGATGGTGGGTGGTGCCTCCTCCATTCTCTTTTTCCCCCCTGAAAAGAGTCAAGGAGAGTGAGCGTGAGCTGGAGAGTGGAAGACATGTGAATTGAATTCCTACATAGTCAAAACAGAAGTCTATTTCATCATGACTGAAACTTAATTCACTGTGTTGCTGTAGAAACCCTGGCAAACGCGTTAACCTGAATGCCCAACCATTGCATTCTCACAACAGATTTTTTTTTTTTAAAAAAACACTTGTTTACTTAAGAACATGTTTCCGTTGTGTTACCATGTACTTTTTGTACTTCTGCACAAAAAAAAAAAAAAGGTATTATTTCTTCCCAGGCAGGTTGTGCAAATAGCTCAGCTTGCTGCTCACTGCAACTGCTTCACTTCCTAAGGAGCAAATTTGCAAATTCCCTGGATGTGCTGTGCGATATAATCTGATATAATCACCCATTCCTGCACGGCCAGGGCAGGCACTCCCTTCTCCAGCATTCAGAGCAGTGAGGGACCTTCAGGAATCCTCCTTGCTGGGGTTTTCCACCTTCCTTTGAGAGGGACAGTGAGTTGTGGAGGCTGGGGAGAAGCCAGGGAGTTCTGTGCTGTTTTGTTTTGGCAAGACGCTCGTACCTCCACTTGTCTTTCTCCTCTCACCATCCATCCCCACCCGGGAGTGTTGATGCTGGTTTGGTGCCCAGAATACATGATCCCTCCACAGGCTGTGAAGAGACAATCTGGAACAAGACTTTGTGTCAGCTGTTGCTTGGAGGAATGAAAAACAAGAGTTGGATCTCGAATCCCGTGTTGTTCCTCACACAAACGGATTGTGACCCGGGTTGTGCTTAGCAGGGTGTAAATTAGAGCGGGGTTAATGGCTGGTGATAAACAAAACCGAGCACAGTCTTGGGAGGCTGCACCTTCCTTTCACTCCTCAGACTGCTCACAACCCTCGCAGGCACTCGCCCATTGTTTTGTGCTGCCTGGTGGGTTGGATTTGTGTCCCTGGCATCCAGCTCATCCAGCTCCCCAATTCCTGTAGAGACCCAGGGTGAGGGAATGGCCCTGGGCAGCACAGAGGTGCTGACACCACTCAGATCCTCAGCACCTCTCTGCCTCCCCATGTCACTGCCCTGGACGGGGCACGATCAAATAATTTAACCTGAGACTCTCTGGATGGCAGCAGGTGATGGAGTTAGACAAGACTGGGGAATTACTGGGCCATTTAACTCCTTCTAGTGCTTGCCTGAAGAATTGTCACTGAAATTAGAGCTTTACAATGTTAGCTAGAGTTCCTTAATATTTTTTCCCCCATCACTGCATGTGTGTCATGGAAGGATGAGCAGTGTCTGTGGCCCCAGACGTGAAGGACATGCCATTTTTCTGTATGGTTTATTTAATTACTTTTGTGTCAGGGCTCCGGTGAGGGAGCTTTACAGCATCCAAGCTCCAAACAGTGCAGTCATGATCCTGTGTCAGTCACGCTTCAAACCCATTGTCAGAGGTCTTATGTAGGGCTGAGGACCCTAATCCCAATGGTTATTTCCTAATTGTTGTGCTTTGCCCGTGTGCTTGACAACTGTGCTCCGTTAGTTTGCTGTTTTCTGTCGCCTTTCACCTCAGACGTGGTGAAAAACAAGCCAGTAATTTTGATAACCCAAGCTCTAATTGTGAAGCATGTGATTGGGTTTCTGTAATAACCTCGATGTCAGGGCTGCTGGAAAAGTGCCAGAAGGTCTGTTCCTCTGCTGGGTCAGTCAAAAATCTCTTTGTTGTTGCTTTTTTTCCCCCTCCCCTACATTTTCTGGTCACTGGTTCAATAAATAAGGGGGAAAGGCAGCATTAGGAGGAGGAAGATTTGTCTGAAAGACGCAAATTTCTACCCAAGTCTTGGGACTGTGTCCAGTGATTTGAGCAGCAGCAGGCTATGTAAGACAATCTTTATGCCTCCGTTAGCCAAAGCCCATGTTGATCTGTAAGGTAGCAAAACCATGTCAAGAATTTTCTTGATAAGCTAAAGAGGAGGGAAATTCTTCTCCTTTTAAGGAAAAAAAGAATTTAATTTTACAACAAAATTTTCAGATGCAGGTCTGAATGTGCTTTTTCTGCTGCTGCAACCAAATTTTTCCTGTTTTTTCAGCTCTAGTGGATATCTCTGAATGAAAGCTGAAGTGAAGTTCATGTATCATGGATGTTGAAACCAACGAGACTGGAGAAAAAAATTGGAAGTGGCAGAAAAATAAATAGTTTTGTAATGTATTATGCTCCTGTCTTCCACAGAAAAGTTTGAATAAATACATGATATTGTATAATCAAGAAATACTGCTGTCCTCTGCAGTCCTGATGGTACATTGCTAAATATGTAACACAGACAGAGGAAATGCTGTACAGTTTCACAATGTTATCTCTGCTGATCATCTGCTCCCTGGAGACCTCATCAAAGGGGCCATGGAACTTACTGGGGATTTCTTCTTTCAGATAATTCTAGTCCATATCTGCTTTTGTGTCCCCCCTCATGCCTCCAGAAATCTGAGATGGGCACGGGGAAGAACTTCTGCCTATGCTTTGCTTTTTTTGGAATCTGTGGAGTATCCTTGGAAATGAGACGCCGAGCACTGGATCCAGCTGTGTTTTCCTTGCTGTTGGCTTGGACAGGGCCCCCACTTTCCACACAAACACACACAAATGTGCACTTGGATGTGTCTGTCAGTAAAACTGCCCTGCTGGTTGGAGCTGTCGGTGACAGGTTCCCAATTCCTGCAGCATTTCCAGATCCTAAGCCTTGCCCAGGAACACACCCAGATGCTCTCTGTAGGGAGAGCTCACTCTTCGCTAGTGTACAAATCCTCTTTTGAAAATAGAAGCTTGTTTGCCAAGTTCTGCAAATAAATGGCCATGATTTCTTTTTTTAATTTAATTTTTTTTTTTTTTTTTTTTTTTTGTGTGGGGGGAGATTATTATGACCACTTTAAAGAAAAGACCAATGCCTCCAGTTCATAGTTTATATATGTTATAAAGACAGAAGTGAGACACTACACATTGGGAAGACAATTGCCTGGGGAAAATACAGAGATGTGCCCTGCAGTTGATGAACAACATCCCTTTATGGCAAGGAAAATATGTGAACTCTTTTTGATCACGACTGAAGTCACTTGTATTTAACTAACAAAATGTAGAGCCTCAAAAAAAAAAACACCCAAAAAACACATAGAAGAAAGAATAGCCTTACCACTTAAGTGTAGGGCTGAGAAACTCTGGTGTGTACTTCAGGCTCTGTGAATGGTGATTAATTTCTTCATGCCTCAGTTGCCCGACTGCAAAGTGAGAATTTGTGTTTCTTCTATTTATTTGTCTGAGAACATCTAAGGAAGGAACTAATATGATTTCTAACCCCTGGGTGTGTTCAGTTTTTCTGGCACCACAGGGATCTGTCCTCAGCTGGGGCACTCAGGTGTCCTTAATACAAATGCTAATGCCACATTAGCATGGAGATACGAAATATATTAATCTTTAAAAAAAAATATTTCCCCACATGTACTAGATCTCAAATGCATTCTTTATTTTGTATTCCAGTTTGTACATTATGCCATTTTTTATTTTTGTAACCATGCAAGTTTAGTGAAAAAAAAAACCTCAACACAAAATCCTTGTAAGAAAGGGTATTTGTGTTAAAAACTTACATATTGTGGTGAATTAGGCTCTCACACAGAATGTCCCCACACAGGTTTCTGAATGTGCCACACTGATGGGAGCCAGGAGTGGTCCAGGTGTGTGGAAATGGCAGAACTTCTCATCAGGGTTATTTTTGCCACCCATGGGATCATATTTGCTGTTCCCAGCCCTGCTGGAGTGGTGGGCAGAGCTCTTTGTTCCTCATGGTTTCTGGGTGGCGTTGAGTTCCAGCTGAAACCTGCACAGGCAGTGGCACTCTCTGCCTCAGAACTGAAAACAGCAGCTGTGAGAGCTTGGAGCTGCCAGGCAAGACGATTGCCAGCAGACTACAAAGGGCTCCTTTTGCTTTGGGTGATTCCTCAAGCCTGGAATTCCTGCCTCCCCAAGTCCTGCTGACCAACGTCCTCGTGCCACAAGGGTGCCAGAGTCCCCCACATTCTTCTTGCTTTCCCTTAAATTTTCCTTTTCATTCCGCTTTGGCTGTGGAGGTCAGGCCGTGAGATAGTGAATGACCAAGGTCAGACATTTCTGGGAACTTGGAGCCAGATTACCCACGTCCTTGAAGCGTTCCTGAACTTTTATTAAAGGCTTTCCTTTCTGATCCAGCCTGTCCTCTCTCACACTGTCAGGCTTGACTGCAGAGGAGGATTCACATGACTCAGTTTCATGTTATCCTGCGTGGTTACTCAAGCATCAGCCTCCAGATGAATAAAGAGGAACCAAGAAAACCCAAATTTGTGCAGCCCATGGAGGAGCCCAGGGGGAACAGGGGGTGCCTGAGAGAGGTTGTGACCCTGTGGAGAGAGGAGATCACCCTGGAGCGAGGTCCTGGCAGGGATCTGTGACCCTGTGGAGAGAGGAGATCACCCTGGAGCAGGGTCCTGGCAGGGATCTGTGACCCTCTGGAGAGAGGAGCCCATGGGGGATCAAGGTCCTGGCAGGGATCTGTGACCCTATGGAGAGAGGAGATCACCCTGGAGCAGGGTCCTGGCAGTTCATGGAGAATTATCTCTCATGGGAAGGACCCCTTGGTGCAGCAGGGGAACAACTCCTCTACCTGAGCAGGAGAAATAAAAACAAGGGGTGAACTGACTCATCCTCCATTCCCAGTATTCCTGAGCCTCCTGTGGGAGGAGGTTGAGTTGGATAAGAGGAAGGGGTGGGGGAAATCTGATTTTTCAGGGTTTATTTTACTTCTCATTACCCTGCTCGGATTTTTCTAGCAACAACCTCCATTAATATCTCTAATTCACTCTATTTTCCCCATAACAGTATTTGGTGAGGGATCTGTCCCAGCCCTTATCTCAATTCATGAACTTTTCATTGAGTTTTCTCTCCCCTGTCCAGCCACAGGGGAGTGAGAATGTGGCCACCAAAACCTGGCCATGCAAACCCAAAATTTGGGTAATGAACCCAATTCTCAGACGTGTTGCAGCACCTTCAAGCAATGCTTGTGGTCCCAGAGGTCTGGAGGCAGCACAACTTGTGGTCACCCAGTGAAGTCAGTGAAACTTCCTCCAAGCCTGATCTGGCAATTCCTGGAGTTCCTTTCCTCTCACCAAGCACATTAGGATCATGTGCAAGGTTTTATGGTCAATGGCACTTAAAAGTGAGTTCAGGCAAGGAAATTGTTGCCCAAATTGTAATCAGGGAGCCCCATGAAAAATTCAGTGAGGTTGTTGGTGGTGAGAAGTGGTGTTGGATGTTTGCTTCCTGCCTTATCTTGTCCCAGACAACCCCACAACATCTGGTGGGACTGTTGATGGCCCTGCCCCAAAGGTGAGCCTAAACTTGTCAAGATAAGGCTGGTGTTTGCCACCTCTGCAGAGTTCTAATCATGTCTGCATGAGCGTTTTAGCTCAGGACTACATTAATTTAAGTGTTTTGAATGGTCTCCAGATGTTGCAAAATCACTGCTTAAAAGAAACCCTAAGAACATCTACAGTTTTAAGAAGGCCACGAAAAAGCAAAAGAGAGAGAATGAGACACTGGGCCTCTTATCAGTTGCAAGAAGTTTAGACATGTCTTGCATCTGCATGGCAAAGGAACATCATTCCCAAAATATCTGGAACCTGCAGAAATGCCCTGGGTGTGGTGGCAAGTTCCCTCTGTCTCACTGCCTGCTCCAATTGCTGCTTCCATCTCTCTCAGAGAGTGCTGAATCATGATAATCAGCACTTTTTTGTTTGCATTGTAAATAAAATTAAAACAACCCAATAATGGAAAACCTTGAGCTAAGGGTGTTGTTTTTGGGACTGTGCTCATTTTCCAACAGACGTACAAGTCGTGCATTAGAAACTATTCCCTCTGGCAATTCATAAAACAGAAACTTCTCCATTCTTTCCACCCCAGGAAACATTCTGTCAGCAATTCACTTGCAGTGCTCATCTATGGATATGGAGATGGGAGTGGTTTTCTTGTGTCTCATTCCTAATATACTAACACAAGGTGCTCTGGGTATCTGCAATACACTACAAACTGTGTGAATAATTACAGCTTTAGCAGCAGTAAGCCCAATCAGGAAAACACACAAGGCTGGAATGGAATTTTCAAACCACAACAGGGCCTGTGTGGTTATGAATTTACTCTTCTTCTGTTCTACCCCTGTCAGAAAACCTGATAGTTTTAACGCCGTGGCCTCGTGTATTTCAGTATTTCTGCGTCTTCTCCAAGCAGGTGGTACTCCAGGCTCCGGTGAGGATGCAGAGATCTCCAGGAACACATCAGCTGTGCTGCTGGAAATGCATCAGGACACATCAGCCAGGAGAGGAAACAACTTCTGCACCTGCAGCTGCTGCAGGAACCCCAAATTTCCCTGCTGAAATGCGTGACCACTGCGAGGATTCATGGCACAGTTTCACCTGTCAGAGAAGCCAGCTGAAATTAATGTTTCACTGCAGCTTCCACGTGGGAACAGTGTGAGCACCACTGGTGTTTCACCTGTTGTTGATTTCTGAAGTTGCAGTAACCTGACTGTGACTTTTTGTCAATATTCAAGTGTCAGGCAGGAGAAGAAGAGTCCTGAGACAGCAGAATTCAAGGTGGAAGAGCAAAATTCGAGATGGATCAGCAGAATTCAAGGTGAATCAGCAGAATTCAAAGTGATACAGCAGAACTTAAGGTGAATCATCAGAATTCAAAGCAAGACAGCAGAATTCAAGGTGAATCAGCAGAATTCAAAGTGATACAGCAGAATTTAAGGTGAATCATCAGAATTCAAAGCAAGACAGCAAAATTCAAGGGGAGGTGGCAAAATTCAGGGTGAGACAGCAGAATTCAAGGGGAGATGGCAAAATTCAAGGTGAATCAGCAGAATTCAAGGTGAATCAACAGAATTCAAAGTGAGACAGCAGAATTCAAGGTGACACAGCAGAATTTAAGGTGAATCAGCAGAATTCAAGGTGGGACAGAAGAAATCAAAGTGAATCAGCAGAATTCAAGGTGAATCAGCAGAATTTGGAGCATGTGGAGCTTGGACAAGGGTTAGTGCTTTCCAGGGTGAGTTTCAAGAAGACTTTTCAGAAGGAATGATGTATTGGCCCTGTGGGCTTCCACAGAGTGGAAGAACATTGCTGGGAGAGGACTTCAAATTCATAAATCGGGTTTCAAAAATCACAGCATAACATTAAAAATAAACTTTTTGGTTTCTTATTAATAACAATAGAATAACATTATTTTCATTTGGTTTCTTGTTTCTCAAGTCTGTCAGAGCACATTCTGGTTTTATCTATCTATTTATTCGTTTATTTGTCATGACCAAACTCTAGAAAGAGTTTTTAAATTAAAAATGAAAACTGTTTAATTCCTTCTTGAGGTAGGGCTTCAAGAAAACATCAAATTCCATGAGATTCATGATAAGAAGGATGGCTTTGGCAAAACATTTAAACTGGGGGTGGGTTTTGATTTTGTTTTGTTTGTTTGTTTGGGGCTTCTTTTGTTTTAGTTTTTGTGGGATATTTTGTTTGTTTGGGGTTTTCTGTGGATTTGTGTTAGTTTTCTGAGTGGTTTGTTTGTTTGTCGTTTGGGGTTTCATTTTGGTTTTGGTTTGGTTTTTTTTTTTAGTTGTGTAGGTTTTGTTTTGCTTTGGTTTTTGTTTTTTTTTTCATTTGATTTGGTTTGGTTTGTCTTTTTGTGTTGAGCCAAATAATTTTGCTTTATTTCCAGGTCTTATTGACTTCCATGGAAATGATATTGGCTGAGTGTTTGGTACCTGGGCTGTTGTGCTTCTGGTGGAAGGATGTGTTACTTTCAGTGGCCTTCAGTTGGATCAGGCTGCTCAGAGAAGGGGGAGAAGAAATCAATGAGCAGAAGTGATTAGGAAAAAAGCATGTAATCCCAGGAAAAGGTGGCTTTATCCATCACTTAACCATTATCCATCACTTCTGGTTACTGCTCAGTTCCTCCTGTTGGAATCCAAAATGCAAGGAACTCAAAACTTTAGGCTTGTAAGCCAAAGCTTGGAATTAAGCAAAAATTTGATCTGAGACCTTGGAAAAAGCTCCCAAACTTAAGTGCTGGAAGTGAGAATGTGAATTTATAGCTTAAAGCAGAGACATGTTAAACTAAGTAAAGGGAAGTTTAGAGTTTGAGGGTTTAAGATATAAAAATAAAATAACTACAAAGGTAAACAAAGAGATTGAATGCAGTACTGTAGGTTTGTGTGTCATAACCTGATTGGCTAAAAAAGCTTACAATCTAACATAAATCCATAAGATGAAATATTTAAGGATTAGATCAAAAACATAAATATCCTTGTTGGAAGTGTTTTATTAATCAATAATTCCTTAAAAGTTCTTGTAACTTGTCTTGTGATCTTCTAAACCACACTATGACCATGTTAACTAAACTGACCCTTCCTACCTATATAAAAAATATGAAAATAAGCCCCACCATCAAAACCAACTCCAACATCCCATCTCCCAAAGTTGGAAAGTGACCAGTTCCATGTTATTTTCTGAGGATAAAATGGAAAGAGTGAATGAATGCTGTGCTGTTCTAACACCATGGTCAGCTTTTGCCTATGATGCTTTTGCCTCTTAATTTTTAAGCAAACGAAATAGAGAGCCAATTAGAACATGGTCCTGGCTGTAGACATGGTGGAAATCCAAGCAAGTCTTTGCATATTTCCTGGTTATGTTTTCTATCTCTTCTGCATTTTTACTTCTCAGATGCCTCTACTGTCTATCATGGTGCAGATTTTGTCTGCAGCTCGTGTGAATAACTGCTCTAATAATACCTTGTGCAAGCATTTGCCATGACAAAAGTACCCTAAAGTTATTTTTAAACTTCACCATATGAAAAGACATCTAACTGCAAGCACTTGTGCTGCTGCAGTTCATATTCTGAAATATGTGCACAGTTAATTGCTGGTATTAAATTGCACCTTGCAATTTGGCTGGAGCTGCACTTAATACATTCTTTGAAATGGATATGCATGTGTGTGTGCACACCATGTGTTTGTCCTGAGCATGAATGGCCAGGACCACTGTGATGGTGCATTAAACAGCAAAAATAAAAACCCAAAACAACCCAGACAGATGTAGGTTTGGCCAGAACCTGTGACTCAGAGCAACCCTGGGCTGCAGAACAATTGTGAGGTGTGTAAGAGATGCTGAGCTGGGGTGGAAGCTGGAGGTGAGCCACAGCAGGAGGAGCCAGCCAGGTGTGGGATCAGGGACAGAGGAGATCCTTGCCTGTCCTCTTTGCTGTGAGGGCTTGTAGTGGTTTAAATGCAAATCTGAACATTCTGCAAGCTGTAATAGAAAACCAAAGAGTCGCAGAGCTAATATGATTGCTCAACTACCTTAGCAACCACATGAATTTTATTGAAACACCCTCCTGCTTCCTCCACCACAGCCTGTCTCAGGGTTTTTTTTTGGGGGGGGGAAGTATTTGCTCCAAGTGTTCCTTAAACTGTAAGGAGATAGTTCTGCATTCCTGCTCAGTCTGGGGCCTCTTGGCTGAGCCTGCAGATGATGTGATATGGTGGCTCACATGACACTGATATATATCCAATATGAGTGGAGGGGGGACCACACTATCCCCTTGCATGGGCCACAAAGCAGCCAGTGACTTCACGTGGTTGTTGCCATGACTTACTACTTATTATTACTTTCTTGTGGGCATTACATATCTGCTTTGCCAGGTTCTGCATGAACTTCATCATTCCAACAAAAGTCCTTATTCATCTTCATCCTCATGATGGAGTAATTAATCTTTTTAAAAAAGCGTTCTCTGTGTTTACTTGTTTTACTGTAATTTTTTATTTACTTGTTAATTTTTTATATTTATGCCATTTCTGGGGTTTTTGGGTCACCTCATCTTCTTATTACCCTACACAGGCAAGGCTTGCCTGCATTGTGTTTTGCCAGGGCCTTTCTACCATTGTGCATTAGGATATTCCCCATGAAGCTGACTCCCTGAGCAGCAGAGATTGATTTCTCCTCTGAGTAGCCATATTCTCCACAGAAGTATCCTTTCCAGTTATGTTTTGAAAGTCATCAGACATGCTGTTATAAATGATCACTGAAGATTACTGGAGAAGCTGCAAAATAATAGTGAACCAAGTAGCATCTGTAATTTCCACCACTGGTTTGCAATCATTACTCAAAATGAATCCCGTCTCAGTTGTAGGGCTAAACTTTTTATTTTTTTCCCCTTTTCTCTTCACTGCTGCATAAGACAGTTGAAATAGATACTGTCTCATGAATTTTTATGCAAAAAGCTGAGCTACAATCCTCTGTACCAACAGCCAGCATTCTTTGTGAAGATCAAGACGAGCTTAGAAAATGCTGGAGAGAAGTTGGAATTTCCAGTTACTGTGAGGCTCTGTTCCAGCTCAAGTGGCTCTGAGATGTGTATCTCCGATGCTCTTTCTTCTGAATTTGCCCCAGTATAAATCCAACACCTCCTGCACAGCGTATTTATCACCATTTTCCTGTTTGTTAGCAGAGGTTTTAGTGTTTTATGAGCATGGTCACCTCCATAGCTCCTGTTTTCCTTTAAGCCACCAGTGTCATAAACACCCTCAGTGCAAAAGAACAGACATGAATCAATTTTAATGCAAAATGAGCTGTGATACCTCTGTTTCTCTGTATCTTCTGGGCAAGGTTTTGTCCCCACAACAATGCCTGAGGCCTTGCTCTGGTAACATGCACAGGCAGGTGTGCAACTGTGCAAGCCCAGTGGCTATTTGGGTATGCAAGCTTAAATCCTTAATACAAGGACATGATAAACCTCCCATCTGGCTTGGAGGTCTCCCAGTGTTTCTGGTAAAACTTCCTCTTTTGTGTGGTTTTTTTGCCCACCTTGTGATCTGGGGTTGCTACAGAGTTTTTGAGAGGAAACCCAACCTCACCTGGCTGTCGAGAGGGGTGGCAAAGCTCCAAAGCCCTTTCCTGTGCTGCCACATTGAAAACTTGCTGCTGCCAGTCAAAGGCAAAACCAGGGAAGAGTGTCAGTGCTAGGAGGCTGTCTTTTGATTTTGTATTTCACCCACAGGAAGGGCTTTCTTTGCACTTCCTTCGTCTTTCCTTAGTTGGAATTTCTGTGGCGTCTGTTCTCCTCCAAGGCTTTGTGCATTCCATGTAAGCCTTAAAGCCCATTGGGAACAGAATGAGACTGCACCAAACTGCACTCATGACATCTGAAGCTGTCTGAAGCCCATGTTGTGCCAATAACTTTATTTTAAAACATTAGAGGAACTCATTACTACCTGAATTAACAACCTCACCTCTTGAAGTGGGACAGAAGCTCCACCTTCATTTGAAACAGACAGAGCAGCCAGTGTTGAAGCCAAAAGGAAGGGATGGATTTGCTGAAATTGGATTTTAGCCCTGACTTTGGTGAAGAAGGAAAAGGAAAAAGCATAGGAATGGAAGATGGGAATGGAAGCAATCTTCAGAGCTTATCAGATACTGCATGTACAAAACCATTTTTTTCTAATACTCTTCTCTCCGTAGCAACATTTACATCTTCTTCACCTGTTATTTATTTGTTGATGAGAGGGTCTCACAGTGATTAGCAGAGAAAACTCAGAACTGTTGAGCTCCATCTCCTTTCTTTCAAGACCTAAATGCTCTTCCTTCAGTGCGCTATGTGTTCTTATGGCTGGGTTTATTTTCACATACATGAAAATGTATGTACTTTGGAGTGGATTTTAAGCCCTCCAACTCTTTGACTCCTGTGAGTTAGGTGCTCTAATACACTTCAAAGTATATCTGAGTGTTAAGCTTTTACCCTTAGACTTCTACATTCTTTTCAGAGCTCTGATTTCCAATGTTAGTTATTTAATGTCCTCATTTAGCCCAGAGTTTTGATATAAAAACCCTTACCTCTTTCACAAAATTCAGAAAGTATTGTATTAAAAAAAAAATTTAAAATCCTTTTTTATTTTCAGGTTTGATTTTAGTCCCTATTAACCCTTTCACATGGATCAAATTTAATGGTACTTCCCTCACAGCTTGGCCTCAGCCACATCAGAAGTCTCTGTTCCTATCAGCCACCCCTGCTCAATAGTTTCTGCCAGAGTGCAAGTTTTGTCAAGCTAAAAAGATTGCAACATTTCCTACAAAAAACTGAAACAAGAATTTCTGTCTGCTTCTGACAAATCACACATGGTACCAAAGCAAAATTATTTGTACCATCTCTTCTCAAAAATTATTTTCTTCTATTCCTTTTTTTTATTTTTTTATGTTCCATGAGAACTTTTTTTTGTGAATTCTGAACCACAGATTCTTTAAATGGAATGGGTTTGCAATGAGATGGCTCTTTTATATGAATTTGAGAACATCACTGTCAATTCAGATCAATAATTCCTGAACCAACTGAGTTTTTTAATACAACTTACTGAAGAAGAAGAGAGTACTATGGATTTGATTGCTTCCTCCAGCTTTTGAAATGTAAAGAACAAACATGGTATTTGAATAAATTTATTTTTTTCCTCTCTCTTTCTCTCCAGGTTAGGCTTGTGCAGTGTGTATTTAGTCATTCTGACTGATTCATAGCCAGCAGTTTGTGTCTTGAAGAGCAAGCACAGGGTGTTCCTTGCGAGACACAATGATCAGTTCTGCAAACACTGCTAAAATGATATCTCTCCGTATTATGGCAGCTCCTGCCAAGCACCTCCGTAAGTCAGGGGTTGTATCAGCATTTCCATTATAAATATAACATTTACATTACTACCACCTCCCTTGATTTATCTCATGCTCCTGTGCTATAACACAGAATCACATTTGCTTTGTTCACTGCAGCTGTACAGGGCTGTAGATGGGGCTGGGGGCTCAGGGGATTTTCCTTCAAGTGCTCCCAAATCTCTCTCCCACACTATAAAGCCTAGCGTTGCCTTTTCAGCAAATATTGCTGCTTTTTTATTCCTTGCTTCAAGACATTATTCTGTTTATATGCCGTGTACCTGGGCTAAGGTGCATTTACAATTTACTGGTGCACGTACTGCAGGTGCTTTAAATCCTTCTGTTCATCATCTACGTGGTCAGCCAGGGGGAACAGATGTCTTTGTGCACCAAACACCTCCTTCTGAATTCTCCATGTCCCTGGTTTTGCCACTGAGTCCCAGAACAGGGGATGTGGACAAGTGACAGAAAAGGGAACTGAGTCTAGGAATGCAACTTTATTAAATCCATGCGTGATAAGCACCCACTGTATTCATGGTTCATTTATATATATCATTACAGATGGTTAATAAATCATTAATACACGATGTTACAGACCCAAATAACAAGCTATCATAAATGGTATTGTTATTCTACGAGCAAGTGGAGTTGGGAATTGCATTTGGAAGCACACAGTTGGGCTCGCTAGCCTTCTGTGACAACTGACTTTCCAGTTCTTTCCTATTTAAAGCCATTAAAACATCTTATTGATCACTGCTGGGCTATTTAGAAATGGGTGCTCTAATATTTGATGCATCCCTTTGTGGGATTTACTGAAATTTTTCTCTGGTCTCTTTTTTTTTACATTTTGTTCCATGTGATTTTGTACCTCCAACATTTCTTCTGGAGAACAGCATCTGTGCATTCCTTGTTTGCAAGTAGTGAAAATGTTGTTGTTTATTCTTTTCTTTTATTTTTGGTTACAAATGGTTTGGGAAAAAAACCTCTCTACTTTTGACCATAATTTTTTTTAAAAATGCATTTGCTTGGAAAACCTGTACTTGATGCCCTCACCCCAGGCAATGTGCAGGGCAGGGAGGGCAGGGGCAGAGTGGGCAGGTGGAATCAGCTCAACCCTCCTTCCCCAATGCAGAACAGGGCATGGGGGTAACCCCAATTTGCAGGAATGTGGGTGCCACCTGCACCCTGGATTAAAAGAATAGCTCTGCTGACTTCAAGCTATGAATCCAGTACCTTATAAATAATTAGTTAGACTAAGAGAAAGAAGAAGTGAAGAAAAAAAAACCCCAACATTGAAGTCTATTATTACAAAAATTACCCAGGAAGGTCCCATCATTTTTTCACCTGCTAAGGCACAAGCAACTTTCTTCCCACCTCACGAATTATATTTACAGTTTCCTTGTGGTTTTTGCCCTGAAGTCAATTTTCACTCCAGCAACTTTTCTTCTGTACTGCGCCTTGGCTCCTTAGGTCATTAACCTCAAGCAAGGAACTTTGTCAAATACTTTGAAACACGAAGTCCACTCTATTTCCCTTGTCTGTCCTGGTGGCAATACAGCACTTTCAAAGAATTCCAGCAATTTTCTGAGGCGTGACCTGCCTCTCCTGAAACATGCTGGTATCTTTGCAATCTTTCAGCAAGCTGTGCTGTACCAAATGTTCTTCCATTTGATCTTCTTAAATATTTACTCAACTGTTTCCAGTGACTCTCATTCACTTAACTGGTCTCCAGTAACTCGACAGACTCGGCCAGCTTGATGGATTTCTTGTTTGTTTTCCATATAAAAAACTCAAAGTAAACAGTAAAATATATTTTATTCTTGCAGTTTACAGTCTCTCCTGATGTAAAAAATTGCTAATCATTCAGTGGCTTTGGGGAAATGTGTTTGGTTGTGGGGTAGAAAGAACTGGATCTCTTAAAGTACTATCTGAGACCTAACTTGTTAAATAGCCACTGCCCATGTTTACTCTTATGTGCAATGAAAATACCATTTTACTCACAAATGCTGCAGAATTGGTGTTGCCTGTGGAAATGTGGTGATCATTAGGAAATGATAACGTGATTGCTTTCTTAGCAGTGAAATGCTTCAAGGAATGGAAGCTGAGGAGGAAGTGGGATGGCTTCTGTCAAATTTAAAATAGGAAGAGGCTCTATAATGCTAATCCACTGGATTAACTGCTGATCTGAATGGACATGCTGGGCAAGGGGGAGGCAGGGAATACTACTGGCCTTTATTTCAGATGACCAAAGCCCCAAATAAATCAGCATCTGTGCTGCGATGCCCAGGAATATTCCTCCAAAATGAAAAAACGAGGTTTCTGAATGTACTTCTGGGGCAGATCCTGGTCTGTTTCCTGGAGGTATCAGTCACAGCCTTGCCTCCAGTGCAGACCTCCTTCCCTCTCTCCTGCAGGGCCTGGCCCCTGCCTCACCAGCACTGAACATTTTAAGCTGCGAGCGAAGGAAATTTTTAGAGAGCTCTGTTCCTCCCCATGTTCCCATCCCTTCAAAGCTCTCAGGCAGTTTTACTTGAGCACAGGGAAGTTTGAGTGTTTAGATCAGAAAGCCCAAGCTTGCTCTCTGCTGTCACTGAGGAGCTTTGAATGGCTGCATTGTGAGGCACTGACCATAATGTCCTAGCTGGCCATTGATCTTTTCAGACACATTCTTCTAACTGGGGCATCCTCGTGGCACGATGAGCAGAATAATAATTGAGGAAGAAAGCATACTAAATCATCCAAAGGCAGCTCCCCTGGTCTCCACGATGGTTGGAGCAGGGCAGAGGTTTTCTGAGAGGAGCAGGTGAGTGAGGGGTGCAGCAGCAAAACCTTGTGGTGGAGAGGAAACCTGAGCACCTGAGAATCCCTGCATGGAGGGGGGACAGCGCATGTTTGGCATTCCTGTTGGTGTTTTCTTGGACAGCAGGGAGAGGCTGGTGAGGAAGAGGATTTTTTTTCCCGGTGTTCAGCTTTTCAACCTTTTCTTTCCCCTTTCTCTTCCCTGCTCCCCCATGGCCCTCACTGCCTTGCAAACTGAGCAGGATTTTCCTTCCAAAGACAAAAAAGATTGAGGTCCATCTCCTTTGCATCTGCCCCAGGGGCAAATCTTCTCTTCCTACTGTGCTGCAGTGGGCATAATTTCACACCTCAGAGCATGACTGTTGCTGTTTGGTGATAACTAAATACGTTTCTCTGAAGCTTACTCTAATTTACTCCTGAATGAGGACCAGTCATTCCTGTTTGTTTGGCTACACTGGTTATCCAAAAGTCACCCCAATAAAACAGATGGCTCAATCAAACATGTATAGATTAAGCAGAATGTAAAATTTTGTTGATCAAAATGTTTTTTTTTATTGAAACTTTTCTTTTTGTCAGAGTCTAGCATTTCAATCAGGCTAATTTTCTTTTCTAAAATGTCAACACTCCTCTATTTAATTTTTCAGAAGCTGGGAAAGATTTCTTTTTATTTTTTCTTCCTTCAGCCCCTGGAAATTTAAAGTTTTCATGGATTTTTTGAAAGAAAAACTGAAAGGGATATGTTGATATGAATGGAAAGAAATCCACTTCTTGAAATACTTCCACAGAACCAAACTTCTCTTAATTAGCTTTTAACATGCTGCAGCTATAAAGAGAATTTGAGATGTCTCATTTTGCAAACAGTACAGAAATTCTCCTTACACAAACTGGTTTTGCTTAGATTGCCTGTTTCCATATTGATTTTTTTATTTCTTGAAGAATCTAACACTGTCAATTCACTTCAGATAATATGTGTATGGATACAGCAGTATTGCTGAACAGTTTTCTGGTGCAAGGCTTTGCTAATGACTATGGAAGAGATCTCTGCAAGGCAAACACTGCTCCTGGGAGCCTGGGGAATTGGGAGAAATGGAAGAATTGTTGTGTAGACATTATAAGTGCACACTCTAGGTCTGCATTGGAGGTTATTGCTATTTTATCCATGGTTAGAATGCTTTTCTGGTCCCATTCTTGTATTTTCTGTTACAGATGCTCCATCCATTGAGATAGCTTTCAATGCACTCAGCACATACTTTTAACAGCCCACTCTGCATTTTTATGTTCAAAACTCATCTTGTGGTGTGTCCATCAGCCTTCCAGTCAAAGGCTTCGAGTGATGGAGGATGAGAGAATGCCCAGTGGTACTGGAAAATATTGGCTTTATTCACTGGATGCTAAATCTGAAATCTGTCCCTTCTTTTTGGCAAAGTTGTGGCACACATTTGGTTTCACCTGCATGCTGAAAATCCCCAAACCTCTTCTCACTGATGCTACTGCCACCACCAATGCCAACCAACAAGGTTGCAGGTGTGTCTTTAAACATTCTGTGTGGTTTTTATTTTTTTTTCAGTCCTCCACTGATTAGAACTTCCCCATATTCTTCCTCTGCTGGGTTACGATTACGACTCCTGTAAAGCCACAGCTGTGCTCGCTGGTTTAGCAGCAAGAGTAAAGGCAGGATTCAGGGGTGAAATTGCTGCTCTGTATTTCACTCTGTCAAAAGTTATGGATGCATATCAGCACTGGGAATGGCACTGTAAGAGAGCTGCTTGCACCTGAAATGCATTGCTGTTTATTGTCTCCTTTCCCATTTTCTATCTCCCGCATAGAATTTCTTAGGAAGCTCCTCTTCATAATTCCTTCAAGATTTAATTTTGTTTGAGGTACACAGATATTAAGATGCTTTCCACTCCTGTAGACTCGTTTTCATTCATGATCCACAAAACTTGCATTTGCTCTTCTCTAATAATTCAGCAATTCTTTTGTTCATCCCAATACTTTTTACCAGCTGTCTGATGCTTCCCCGTGTCTCTCCTGACATAAATTGTCATTTTCACCTCCTGACACTGGGAAAACTTTCCTGGCACAGGTAGAAATAGTTAGGAGAGAGGATGCAAAGTGAGAGGAAGGTTTCAGTTTTCCAGCCCTCTTCTTGCCCAGTGTGTGCAGACCTGATGCTCTTTGTTCTCCACAGTGTGTTAGGGTGTCCATTATCAACAATGGAAGCTTGTTAACACAGTAGCACGGAGACTGTCCATTATTCCTCCTGCTCCTTTTTAAAGAGGCCATTAAAATAGAGCCAAGCTCCTTTCCCTACAGGTTGAATTTTGAACAAATTTAATTTCTATTTGTTAGGGAAACTTGTGCTGCTGCTGGGGAAAAAAAAAAAAAAAAAAAAAAAAAAAAAAAAAAAAAAAGAAGAAGCCAGATTGACAGTTCTGGAATATAAAGTCCTTTATTCATCCACAGCGCAGGTGGAGGAAGTGGCTGTTTCACTTGTCTTGCCAATTTTTGCTCATCTCTGACCTAGAGGTATCACCTCAAGCTTGGAGTTCATTCTCCACATCTTTCTAATCATTGGGCTCTCTGCTGAGGTAGGTGCCAATTAGCACGGGTTATTTTAGTGATGTGGACAGCTGACCATTGCAAGAGGATGGAAACCATTAATTTTACTTTGTGCAACGACAGTTCATCATCGTGGCTATGTTGGACAAACTCGTGCTGCTGTCCTGAAAGAGTTTGTCTGGGCTTGAGTCACATTGCCAAGACATTCCAGGCATCTCGGCCCCACCAGCTGTGCTGGTTTTCATATGGGAAAGGTCTGTGTTTAGTGTGCTGACAGTGAACCAGCTACCACAACCTTGAGCTTTGCTTCTGTCCTCCTTTTGTCTGAAGGTCTAAGTCACCCTAGTCAAGCCAGACAGTGAAATGTCACTGTCTGCCTAGAAAGAAAGGAAAAATGACCAAAAATACCCAGGAGTGGCCAAACCAACCTAATTTCAAGTTCATGAGAGAGCTCATTTTTAAAAGATCTTCCCAGTGTTACATGCTGGGGGAGGGTGATGGTGGGGTTTTTTTGCCTTCAGGCTGAGAGTTACTGACTGCAAAACCAGGTGCTGTCAGTCCCCAGAAACCCAGCTGAGAGGGAAGAATGTCAGGGTCTTGAGCAGGAATTAATGAACTTGAGGTGATCCCTGGCTTGGACATATTCACTTTTTTTAAGTCTGGTCTGGAGTTAATGCATACAGAAGAATCTGCTGTGATTACAGATGTGCCCTGCATTGCTTGTTTGCACAGCAAGAGGCCAAGCAGTCCAAGGAGGCTTTGAAATGTGCTTCTAAGAAAGCAAAGAAGGGGGTGGAAGATGCTGGCACTCTTGAGCAGTGTTGCTGACATGCACACAGAATTGCTCAGTCAAAGGAATTTGCAACCAAATGCTCCTCATTGAGCCTGGTGGGCAGTGGAAGCCCCACCTTGTTTGAAAACTTTAAAACATCCCAGGCTATAAATCTCATTCATTTGCATTTCTTTTCAGAGGATGAGGTGGAGCGTGGAGGATAGCAGTATTGATGAGGATTAAACTAGCAAACGGGATGAGCTTGTGGAATACCTAGTGCTAAGCCAAAGTGCTCTGCTTCTGATACATGTACCAAGTGAGAGGAGGAGGCTGCTTGTGGCATGGTTCAGTTCATGCTGGATTGTTCAATTGTTTTCATAAAGATGGAGAGAAAATGAATCACCATCCAAAATGTGAAGTATTTTCCTTTTTTTTTTAAGTGAAATTTACATAGGTAGCATTTTACAAGTTTCTGTTTTTTAAGAATTATTTCTGGTTGCAAAAGTGTTTTGGTTTTGTTGGTGTTTTTTGGCTTCTTTTTTTTTTTTTTTGTTACAGTTTAAAAACCCCCACCTCTTAAACTTGGAAATTTCCCAACCTCTTGTCTGTTTTTATCAGCACATCCATGACATGACAATGGTGATGCAAAGTGGACTCATGGAACTGGGTGGGACCCACCATGTGAAGCATGGTGTGGGAACCTGACAAGTGTAAGAGACATTGTTTTCTATAAGCTGATTTATTTAGCTTTGGGTTGTTGTATTTTTGAAACTTCTTTTCAAAAACAACACCAAAAATACCAGACTAACCTTAAAGGAGAGGATTAAAAAGGAGTTGTTTGCCTGAATGAAAACAAGCAGGAAAATGTCCTTGAGAACAAGGTGCATTGTTCTCCTGCCTGGAGAAGGCAATAGATACTTGGTCTGAAGAACTGGGGAGAGAAATAGATGTGAAGGAGCACACATCTTTATAGCTCCATCCTCTCTCTTCCCTAGTATTCTTCCGAAACTGAACAAAGTTGCCTCCCACTTGTAAGAACAATGCACATGATGATAGAACACAAATCAGGTGAGGTCTCCCTGAGCCAGGGGAGAGATTCCCCACCAAGCTGCCAACATATACTCCAGGCTTTGAATGAACCTCCAGAACACAGCTGCAGCCATCATGGAAATCTGGTAGGCCTCCAAGATATATAAATATAGATACAGATACACAGATACGTAGATTATGGATATACATAGAAAGAGAGAGAGGGAGGGAGAGAGAGATGCTGCACAGCAAGACCCTGACAGTCACCTTTATGCCTGTTGCAAGGTATCAGGGAAGGAAGATTCTCAGAATGTTAAAAGCAAGCCATGTAGAGATCTCCCTGTCTTCCATTCTTCACTCAAACTTGAGTGAAGTGCAACCTTTCCAGCATCAGCGTTAAGGCTTTGCTTTTGTGTCAGCAGATTTCATCCAAAGCAAGGAGTTCTGAAACCACATGTTCATGAACTGAATCCTCTTTTCTACTCACCCTCTGGTTTTGTTTTTTTTTCCTGCTAAAATATCTTGCTGTACAAAGACTTTTCTTTTTGGCAGCCACTGAAATCACTTTGTTATGAAGCATCCAGATTTTATCAGACAATTAGCAAGCCAGCTCAGTGTTTGTGTGTGTGCATGTGTGCGTCTGTTTGCATGTGTCCGTGTGGTAATTGATATTCATGATGTATGGCTGGCTGGCTGGAATATCTCACTACCCACACAAAATGATTGCTGGTGAGAAGGCCTTTTCCAGCTCAGTATTAGCATGCTTCATCTGAAATTTGCTTTGCTGACAGGCCTCTTGCTCCTGGTTGTGCACTCCTGATGCAAAATGCATCATGGTGCCTAATTTCAAGCATAGCAGTTCTGTAATAATCTCCTGAGGAGATATTAAGTTATATCTATTTGTGCTGTCTTGGGTGATCATGCAAGTTGCTGGCGTGACAGCAGCAACAGGACCTGGATGCAGAACAAACAAAGCGAGGGCCTGCCAAAGCCACAGACGTGTGCTCCAGTTGTGGTGGTAATATATGAGGTATGCAAGATGTCTTTTTAGGAATGCTGGGCTCCCAGCCTCTGCAGGTTAAATATTCCCCTCTGCCTCACGTCAGCTGAATTGATGGTTTTGCCACCCAGCAGCCCCAGGAAGATAATAACTGTCAGTCACCAGCAATCTGCCCTGCATTTACAGACACAAACAGGATGCCAGTTTGGGGAGAAGATGATATTTGTACAAATACCTGGTGAGTGAACACATATTGTTGCAATAGTTGTTGCCCCTTTATACATGTATGTATGTCCAGACTCGTGGGACCAGTGAGTGCTAAACACATGCCATTCAGAGCTGGGCTTTAACAAAGGCATTGTAGCAAAGTAATTTCTATACCTGCCTTGATGAAGAATGCGACATGGATGTGGAATCCCTGCAAAGAAATGCATTATGAGATTTCTTTTTTTGCTGGTTCAGCCCTATTAATCTGTTCAGCATGAGCTCAAGTATTTTAATAACAGGCATGGAATATTATGCCTGCTCTGAAATGGCTTTTTTTTTCCAAGCACAACTTGGGCTGTGTTTGTGTTAACCTAGTTGGGGGAAAAAACCCAGGTTTTAAGCTTATCCTCCTTTTCTTTCCCTAATCACAGCTACAGGGCAAAACATACCAAGGCTCTAATAGGAGAAATAGCATTATCATATGCTAATTTACAGTAATGTTAAGAACAACACAAAGAACAAGCCTTTGACTGTATGTGCATGTTGAAATTCATATTTGTGAATAGACCTGTAGCATGGCTGTTTGGCCTTTTGGGGACAGAATTTGTGTTCCTGACTAAACTGCATTTTGGGAATTGGTGCTGACATAAGAGTTCTTACCCATAAACTGATTTTTTTTTTCCCCCCTGGTTTTGCCTGTTTTTATTTCCTGCTGAATACTACTGCAGGAGAAGGTGCTCAGTCTGCAACCAAAGACTATCTGCTCCCTATGATCAAGAGCAACCTCTCCATCTCTTACAGGAACAGACACTGACAGTACCAAAAGAGCATCTGTCTGCTCCTCTTCCTCTGGAAGCTGCAGGCTGCACTGGAGAAGTCCAAGGGTGAGAGAAGCTGCAAATGGAGAAGGGAAAGGACATCTGAGAGTCTTCACTAAATAATCGGAAGACTGATGGATTTCAGACAAAGACAGCAGTTATATAATGCATTCCTCCTCTGTAATCATATGCAAAGATTGACATGTTTGTGAGTGTTCCCAAAACTGATCCTGGGCTTACTGTGGCCGTTCCTGCATGAAAAAAACATCAGTCAGAGGGAAAGAGGAAAAAGAAAGAGAGAGAGGGGGAAAAAAAAAGGAAAGAAGTGTGATTGTGCTCCTAGGACAACATCCTGAATTTTTCCCTGGTGGACCCTTGCCATTACCATGGCAAAATGCCTGGAAACTGCCGTTCTTTTCCACAAAAAATGTTTTGAAGGAAGAACAAAAGAAGTTTGAGCTTTTGGCAGATCGTTGAAGATCACTGTGTTCAGATCCTGAGCTGGTGTAAATCAAGATAACTGCAGTATTGCTACAGTAGTTAAAAACTGACTGACTCTCCCATCCATCATAGCTTGCTGCTATGGGGGAATATTTCTTTACAGCTTAAATAGAGGAAGGAATTGCTTTTACTGCATGGTGCATGTTTTCCTGTTAAGAATATATTTCTTATCCTTAATTGCTTAAGCTCCCTTGTGCATGTAGGGTGGTGGTGCCTTCTGTCATGGAGGCATTTTCTGTGTGTGACACCTTGCTTTATTTCTTTGGTTTGCTAGTTGAATGACATGTTAATCTGCTGTGAAGGTGCATAATAGGATCAATGGGAATCAGGGCGTATGTTTTAAATTAAAAAGAGCTCCTTTCTTTGTCTGATTCATGTTTCTGTATTATATCACAGCATGTGTGGCCAAAGAGTGGTCCCACTAGGCCAGGATAAGCTGATGCTGGTCAATAATTAAATAATAATCTGTAAAACGGAAAGGCTTTATGTTTCAGAGTGAAAGGGTGTTCTTGCAGCTAATGGTGGTCAACAGGTAAGCACCCTGGGACCTCCATACATGCAAAAAAATCACAATCATTCAGATACAAGGGCTTGCAAGTCCATTTTTGCAGTTGCAGAAGGTTGAAGTCTTTAAACCCTCTGCTTATGAATCAAGGTGCAGTGCATCTGACTAGTGTGCAGCAGTGGGTTGGGGTTTTTTGGGGTTTTTCTGGGATTTTTTTTTTGCACTTCTACATAAAGAGAAATATCTTGGGGAAATTGAACTCATCTGACCTATGTCAGGAATTGCATGTGACCACAAGAATTAGATAAGCCTAGAAAATTCCATTATCTGTTCATAACCCTCATTATTTGTCGTCCCAATTTGTCCCAATTTGTCGTCCCCAATCTGGATGTGTGGTGTTGTTGGGGACTGACCACTGGAGCAGGAGAGGCAGGAATACAGCTCTAGGTGCCTGTGTGGTGGGTGGTGATCAGGAGGCAGACACAGGAGTGGAGAGGCAGTCTCAGAGACAGACCCCACATTCCCTTACATCCCAAATTCCCTCAGCTCTGCCCACCCTTTGCAGTGCAAGGGCCCAAGGCTTTCCACAGCATGCGTTTATCTTTTTTATTTTATTTTTGTTTTATATATTTATATTTATAAATATATATATATTGATATTTATTTGGGGTTTTGTTTTGATTTTTATTTTTAATCTTATTTATCTGCAGCAAAATTTATCTTTGAAGGTGTTCTGGAAGACAGACCTTCATTTATGTTGAGGAACATTACTCCTGATCTGTAGCCCAAGTGCTGCGCCCCGTTTATACACGTATTCACTTTTTTGTCTTCTGTTGGTAAAGGGTATTATTTCAAGATCATCCAGCAGCTGATTTGATTAGCTGTGTTATCTTCCAGAGAGCCCTAATGCTGCTCTGTGCCCAGACTAAGGGAATGTGAGGTTACCAGGGTAAGAATCATAGGCAGCAAATAAAATACAATTAGGACTGGGAGAATTGGACTCAGGGGAACGAATGGCAGCCCTCTGAACTTCCACTTTGCACCAGGAGCATCCCAGATGGCACCGTGCTAATAAAAGGAGATAAGGTGGGTCCCTCAGTTAATCCAGGGATGAGATCTCTCCCTGAGGAAGCCCAGCTCTGCCTTCAGCTGGTGCTGTGCCCATGCAGAGGTGTCTGACTGGTCCAGTGATCACCCAAAGGTCACCTCTGTGATGAGCATCCTTGTGAGGAACACTGTGTGGGCTATTCTAAACCTCTTGTGCTGGCAGAAAACACCAAGGCTGGGAGAAATCTCCCCCACCTTGTTGTTCTAATACATATCGAATTAAAAAGAAATAATTTTTAAGTATTGCTTGCTCTTGATTAAATATAGGTTTCAAAATAACACTGCTCCTGCACCCTTTTTTTATTCCTATGTCTGGTCTCAGAAAAATCTTTTTTTCCTGTGTCTGGTCTCACTGCAAAAATAAGTAGAACATGGGACTATTTATGGGGAGATTTAAATTTTCTTTTTGAATACACCTATTTGCTGCTCTGTTACCTTAAGAATATCACACCTTTTCTTTCTGCCTTGACTTACTTTTGCAAAACAGCAGTTATCTCTTTCAGTGAAATGTTACAGCCCTTTTAGGTGGCTGCTCCACTAATGCCCCCAGTTGCCCTTGGACCTCCAAAGTGGAGAAGACTCAATGAATGAGAGATTTCTCATCACGGAAATTTCTGATCACATTATTCAGGAAACTGTGAGTTCACTGAGGCAACACATGGCTCCGGTAACCAGTACAACACTGAAATTCAGGCCTGAAATCCTTCTGAGTGTGTGGCTGGGAGAAACCTTGCACAACTTGCACCTGGCTGAACTCCTTTATGGCTGGAATCATTGAGAGATGAGCAGGAATGGATTTGCACAATGCCGTGGATTGCTACACCTCTGCTGGGGTACCAAGCCTGCTATTGCTGTTTCCCACCATTCTCCTTCTGGCTCTGAGCCTGTCCTTTAAACACCCAGAACTGCCTGTGGGTGAGGCCTCCTTCCTCACTGAATCCAGCTTCTCATGATGTTGTTCCTTCTGAGGTTCTGCCCACCAGCGTTTTGCACTCATTTTTCTTCCATGCTTTCCACAGGTTTCCCTCCTTGGTGTGGAGGCCGAGTAGGCCCAAGGAAAAAGAAGCCAGTCGGGCCCAAGGAGAAAGACTTCAATACAATTTGTGTCTGTCGTGCTTGAAAACTTCCTTTCCCTGCTTAATCACAGGATGGGTGGGGTTGGAAGGGACCTCTGGAGATCCCCCAGTCCCACCAGGGTCACCTGGAGCAGGTGACATGAGAACACATCCAGGTGGGTTTGAGGTGCTTCCACAAGACTCCACACCCTCATGTTCCAGTGCTTTAGCACCCCCAATGGGAAGAAGTTCTTCCTTGTGCTGAGGTGGAAATTTTTGCTGTTTAGATAATGTCCATTACTCCTTGTCCCGTCTCTTGGCACCACTGAAAAGAGTCAGACACCCTTCCCTTGGCACCTGCAGGAATTTTGTTTGTGTTACTGAGATCCCCTCTCTGTCTTCTCCAGACTAACCAATGTTTCAGACCACTCCTTCTCTTTGGGGCCCTTAATGGCAGCACTAAGCCTTTCCAGCAGACCAACCTGCACAGTTTGGCCCGCATGTTTGCAGCTGGTGAGTGCCACAAACCTTTTTCTCCCCATGGATTGAATTCTGCTGCGTGTGCACGCCATTTCTGCTCTGCCTGCTGCACCCAGTGCGTGGCAACCTTGGAGCACCACACTCCACACATAGCCTCTGATCTCCCTGCTTCTGAGCTGTGTCTTTGGTCCTTCACTGAGGCCTCCTGTGGCCTGATCCTGTCCAGATCCTGCTTGCTCTCAGTCTTTGGGGATGGATGTCACTGATACCAGAGTGGGTCTGGTGTGTGTTCGCTCCTGAGGACCCTGGAGAAGAAAATTAACCCAGGAACGTGGTGTGATCAGGCTGAGTTATCTTTGCAAGGCATCTGCTCCGCTGACAAATGGACATCTCTGCTGTCTCCAGAGCACTGGGGGTTTCTGAGGGCCAAGCTGCTCTGTGAGAGCCCTCATTAATAATAAATGCCTGTCACCTCCAGCATGGAATAACTGCACTTCTGTCTCTGCTTGCACCTTCCAGCATCATCCAGCTCCTGTTGAGGCCAGGAACAACACCTTCCTCAGGCCAGGATCCCCTCCTCTGGGGATTTTCCTGTGGCTTGAATGCGGTACTCTCATTTTAAGCAGACCCTTGATCTTCCAGGCAGAGAGCTGCAATGAGCTGTGAGAGCTGAGGAGACGAGTGGTGGAGCAGAACAAGTGTGCTAGAGGGGGTTTTTGGTGTTTCTTTCAGGTTAATGCAATCACTAAAGATAAAACCTCTCCAGCAGAAAGATAATACAGCTTCCCTTTCTTTACCTCCACATTAAGAGTGCTTCTTACACACACATAATAGATACTAGAAAAATATGGGAGATGAGACTGCACAAGCTTTCAATAATGGCTGCAGAAAAAAGTAAGTTATCGTCTCAATCAAGAGGTCTTGAAAATGTAATAAGGGAGTTAGCATTTCAAGAGGATGGCTGTGTTTGTCTCTGTCCTTACCAATCACTTCCTTCCTCCTTTCTGTACACAGGGCCCCCACAAGGCCTCTGAACATGGTTTATTGTTTTCTGTCTGCTTAAATAATTTGAGAAGAGGGATTACATTGTGGTAAAAGAGTTGCAGTCAGGTTTGGGGGATCTGGCATAATTTTCAGATCCATGATATTCCTCATTCCCAAGCTGTGTCTTCCTGTCAAAGACAGTGGTGGGTGGCAGAAGGGTGTCACTACCTTTCCTTCCAGAAGAGTGTAATAATTTTAAGATGGGTGCCACCTGGCTGGTTGTCTGGATGTGAGGACCCATCAGCATGTTTGCTTTGAGTGAGCACACATTTACGTAGCCACACTTCCCCGCATTTCTGAGGGGGATTGTTCAAAGCTATCTGTGTGCGTGATGTTCTGCCATGAGCTTACACCCTTCCTGTCTGAAAGCATCTCCTCCCCACCCAGATACAATAGCAGTGGCATGACTGTTTTCCCAACCTCTGTCTCTTTTACTTATTTTCATTAGAAGCTTTTTTTTTTTTTTTTGCAGACACTGTCTCATCTGCTGTCTTTTTTTTTCAGTCCATCTCTCAGAAATATCTTGCATGAGGAGAGGAGGATGAATAAGATAGTTGTGACTTAAAAGAAAACAAAAAAGAAGAAGCATATCTATATTTTTCCCTGCCAGCTGAGGCAGCTATTACTCTGAAAGCTGATTGTGAAGAGAAGAAAGGTCTGTGGTAAAAAGTCAACAAGCAATGGACACTGAAGAGGTGACATTCTCTTTTGAGTGAGCTGTGTGTCGTGCATACCAGAATGGGTAAACACCCAACAGTCAGACAATGACACTGTACTTATAGAAAGGGAGTTGGGCTTTTTAACCCCTACTGGCTCAAAGGAGGTCTATGATCATGTGTGACCATGGCAGACAAGACATTTCAGCCCCCTAGAAATGGGTTGAAGGAACTCCTTGAATGCTCCTTTCCCTTGGCACCTCTGTAAGAGGGTGGTATCTTTTCCCTCTGACACTGAATCAACTCGTCTTTGCTGTGAGAGAATATGAGCAATTCTTCTCTCCCAATATCTTTTCTGTGACTCTTAGATACTAGGAAACAGTGCCATCATTTACCTATGCATCCCCTCTCTGTCTTATTGCTGGCCCATAAAACAAAGCCTCAGAAAGGATGAACAGTTGTCAGTTCTTTGCTTGTGCTGTCACTTTGCAAACCCTAAATAATAGTGAGATTATGGCATGCTATAAAAGTACCTTGAGATAAACCTGTCTAAGTGCAGGGCTGATATTTGCTTTTGGATTAGATTTCAGTATGATCTCTTTCTTCTTTCTCTCCTTTTTTTTTTTTTTTTTTCATAAGATAGCTCTTGTAATTCTCTCAGAAACTCAAAGAATGGCCTTGAGAGTGAACCTGCAGAACACATTGTTAAGCCAGAAAGGAAGACTGAATTAAGTTTACTTTCAGCTGATTTGTTTGTGCTCTTAGCTGAGTTACTCAGCCTTTCATGTAGTTCTCCCATGCAAGTACTAATCTGGCTCACTGGCTTTTGAGATCTTAAAGGATCCTAGCTCAAGCCCAAGCAAAGTACATGTGGTGTCTAGACAGAGAGTTTAATTTACACTCAGACTGCAAAAAGAGTCTAAGGTTGTTTGCCTTTATATTAGAAAGGCTGAGCTTGCTTAAATCGTGAGTTTGAGAGCTTGAGGTCTGGCTTTCCAGAATAGGAAGCTGTTCTAACTGAAACAGAAAGAAAAGGTATGACTTGAGCAAGAAATACCTTGGTCATCATAAGCTGATGGATAGGCAGAGCCTGGAAGGTAAATATAAATAAACAAATAAAGAATCAATCAAACCTCTTCTCCTTGCTTTGTCCTTTGCTCACTTTCAGAGCTGTTCCAGAAGGAGCTGGTGGTTCTTGTCCTGCCTGTGTCTGGTTTTATAGGTGTCAATGGCTGATTTGTTTTTCAACTATTTTTTTTTTTTCAAAGGGAAACCTAAAAAGAGGAAAAGACTATTGCCTACCAGAGAGACCACCTCCTCCAGGACAGACTTAAGTGTCTCCACTGGCCCCAGAGAGATGCATGTTGTTTGCCATCCTTGGACCAATGAGTTAATCTCTGGGGGGTGGCCAGGAAGGCTTGGTGAGACTTTTCCATCAAGAAAAGGGATTTTTGGAAGTATTTTCCAGAAGCTTAGAAGCTATCTTGAGGCTGTGATCTCAAACTGCCTCAAAAGCTCATTTGGGGAACCCTGTGGTCAGTTCAGTGGTGATGTATCTTGTTATCCAAATTCTATTCTCTGGTGCTGCTGACAGAGCCCTCCACATTCTCTAGATCCTATGAGTCCCACCAATGAAACTGTGACCATTTTGTTGAAGAAAAGTAAAAGAAAGCACATTTTTGGTGAGCTTAGGCTGGGAGGTGGAATTAGCACTGAAAACCACAATGCTCTTTCACCTTTCTTGCCCCAAGTTTGCAATTAGCTTCACCAAATTCTGGTGAGAACAGGCTGCCCTGGTGCTGAAGCCAGTGACAGCATCATCTACCTCGATTTGTTTTGCCAAACCCACCCACAAGTGGCTAATGTGCAAAAAAAACCCGAAGCCATTTCATGTCATCTGACAGGCAGCCACGCAGGGGTTGTGGCTCTCATGATTTATTAACCTGGAGTGGCTGTGAATTGACCACACGGAGGTACAAGGCTTTGTATCCTGCTGTCAATCCCTTGGGCTGCAGAGAATACCTAAATATATTTTAGTGCTCAGAACAAAAGCTCTCCACTGATACCCATCGTTAATCCTCTACACCACCTCCACCACATCATTATCTGGCAAGTCTGGCTGTCATCAAATTGAGAGAAAAACAAATAAAACAAACATGAGAGAGGAGAATGTGGGTGAACCTGAAGATTTGTTCAATAATTATTGTCTCTGCTGAAGAATAGGAGCAGTACTTTGGAAATGAAACCACATCTCACTTGACTATTTGGCTACATTGTCCTAGGGGCCTTGGTTGAAGTTCTGACAGCATTGTCAGCACTTTTCTTATTCCAAGCTCACTGAGTTTCCTGCTGTGGAAAAAAAAAAAATCTGGCTAAAAAAAGAAGACTGCTAGGGCTTAAAAGCCCTCTGTTAGCAAAAGCCAGCAGTGGAGGCCTTGGTTGATGAGTCACTTCACACAAATAAGTGCCACTAATCAATGAGAAATACTATAAGGGGCACTCATGGGCAGGAAAAAGCTAAATCAAAGATGTGGGAATGTTAAGGGTGGGGAAAATGTGGAGGGTTGTGTTGGGTTTTTCTGCATGGGATCAGAGAGCAGGTGGGAGCTGGGGAGTGGGATGTTTCATTGAAGGATGACATTCAGGATGGAAGGACAGGTGTCCCTCTGGCCCAGAGTCTTGTTTGTGATAGATAATACCTTATCCAAGGGATTCATAGTGAGGAAGGAAACCTGACATTTTCATCACATATTTATGACCTGCTGTGGAGATTAATGTTTCATATGCATTTGGAAATCCAGTCACTAACACAACTGGCTTTGTTATGCTTAGCATGAATTCTGTCATTATATATCTGTTAAGTATGTATTGGCAATTTATTGACATTGCTATTCAAATTAAATTCTTGAGTAATTAGTGGCCAGTGGATTTGCTTTCCCAAGCTGCAGCAATATGTCTCAAAACCTTTTCAAGCTTCTTCCAAGCTTCCCTCATTGGCATTTTTCCAAGATGTTTCCTAAGAACAAGCACTGAAGCTGATATTTAGAACATATGGTGATGATGTGTTTGTATGTTCATTAAATCAAGATACCAATGAAAGAAAAGTGTAAGGCTTTCTATCCTTTTAAATGAAATTGTCAACCTACATATCTATTGCCTTTGCTGAAATCCAGCCTGAAATGACTTGTAAGCAGTGCTCTGTTATGATGACAAATTAATTCACATCAGACTTTGATCACTGCTTGAAAAGTTTTCAGGCATCAATTTCCAGCAGTTGCATTTAGAAAATGAGAATTCAGTTTGGAGCCTCAGATTCAAAACAACAGAAATAAAAGTGCCTTCATGTAGCTGGTATGCAAACCTCCAAAAAAAAAAAAAAGGCAAAAAAAAAAAGCAGGATATTCAGTAGAAACTTCTTCTGTGTGCAAGATAAAGAATTTCAGCAGCAGTGGCTGATATGTGCAATTAATGTTCTACATATGGCTCACTTTACACAAAGCCCCTCATGTTACTGTGTTGCTCATGTGCACAAATTCATACACTCACACAGAATATATCTGTCTATCTGTCCGTCTGTCTGTCTTTCTCCCACTGGTCTGTCTCCTTGCCATGTAACATGTCAAAAGGAAATAAAAAAGGGAGGTGTGGAGGGTGGGGGGAAGCAAATCTGTCTTAAAATAGAATAGAATCATATTAGCCAGCCTAATAGTGAAGGTGCATTTTGGAAATGTGGTTTCTGTATATCTAATGTTTACCACTTGACTACTCATGCCTCAGGCTCAAAATGCATAATAACTCAAATTAAAGCATGGCAAATGGAAGAGCCAGAATCTCAGAGATAACCACACCTAAATGCAAAGTATGACAGAACATCTGCTCTTTAATTAATCTTACGTAAAGATTGGAACTGTGCATTAAGATGCAGAGTGTTTATGACAACTGTTTTTATTGTGGTTAACATGCTCCTGGCCTCCCCCATGTAATTGTTTCTGCTTTGTAACACACATAAAGCCCTGATAAACAACAGCAGCCACCTAGAAATAAAAAATGCTGGGGGAGGGATGGCTCAGAAGCACAAAGTCAGAATGTTTCCAGGGGAGCATCGGAGTAGCATTTAAGTGGAAGTGGATTTTGAAGATGACGAGAAGAATCTAACATCTGGTTTTGAGAGTACATTGATGACAGCTGAAATCCTGTGACTAAGATTAAACATAAAGAAAAGCAAGAAACTCCCTGAGCTCCTCAGGTTTTAGATGGTCAGTTGGAGCTCTGCTTTAAGAGTCAGATTTTCAAAATATATTCTGGCCTCTTTTCCAGTGCGTTTTAGAAAAGGAGAGTTACGTGTAAGTATTTGGATCCAGCTACCCCAAAACACTACTGATTTCTGAAACTTTCTAGCATTTATTCCATTTCCTTCATTATGAATATGTACAGGTGTTTGCCTGGGTACTGTTGCTACACAGAGCAAAAAGTATATCTGAAACATGCCCATTCATCTTGTTAAAGAGTTTCCTCATTCCAAGATTATTTATTTCATAGAAAAAGTAATTTTCCAGTTATCCACATGGACATGACTGCACTGCGATGGACAACACTGGATGAAGATTGATTTGGAGACAACATGACAAACTAACCTGCTTTAATCAAGATAACTCTAAAAACAGTTAAAATCCCTTTTTGGCTCCTGAGATGGGGGTATGAATCTGTTCTTGGCCTCAGTACAAGGGTGAGTGAGGGAGTTGTCACCACAAAATATGGGAAGAGGTATCAGTAGCTCATCCTTCTCATTGTCTGCAGAGAAAAATGCCATCACCATCAGGGGATCCATCAAGAACTCATGAGAGCTAGCAGGTTGACTGCCAGTGTGGCTTAGACCTCTGGAGGGAAGAAAAACTTCATCTTCATTTCCTTTCCCAGAGTGGTGCAGGCTTGGGCACAGTCTGACACTCAAGAGGCAGATGCTTCCTGTGCATCCATCTGGAGGAAAGATGTTCTCGTCTAGATTTGTGAATCCAAATCTCATCCTGTACAAATTCAGTCCAAGCCTCAATGAGAAGCTCAACTTTGTGTTATTCGGAGATGTTTATTTGCAAGACATATACCAGTTGTATCATCTGTGAGGGAAAAGGAAAGGAGGTGAAAGAACTGTAAAAAATATCTATTTCTCAACTTGGTTGTGTTTTCCCAAAATAGTGTTTGGGACTCTGTGAGGCACCTTGAAAACTTTTCACTTGGTACACTTAAATGGCTGGAGTCCTGAATAAAAATTATAGGATGCACTTGAAGCTGAATGAAAATAGGTTACCTGCAGAAAATGTGAAGCTGGCATGTGGGCTACGTCTGTCAAGAATAATTTTTATTTGCCTAAATATGTAGAAGGGAGGAAGACAGATAAATTGAAAGAAAAATGCCATCACAGTAGCGTTCACTCTGGCAAAAGGTTTGTAAACAACATAAAATAGCTGCCTCTCTGAAATGATAGCTTTACTCAAAATATGTCCAATATATATGTGTGTATATCTGCACATATATATATTCCAAAGGTGGCCTTTTTGCCATGGGAATTGTCTGCAATTATTTTCCCCTTCCATGCTGTATTATAATTAGTAATTTCTGTGTCATCATGGGATGATGCAATGTAAATGCAGGCTCTCTGCTCATCCACTTCTTCCCATGTGTAGTTTTATTCCTCCAGCTGAGCCTGTGCAGCAGATGCCAGCGTTCACTGTAATGAGGGACTGGAGAAGGACCTAAGCTTTACCAGCATTTGAATTGCTCTGGACTGCTCATCACCACTCCTTTAATTTATACCCTTAGAGAGATGGCAATAGGGTCTATGTCTCCTATGGAAGTGATTTGAAATCTTGCCAAGAAAGAGCCTCAGTCCCTTCCTCCTTATAGTCCTGGCACGTAAAACCACAGGAGAAAACAAAAAGCATTTGTGAGGAGTCATCCAGGAAGAAAGATTAACAATATAAACCAAAGGAGAAGAGAGAAAAGACCCTTTCCTCATTGAAAGTGGGTCTGTGCTTATTTTAATGGATCTTTTACAGTCCCTGAATGTCCTCTAATCTGAGCGTAATGCTCATTGCTGTTTCTGCTGCTTCTTTGTTCGACATCCTGCCTGTTCTGCTTGTGGTTGGGCGAGGGGAGGGGGAAGTGCAGTCACTGGCCAGCTTTATCTTTGTGTGAGGAACAAATGTTGTTGTCATCCTCAAGGTTATGGAGCATGTCTGCTCTGCAAAACAAAGGAGTAACCAGGGCCTTGTTTGTCCACCTAGTCCTCAGCGCGCCCTGGACCTCTCATGAAAAACCAGGAAGGTTTCTAATTTTTTTTCTTTTCCTGAAACACATCAAAGACCGTGAGTAGAGGAGGGAGATGCTTCCCCCGCTTCCTATAACTCCCCCCCTTTCCTCCCTCCCCCGGCCATCTCTCTTGGTTCTGAAAATTGTGTGGCTTTAACCTTGCTTGTCTAATAATGTGTGACCTTGACTAAAGGTGGGTTGGAAGGATTTCAGAGTTGGTTTTATCAGGATTAGCTTTTCATCTGCACAGGAGTATCCAAGGAAGTAAGTCATCTCATCTTCTTTCACCTTAGACTCCGAGCTTTCTCCTTTAGTTCTTAGAACAGCGAGGAGAAAGCGGAGCGAATTATTGCCATGGGTATGGTGATATCACATTCAGAGCAGCAGATGAGAGGTGAAGCCACCGCTCAGTGCGGTGGGGAGCGTGCAGCCACCTGGCGCAGGAGTTCAGAGCTCTCCTCTTCCAGCTCCATGCTCTGCTTTTCATGTGCTCTCTGCACAGGCAGCTCCCTGCTCGGGGAAGAGCAGAGAAGGAGGGTTGTGGAAACCAAGCACAGAGGAATTGTGCCTCTTCATGTCTTCTCTGCTCCTTGAAACGCAAGCCGACTTTGAAGGATGGGCTCGGAAAATGAATACCCAGGACACTGGTCTCTGTTACTTTTCTGTGAAATTACTTTCCTGAATGAAAATATTTAATTCCTTTGAAAGCAAGTGCATAACATCTCTGGAAGTGAAAATCCTGTGGAAATCACAAAGAAAAGAAGGACGAGGGATATAAAAGCTTTACATCTCTAAATGTTAGTGAGGCTGAGCTTCCTTTATTTTCTTTTTGTGTGTGTTTTTGTGACAACAATCATAAATGCTCTTTCTAATATTGATATGGTCAGTGCTAGAATCTTCTCATTGCTTGTATTAGATTTAAGTTTTATCTTTAACAAACAGCCAATAATGTGATCTTTAATGCATTGGAGAGCTTATGAACACCGAGATAACAGATTCCAGTTGTTCAGCAACCCCAATCTGCTGTCACCACATCTTGTGGAAATCACTGCCTTCCATGGAGGACTGCCTCTTCCAAGACGGCATAATATAAAATTCCCTTACAGTGGGCCAGCTCCTCAAGCCCTTAGCCTTGATCAGTAACACCTGATTCTTCACATGTTCTCCATGCAGCTTCCATCAGCGAGCAAGGTGCTGCTCCATATGGGAGAGCTGGCAGGATGCATAAACCTCAGTGAAGACTGATAAAATGCACTGAACAGATTTCTGGATGTAGCTGGCACATTTCTCCTTTATATGTTCTTACTGCATCCATCCCAGCCATTAAGGAATGAAGTTGTTCCCCATAAATAAAATTAAATAGAAGGCTCTAGAAGCCAACAGCCAGTCTGAGCATCCAGGAGGACACAGAACTGTGCACCTTGGTGGCTATGGCCACCAGTTTTCTCTTGTTCAACCCACCAGACTGAAGAAAAAAAGTCTCTTCTTGGAGGCAGCCACAGCCCTTTGTTGTTCAGTGCAGCTCCCTGCTCAAAGTCTGGTGTGTGTAATATGCAGAGAGCTCTGACATGCTCTAAATCAAAATGTCCAAACAGCTCCTGGCTATTCCTTTAATGGAGTCACTGAGATCTTGTTGTGTGAGAAAGGGAAGTGAAGAGGGGTGAGGGGTCATGCAAATTTTGATCTAATTTTCTTCAATAAAATACCTTGGGCTGCAGATAAGTAGCAGAAATCTATGAAGGAAAAGGGGACTGTGACTCCAAAACATCCTCTCCATAAGTTTTCACAGGAAGGTGAGCAGGTTCTGCAGTGCAGGGTATGGATTAATGAATTAATTCTGTATTTCATCCTTCTCATGCTCATTCACATAATCTTCTTGCCTTGCTCATGATTTACATCAGTGAACCTAAATAGAGCAAGCCTTTGAGATGTCCTGCTGTCATTTTACATCCCCACAACTCTCTTTCACATTGAGTGAGATTCTTAAAATGTAGAATCTGCTGCAACTCTGCCCTTGCCAAAATTAGAGGAAGACAATTTTAGAAATAAATCAACATAAAATATTTTGGACTTGTGATTCAAGATGCTTTTTAACTCTAGAATGAGAACACATTTTAGGTCCAATTATACCTGTTTCTGGCCATTGTCAGAAATAGGATACTTATGGTCTGGCTTATAGAGGTATGTAATGTTCTTATATGTGCACCTACATATGAAATAAAGAGCTGATGTTTTCATTTTCCAAATTTTATCACTATTATACGCTTTTGACAAAGCGTATAATAAAACCTGAGGAGTTCAGGAAGTTTTTTGCTTTTCTTTATTTTTAATCTTAATCACAGGATTTTGGGTCATATGCTGTTGACAAAGAAATCAACACTGCTATCAAGATTTGTCTTCTTCACTCTGGTCTAGAATCTAAGCCTGTTTCTGAAACTCACCTGGGTGTCTAGGACCAAGGTATACACATCCAAAACAGAGTTCTTAGTTGTGCCATTTGCTGAGCTTCTTCATCAACCTGTTCAGATGATCACAATGGAAAATCACCTGTCATACTGAGCAGTGTCTTCAGTTTTCTTCAAAAACTTAGATCCACGTTATGACTTCAGATTGTTTTTACATCATGTTTTGCATGATTGTGTCTTCTCTACCTGCATCCCTATGACTGGTCAGGGTCCTCACATCTTGGCAGAGATTTTGGCCATCTTATCTCATTCTTATAAATCTTTCCAACCTGTCATTTTGACTGAAAACTCCCTTTAGTTAATATGTATCCACTTATTTTTTGTTTTTATTTTCAGCATTTGGGATATATATCTGCTTGCCTTCATTTACAAAACCCTTCCGACCTTTCCCAACTATCACCTCTCACTGACTGAAAGATAAGATAACATCTCCCATCTCTGATCTCCACCTTTGGGTGTTCAATATCTCCAAAAGGGAATCTTTTTTCTTTCCCTGGGCTGCTGCATTAATTTGATATGGGGTCTCCATTAGTCTCTGCCTCATCTCCACCACAAATTCTTCATCAAAACCCATATTTGAGACAGTTTGTATGGTCCCTACTATGGGGATTGACTGGTTGGTGTGTGGGGATGGCTTCTCCTCACAGTCCATAACAGGGCTCTGCTGTTTCCTTCTCCTCCCCCATCAAACATTTCCATCCTTTCTTTCCCCTTCCCTGCTGTGGCTGTTTTTATCTGTTGGCTTTTTTATATTTTTTTTTTATGCTAAATTTGGACAGAACCTACAACAATGAATTCTTAGCCCAGACTCTGAGAACTCCTGTGACCTCTTGGAATACAAATCAAGAGTATGCATTTAGAGGAAAAAAATCTGTGTTACTTTTGGGTCTTGCAATTAGAAAAGATAACACTGCCATAAATTCTTTCAGCAGGAACTGAAGCGCTGCACTCAGTTTCAGCTGCCACTGTCCTCTTGTATGACCATTCGAGAGTCATTTAATCTCACCATTTTTCAGCACTCCCCTCAAGACTGATAAACAGTCATTAATGTTTCGTTATGGTTTGAAGTTATAAACTAGTGCACTGACAAGTCATAGCAGTGTTTAGATAAAAATGCAGGGAAAATTCTTGATCATCTGGATATGCAGCAGGGAAAACAAGTTTATTGCAAGTAACAGTATCTACAATAGTTAATGTCTGTGCAGAAGGATGATGATGGAAAGAAATATCTTCCCAGTGTCTTGGCAATATTTCCTTAGCAATCAAGAAATTAAAGTTGAGCTACAAACATTTTTCTTGCTTTGTGAATGACTATTTCCTCTAAGGATCTCCTGAAATCCGAGATGTGCAATAGCTCTAACATTTCTTTTCCCATATAGAATTAGTTTTGTAAGCAAGAAATAAAATTAAACCCAGGCACAGCAGTATTTTAAAAGGGAAAGGCAGTAGCCTTGAATTATCTATGTTGATTTGACAAAGCCAGTGATGCTGCAGATATAATACACGGCACTGCTGTCACATCACCAAGTGACATCTTTTTATCCAAAGTGAAAATGAAATGTCAAAGTGAAGGAGTTCTGCAAGTCTTCTCGTGCTGTTTGCAAAACATGTAAAACTCACTTTTGTGGAGTAAGGTGGGTGTTTACCAGAACTTTGCTTTAAATTAGAGATTGTTAAGACAGAAAGCTGAGGTTCCCTACCATTCTTCTTACCTATGACCCTGCTGTACATTACTTTTAGACCTTGCCAGACATGAGCTGTTTGGCTTGAAATTATCAATGCTTCATGTGTTTGCACCTTGGGTTTGTTTTGGAGATGCTTTCACCATGTAAACATTTTTTGAGAATGTTAGCAGAAAGAATGCATCCATAATAAATGTTTTACCATTGCTTTCCTGGTAGTGCTGGTCCTCTCTGTTTTGGAGATTCTCATTTGATTTGCCAGGAATGCTTTCCTGTAGTAGGGTCCTGTTAATACCCATATGGAAGCTTCCTCCAGAGGCTCTTTTCTGTTTCTTTGTGCTCAGCAGCTTCCTGAATTATGACCAAATTTCTGTGGAGATTTTGTCTACGCTGAGAGATGACAATGAACAAACCATTGCCAAGGAGAGGCTGACCAAGGTACAAACAGCATTGTTAAGCTTTCTTGTCAATCACTATCACAGCCTGATGAAACTGGAATTAAAAAAAAAAAAAAAAGGGAAAAAAAAGGAAATCCCCCCAAACCCAAAACCACAACAACCAACCAAACAGAAAACAAATGAGCAAAATGCCCACAAAAAACAACCAAACAAAAAAGTCAAAATGTAAAATAAACCCCACAAAGAAAAAGAAAAAGAAAAAAGAAAAAAGGAAAAAGGAAAAAGAAAAAAAAGAAAGAAAAAAGAAAGAAAAAATGTAGCTCTTAACTATGCAAGCTTGGGCTGGTGGCTGGCTGGTCAAGATACACAAGTATGGGACATGCAGAAGAAAATAGGGTTCAATCCTTAAGCTAAAGTAGCCAGTGAATAGATATTCAGTGGCTTCTGTGCTGAGATGTTGTTTGTAAATCTAATCTTATATTGTCTTCACCATTGTGCATTTGGCCTTGTAATTTTAAACATTTTGCTTAACACAGCTCTTGAAATGAGCACAGAAATCAGGGTATGCAATGTGCAAGTAAATCCAGGCCAATGTTTGCCTTGTGGGCCTTCTATAAAGTTGTAATCTTGATGCAGGCAAAAAGGAAGATTGGGAAATCTCCCCAGCATGTATTACTTCATCAGCACAAGAGGAAAGCACATTTGTGTACATAAAAATGCGTATATGAATACAAAAAAGGAATATATTAGAATTAATTTAGTCTGCCCATCTACTTATGACAAAATTTTCAACAGCTAAATTTTACCAAATCACAGTCAGAAGGAAAGGCCAGTTATGAGCAGAACGTGGGTTTATGAGATTGACAGTGCTTGGTTGGCACTACCACATAATTCCCTTTCCTCTCTTGTTCTCTGGTAATTCTGAACCTGTTAATTTATTAATTTGTTGCCTGTTAACTCTTTCAGAAGCGGTAAGAAATTTCAGCTGGCATTCTTCAGCTTGTATCAGACAGTTCTTGCAGGCAGGACAAGACAATTCTGTCTGCATTGCTTTTGGGGTCTGTCCTGGGATTTGGACTGTCTGGGGTCCAAATCTGAAGAGAATAATTTCAAATGCAATTTACAGGTAAGGAACTGAGTCACGGGGAGGCAAAAGTGACCTAGCTTAGGTAGGAACCCATTGGAAAAGCCATGGGATGAAACAAATCCCAGTCCAGTGCCTTAATCATACAACCATCCTTCCACTTCAGTTGACATTTGGCTGGAGTCATTGGAAGGGTCTTGAGGGCATAAATACAACAAAATATTCAGATATGGTGTGTGTGATACAGCACAACAAAACATAAGTGAACCTGGGGGTTCCTGGAATGTGCTGATGACAATTCCCATCTCCAGCTGACAGAGGAAATGATGGGCAGAGCTTCTGTCATGGTCCTTTGCCTCACCAACAGAGGGGAATGTGAAGCTCAAGAGAAGCATTGGCTGCAGTGACCATGAAATCCCATGGTTCTATGAAAGGCTGGATTTAAAGGGGTTTTTAGGACAATGAGGAGCGTCTGCAGCAAACTCACTGCCCTGGACTTCAGGAGAGCAGCTTTTGGCCTCTTCAGGGATCTGGTTGGCACAGTCCCATGGGATAAAGCCCTGAGCAGGGAAGACCAGCCCAAGAAAACAGGTATATACTCAAGGATCTGCTCTGAGCTCAGGAGCAATGCCTGAACCAAAGAGGAAGGCAGGCAGAAATCCCAGGAGACCTGTGTGGATGAACAAGGAGCTCCTGGACAAAATGAAACACAAAAATGAAGTTTGTAGGTGTGAAAACGAGGACAGGTAACCTGGGAGGAGAAGAAAAACTGCCTGAGCAGTCAGGGATCAGGTTAGGAAAGCTAAAATCAGAGTAGAGTTAAACCTGGACAGAGACATCAAGGGCAAGAAGAAAAATTTTATAGGTACTTGAGACATAGAAGGAAGACTGGAGAAAATGTGGGCCCTCTCCAGGAGCAGATAGTAGACCTGGTTAACTGGCACATGGAGAAGGCTTGAGGTATTTAATGACTTTTTTCCTTGGTCTGCTCCAACAGGTTCTCCAGCCATACTGCAGAAGTCACAGAGGGCAAAAGCAGCAGGGACTGGCAGAAAAAAGAATCGTCTTTTGTAGGAGAAGATCAGGTTTGAGAACATTTAAGAAACCTGAAATTGCACAAATCCATGGAACCTGAGGAAATCCTGATGAGGTCCTGGAGGAACTGGCAGATGAAGCATCTAAGCAGCATCCATCATATTTGAAAAGCCGTGGAAGAATAGTGAAGTTCTCACTGAGTGGAAATGGCGAAACCCCAATTTTAGAAAAGGGTAAAAAGGAGAAAGACCGAGGGAACTCAGAACAGCCAGTCTTGCCTTGGTGCCTGAAAACATAATGGAATAGATCCTCCTGCAAAATATGCTAAGACATATGGAATATAAAAACATAATTGGTGACATTGGCCTTGCTAAGGGCAAATCACACATAACAAATTTGGTGGCTTTCTTTGGAGGAGTGACAGTGTTGGTGGGTTAGGGAAGAGCAGCTGACATCATCCACCTGGGCCTGTGCAAATCACTGACATTGTCCTTCACAACATCCTTGCCCCTGAACTGGATTGGATGGATGGAATACTGGGTGGGTAAGGAACATGTCTTGGTTTGAAAAGACAGGTATCTACTAAGGAAGGCAGGAGCCTCCTCTGAAATGGAAAATGTAAACCCCTCCCTCTGAATTGGTATAATTTTGAAATTTAGGAGACCTCTCAGGCAAAGATATGGGAGCAGGAATAACAGTTCTTTACTAGTACAATTAAAAATACAAATGCAACAGTACAAAAAACCCCATTGACAGAGTCAGAACACAACCTGACACCCTGTTGGTCAGGGGATTGGTAGCAATCCAATTGAAATGGTGGCTGCCATCCTCCTGGAGAGGCAGATGTGGTTCTGTTGAAGTGATCCTGTAGAAGGGTGTGGTCTTCCTCTGAAGATCCAGTGGTGGTGTAGATGGGCCTGGTCTTCCTCTGGGAATCCAGTGGAAAAGGCAGCTGCTTCTCTGGGAATCCAGTGGAAAAGGCTGTCCTGGTGTCCCTAAATCTCAGCTTCTATCCAGTTAGGAATGTTTGGCTCCTCCCTCGGGGCAGAGCTTCTCACAAGTGGGATGATGTAATTTTATCAGTCATGCTGTGGCACTCAATGGCACATTAAGAGCAGATGTCTCCCCGGAGGGAGGATTGGTTTGTGAAGAGATGAAGGAACTGCTCAATTAACAGAAGATAACAGAGCCACAGATAGAAATAGAAAACACACACCCATTTCCAACCTCAGACACAGGTCCAGCAGGTGGGTCAGGGTAACCCAAGGCACAAAAACAGGCAGGGCAGAGAATGGATGGAGAGCAGCCCTGAGGAGAAGAACTTGGGAGTGTTGGTTGATGAAAAGCCCAACATGATCCAGCAGTGAGAGCCCAGAAACCAACAGTGTCCTGGACTGCATCAGGGCAGGGGAGGGGATTCTGTACCTCTACTCTGCCCTTGGGAAACCAATCCTGGTGTCCACAGCATAGGAAGGAACAAGTTGGAAGAAAATTATTATATTACTTCTGCTGTAACAAAAGTTATTAGAGGGATGGAACTCCTCTCCTATAAAGACAGACTGGGAATGTTGAAATTGTTCAGCTTGGAGAAAACTGTGGGCAGACCTTATAGCCCTTTCCAGTGCCTAAAGAAGCTAAAAGAAAGCTAGAGAGCCTTTTTACAAGGGCACATAGGCACAGGACAAGGGGGAATGACTTTAAACTGAAAGACAACAAGTTTGAATCAAACATTAGGAGGAAATTCTTCACTGTGAGGATGGTGAGAGTCTGGAACAGGTTACCCAGAGCTGTGGCTGCCCCATGTCTGGAAGTTTCCAAGGCCAGGCCGATCAACCTGGTCCACTGGAAGGTGTCCCTGTCCATGGAACAGGGCTTGGAATGAGAGGGTCTCTGAGGTCCCTTCCAACCCAACCTTCCCATGGCTAATTCCAAGGACCATTTGTTGTGTACAGCTGGGAAATAAGCAAGGCCAGGTCATTCTGCAGCCAGAGGGAGGGCAGGAAGCATCAGCAGCTTCCAGGTGACTTTGTTAGGTCACCCTCACCCAACACCTTCACTGGTGGGTGGACAACTGTGAACTCCAGTTTATTACTGAAAAATATTTATTTCTGACTGTTCCCAAGAGAGATGATCTCCTCTAGGAACAGAATGTTGAATGCCCAATCCAAGATCCTAGATTCATGGTCAGTATTTGCATCTTCTCAGAGTATGGTGGTCCAAGTGTGCTTAATGCAAAAATAAATCTTCGCTTAACTAAGCTCATTTTCTTCCTTGTGAAGTCCAATTTGCTGCAGCTCTGTTTATGCAAGATACAGATGAATCTTATTAGAAATATTGGATTACAGTAGTCTTGACAGTTTAAAACAATTGCAGGAAAATGTGGACCTATTTACACATTGGAATGTACAAGAATATATCATGACCACACCAACATTACTCCAGATCAGTATGAGTGATTTCTGGAAGGGGAATAAAGTCAACATTTAACACATGGTGATACTTGAAACTTTGGGGTTTTTAGGAAGTTTTAGAGAACTGTGGGGTATTAAACTAAAAATTGTTGTATTGAACAGCAAAATTTACTGAATTACAAAGACTTTTATAGTGCAGTATAATGCAGATTCAGAAATTAAATTATTTAACTCTTTAGAGACAAAAGAAAGGGCTGCTTATAACATATACACAGCACAGCTGTACTAAATTATTTCATCATCAGAGAGTCCCATTCTACATTTTACTGAAAAATGGTGAAATCTGTGTCAATTCCATGGAGTAGAAATTCTTATTATGCTAAAGTCTTCATGACGACCAGTGAAAGTTAAGACCAATAATTTGCATTTGGCCTTTTTAAAAAAAAATTAATTTATAATAGATACTAATTAGCCTGTCATTTTACCTATCTTCTCATGACATGTCTTAACACACACAACACAATGTCACACTCAATTTAGTTAATTTTTACAGATGACTAAACAAGGAAGTTTTGCACCCAAACACTTTCTGGGTTCTCAGAAATCCCTTCTTCTCCTTCGTGAACAAAAACATGGAAATGCACCCCACACTTACTAATTCAAAGACTCTTTAACCCACTTTACTAAGCATTTCCAATATTTGTTTTTAAAGGGTCTCTTTCTAAGTTGCTGTTTTAGACAGTTAGTGTGAAGCAAATTTCAGATTCTTTTAGGTAATGCTTAAGAGTTACTCAAAAGACAGAAACTGATTATTCATGTACTTCCTTTAAACTGGCTTTCTACCTTTCACTTTATATAGGCTTGGTTTTGGATGATTAAATAAATAAAATTAAGCAGTGGTACACAAAATCTGTTTAACCACTTTGAGTTTGAGTGGGCATAGTTACAAGAATTTCATTTGTCTAAAAGAGAATTGTACATAAAAGATCTGTTAAAAAACCAAATAGTGATCAAGAGATACTCAATAAGGTCTTACAGGGTTAGTGCACAGTTTCTCACTCTTCTTGACTATCTTTTTCCAAAAATCTGGCATCAAGGATAAATCGTATGCTGACATAAGCATGCCTGTGTTATGCATATGCAAAGCCTTATTCCACCTTGATGAATTTTGGTGAATAACCCATTTACATCTCGTCTGAACTTGTGAAACTACCTGTGAAGTGAGTTGCTGGCAGATGTGCACAAGGATACCAGAAACTCATCCACAGAGGAGAAGAAATCTCAACAATGGTGATCCAACCATTGCCTCTGGATGGAGAGCTCTGTAAACTCATCTCCAGGAGAAGGCCCAGTGAGATGTCAGAGTGCCTGGAGACTGAAATGTGATTTCACCCACTCCCTTGGTCACCATCCAGAGAAGAAATCATTCAGCAACAGTGATTAAAGGCCTGGGTGTGGGTCCATGTGTGAACACCTCCATGTCCTGGTGAGGATGGCTTTCCACCCTGCAGTCAGATCCCAACTTTGGCTTCTCTGTGACCATGGTTTCAAAATGTGACTGTCAACCTGACCTTGGAAATGCTTGGGGACATGCAGAATTGCAAAAAAACCCAACCCTGCTCAGGATTCATGTTGCCTGCTATGGAGACTGCAGCCCTTGCAGCTCACCCAGATCAGTATGCCCAGAGGAAAGCCTGTGTACTGTTCCTCACCCCAGTTATCTAACACATATCTGTTATCTAACACATATCTGAGTTTAGAGAGAGCTTCCAAGTCCCATCTGGCTTGTAAAGTTGTTTTCTCTTGGTGGAGGTGGATGGGGAACAAGACTCACTAGACTCACTGCAGTCACTGAAAACATCACTGAACATCTGGGACTGAGGAAGTGCCAGCACTGAAAGCAGCCACCACCACTTAAAATGCCAGCAGGCACAGAAGTTGATGTGCTGTGGCTTCAGCATCAGGCAGCTGCTCCCAAACTCAGAAAGAGAGAAACTTTGGGGTATCTCGTTTAGTCCTGGCAAGTGCTGGGTGCCAGGAGGTCTCTCATGTTGTGTGTGCTGTGTACAGGGCTCCAGCTTTCCATGGATTCCCTTCCCAAAGCTCTGTCAGGAGGGAGAACTCATCATTGTTCACTGTCTGAGAAGAGATAATGGGGGAAGGCAAAACTCCTCCCCTGCTATCTCCCCACAGACTTTGAACAGGTAACTACCTGGAAAAGTCTTTGAATCTCTTAGAGGGAATTCATGGGTCTCCTTTGTCAAGCTGAAAGGAGTGTGCCTGCTCTTGCCAATGCTGAGCTGTGTGACAGCATGCTACTAAATCTGCTTTTAGCTGCTTCAGAGGTATGTGAAGCAAGGAAGAAAGCAGAGTATCAGTGGGTGAGCTTTTAATGGGGTGGGAGACAGACTGCTGCTCTTTTTCTCCATCATTCTGGAGACCATCACAAAAAATGTTGCTATTTCCTTCTCTCTCCTGAGGTTTTGCACTGTCACTGCACCTCCACTCAGAACTGTCTTTCTCCAGGTGTGCCACCCTGAGTGATCCCTCAGGTCTGTGTATGTCTCTGCAAGAAGGTGTGATTACAACTTTCATCTCCAGCTTGGTGGCAAAAGAACAAATGCAGCTCTGCAGCAGCCTAAACCAAGTCCTGCTGTGTTTTTTCCACCTTTAGTAATATTACACCAGAGTTAGAAATATAGGGAGATAGTAAGAATCAATAGGCATAAACTTGTTGGTTGCAGTTTGGAATTCCTTCTGCTTAAAATAAAGTCAAAATCCAGCTCCATGTTACCAATCAGTGTCCCACCACTCCTCTTACATACAGTATTTACACACTTTTGTCTGGGGCATCTAAAATTGTCTTTTTTTTCTTCTTTTTTAGGGAGATTTCTAATATTTAGCTTCTTCTTTATCCAAGTGAGTATTGAGAAGAAGTGCATTCATAAAATGTCTTGCTTCATGTGTCATATTGATTATACCTGGTTTGGTTCTTACTGCTTTGGACAGTTAAATGGAAGTAGTTCTTGCTTCCTACTAGTCCTCACCTCCTTGCTTTGTGCAGACAGTGCTGGGCCAGATTTGCAGTAATTGGGAGAAGAAAATTATCCAGCTCTGGCATATTTAGCCTGATTTTTTTTTTTCAATGTCATCCTTTCTTTCCATCAGAACTGCTAATGACAGAACGCCTGTAACATACAATTTCTGCTCAAGGTGAGATTTTTGGGTCATTGTACAGCTCCTTGAAGATGTGGAGTCTATTTAGAAATGCTCTTTCTCTCCCCTGTGTAGGTCTTCTGCATTCATTGAGCACTTAGTGGGACATGCTCTGTGGAAAATGGTATGGCATGGAAGCCATGGAGACTCCTGGTTTTCCAAGCTTTTGTTGGTTGTGGCTACCACCTAAACAACACCGGGGGCTGGTCTCTGGAAGCCTCAAAAGCTTGAAGTGTAATTTACACTGAAGATAATCCATTTGATTTCAGGGAGGATTCTGTCACCATCAAGGGCTGCTCAGCATGGTTGTGTCTGCTCTTCTGCTTTTTAACCTTCCATCCTTCCATTTAAGGAATTCAACCAATTCCTGACTGTGTGGAGATGAGGAAGCAAATGGCTTGACAGAACCACTGCCTTCATGATGACAGAGAATAACTAGTAACAGAGCTCTGACCACACATTTCAACCCCAAGAATAAACCCAGACCCTTTCATAGTTCCCAAGTAAAATTTGATTGAGCCTTTTGTACAATTACTCCTTCTTTTCCATGACAGCACCTGCAAGCAGAGTCACAGTTCTTGTATGCTCATGAAGAATGTGACCCATGCTTAAGGATCTCTTAAAGATTTGTTTTTACAGACAATCAGGTGGGAGTGGAGCATCACTTCCCCAGCAGAAGATTTTTAAAAAGCACACTCTTATTTTTAGTCTATTTTTCATCTTAGAAATAGTAGGCCTCAAATACTTGTGAAAATGTGGATACCAACAAGAATTTAGATTGCTCTCTTTCATGAGAGGAAGAGATGCTTAAGCCTAATAATCACAGTTATGGAATTTTTTTTTTTAAACAAGAGAAAAATAAAATCAATGAATACAAACATCCATACCCTGTTACTAATCCTACACTTAATCTGACTAAGCGCTGTTGATTTTGCATGTGAGAGAAGATGTGTCTTTGACAGGGAGTTTGAGAAAGTGACAATTTAACTGGCAATTCCCCTGTTGCTACTGAGATCAAAGGCACACCAAAGCTGCTAACCTGGAATATGAAGTGTGCTAAGAAAGTGTGAAAAGAAGCAACAGATACCTCAGGAAAACAGCTACTTTACAGTATTGCTGCAAGAACTAAATTTGTTCACTTGTTTTTGGCATTGCTCCCTGTATCTGACTCAATGATGTTTTCCTAGCTGCCCTTATGGTATTTTTTATTGCTCCTAAGAACCAGTTTGGATAATAATGGCGCTGTAAAGGGTGTTTTGCACGCCTGGTATTTGTCATAGCATCTCCAGCTCTCCCATACACCATGGCTCAGTCATTCTGCTTTGACAGTGCAGATGGGCCTCAAAAGAGAGTGCAGATGCAATATCCTCCCTCCCTGCTCCTGCTGATGATAAGCTGGACCAGATCCCTGGAAATGTGCCCCCAGTGTGCCTCGTGTCCCACTGCTGTGATTGGAACAGTGTTATGGACCTGCATGGAGCTGATGGTCCCTCCTTTAACTGAGCACTCTGAACTTTCTCTCTGCTGTAGAAGAAATATTTGCCCTCGGCTGGCAAGGTGGGACTGTAGAAAGAGCAAGTGGGTCTGTTCTCCTTATTTAAATGATTCTCAAAGGAGTTGTCTGGTTAGGTTTCACTGCGTTATTCATCAGGCCTCGGTGAGCTGCCTACATGCAGAGTCAGTCAGGGGTTTCCAGCACTGTGCCTTTACCTTGGTAATCCAGGACCCATGGAAATAACCTCAGACTAAGGGCAGGCTTGAACCTTTTTTAGGGCTTTGAAGTGAGTTTTGTGCCAGCCAGCAAAAGCAGGGCAGCCTTTTCTGCTGTGCTCCACACAGCCATCACTCTTTGCCTGGGATGCAGTGTGCTTGGAGAAAATCCAGGCCTTCCCTGACAAACAAATGGTACAGGAAGAAATGAATGTGATGGGAAGAGCAAAATATTCTCTCTTCTGTGGACAACTTAAAATTTTTATTGTGTTTTTTCTGAAGAAAAAATCCAGCCTTGCTCTGCAATGAATCAATGAAAGTTTAGTAATACAAACAAATGAACTTTGAATTGTGCAATTTAGTCTTTCAAACTGCACTATCAGGAATTGTATTTTCTGCATCTCTTTAAAAAGTCCAATTTGTTCCTAAGACACAAATAGTTTAAATCGTCAATGATTTTGTGAAAATCAATGAGAATCATACAGACAGAACTCAGAGTATCATTTTAACCAAAAATTATGCACCTGATGAATCCTATCCCATGGTGACAACAGACAGCAGAGGACCACAGAAGTACAGCATCCTTGTTGCTTTTATTTCCTTTCCATGTTCTACTTCCAGTGCTGGTGATCAGGAGGGAAACATCAGTTACAAACCTCTTGGCTCTGGAAAACAGGCAACATTCTCAGTGATGCATTTGAAAAAGTGCTTTTAGATAAATTGCATACAGCATATAATTCAGCATATAATTTATCTTTCAAGTGTTCTGTCAATTTTTCCATTGAGAAAACTCCTCAGGTTTTTCCAAAGCTGATGTTCTCTCTGGTGAGCTCTGCTCTTTTCCCAACAGTGCCTCATAACGCTTCTTGCAGCTATAAGAAGGTGATTAATCAGTTTAACCTGACACATCTTAAGTCTTCAAACTGCTAACCTCACAAAAATTCCATCAGACTCCCAACAATATTTTGATATAATCTTAGCAATATGGAGCCTGATCCTCCAGTTCTTGCAGGTTTCTGGCAGCTCTGCCTGAGCTGGTGGAATGCATGGTATGTGCATGTACCTGTGGAAGGCTGTCAAAACCAAAACTGGTTCCCAACCTGTGCATAAATTCATTTTCTGATGAAGGAAGGAGAGGGGAAAATATCCTTATTGCTTTAGTGCCGAAGAGGATCAGAGGATTGAACGCCATGATTCTTTTTTTTTTCTGATGAACTCCTACATAAAAATTCCTGTATCAGCGTTTTCCTTTCTTGTTGCTCTGGATTTTGGTGGGAGGGTGATAATTTGCTGCTGAATTTACATGAGGGATGTCCTCTTGGATCACATGGGAAGCTTTTACCTGAAGCAGGGTGTGTGTCTGTGATGGCAGCAGCTTGGAGCAGAAAATTCCTGATGGATCCCTCCCAGAGCAGGAGGCGTGGGCAGGGATGGAGAGACAGTGATGGGCTTGGTACAGTGACACACAGAGCTGTGCTCATTCTGAGCCAGCAAGAAAATCAGCAAGAGGAGCAAAAAAACCACACGGAGATGTAAATGAAAGCATATAAAATTAAAAAAAAAAAAAAAATAGGAGAAGAAGTAAAACAAGACCTTACGGCAGAAATTTTCTCCAAAATGTGTTGATGCTTTTCATGCTGGAACAAAAAAAAAAAAAAAAAAAAAAGGGAGCCTTTCAAGCATCCTCTTGGCAAGTTCTGTTGATAGCATTGACAGTTTTTGTCTCCAAGGAGGTCAAGAAAATATAGAGGGAGGCATGTCCATCATGAAGTTCCACAATAGACCACTGATATAGGAAGCAGCACTGGCAAAAGTACATCTCACACATGTCTAGATGAGGTAGAAACCAAGGCCAGTTTCTTCCTTAAAGCTTTTTTGGATCCTTCCCACATATTTCTCATTTTTGCATAAAACCTGCTGAACTGTTGCTGTGACCAGTTGCTTCTTCATTTGAGTCATCCCCTTTCAATATACAAACCAGATGGTGGCTGTTCTTCATGAAAAGAGCTATTGTTGCATCCTTTTTCTGTGTGTGTCTGTGTTAGTAAATGTGATTTAAATGACTTGGAAAAAAATACTGACAATTTTTTTATTGGAAAAGTTTGCATCTCTCAATTTTCTGCTGTCATCGAAATCAAGAAATTACTTACTATTTCAATTTGCCAAAACCTTGGGATTTTCCTGCATAATATAATTATCTTGTAAGTTTTGAAAACCTGTTTTGAAGTTTTCTGGTGTTTTTTTCAATGACAAAATGCAAGGAGAAATAAAATATTTTCTTTGCTTGTTTGTTTTAAAATCATCATTTTAGAGCTGTTTGAAGCTAAATCAGATTTAAACACTTTTGTGGAAAACCCTTTTCATTTTCAATCACCCCCGTGTGCTTCAATGCACAGAGCAGAAGACACAGACACCCAAGTTAGGAAGTTAGGGTGAGTTGAACTCACATGGTGTGCTTGCAACTCTGCCACACTAAATTTAATTTTTTTAGTGTTTTACTTGGATGCCTGAAGAGTCTTAAAAAACATCCTCTTACTGCTGCTGAAAAGAGCTAGGAATGGATTATAACTGTTGGAGGGTCACCATCACTGTAAGGTCTTATAAAAAGGATTTAATGAACCTTTGACAGGAATAAGTTTGGTTTTCCTGGCCCAGTTTTAGGATAGATCATGGCTTTGCATCCTTGTCTCCAAAAACGATGACCTTACTGAACATTTGTAGAAGACAGTAGTCTCCAACAATTCTGGAGTTGCAGAACTCCTAAAGCTCAGTGCAAAACACATTTTAAAAAACCAACCCACCCTGATATCAGGGCTGCTCTGGTGGCCAAATTGTCTCATCAGGAAAAGGGCATTGATGTTTTGATTTCTGTGGGCAGGAGTTCTCCTCTTTAGTGAACTATTCTGACCAAGAGAAGGTTTTGTCCTTGTGATGGGGCAGCAGCATCTTGTCTTGTCTCCCATTTCCTTATGCATATCCAATGGAGGTTTGATTTATATTGATTTATATTGATTTATATTGATTTATATTGATTTATATTTCAATTGCACATAAATTTACTGAACACTAATTGTCAAGGTTTTTTTGGAATTACAGAGAAGTGACTTAGAAAAACTTTCACTTTGGAAAGTATCCAATGCTTTGACATAATCTTGAAATAATCCCTGAAATTCGTTATAATCAAACCTTAGTCAAAGACAGGCTATATTGCATGCAGCTAACAAGCTGCTTTTTCTGAATTTAAATATCAGAACAAAAACAATAGGTGAGATTTTTCCATTATACAATAAAACCTGATGTTTGTCAAAACCCATCACACTGAGTTCTTCTAGCTCTTCAAACAAAAATTATGAGGGTTTTTTCATTACATGTTTCTGATATGCTGACCTGGGTTTTTTGTTTTGTTTTGTTTTATTTTGTTTTTACCTTTGATTATTAAAATTTCACAGTAATACATCACTGTCCTGGACAGAATAAGCATATAAGCAGAAGTCTCTCCATTTCTAGATTTCTACCCATGCTCCAACTTCGTGTGGAAACCCACTTACAGAACCGAGGAAAATAAGTCAACAAGCAAACACAAACTTCTTACTTGGCTGCTGGGAGAGGGAGAAAATGATTCTAAAATCTGTTTACCCAGAGGAAGGCATCAGAAGTTTGTATGTGCATGGCAGAGCAATGTTGCTCCAGGACTTACCTTGAGCAGCCATGTCCCCTGCAGAACTGGAATATTTTGGTGTAGCTGACAGAATTAAGCATTGCATAAGGGGTTCTTGGAGAAGTGTAATCACCATTTTCATGCAGAGGAGCAGCAGGAATGGCATTGACATCAAAAACTTTCTGGAACTGTTTTTTCAACTAGTGCAGAAAACTACTAGTTAGGCTGAAAACCACCAAAAGTATGTTTTGGTTTGAGAATGATGGGGTTTAATGCTTTTAAAATGTACTTAAGTCAAATTCTAAGGTAGGCAGTTTGTTCCTCTATGTGCATGCAGGGTATTTCTCAGCAGATCTTTTCTGAAAGGTATAAACATTGAAATAGGTGCAGTTCAACCTTTCTGTAATTACAGTAATTTTTGGTTGTTCCTGTCCTGATCTATAATTTGGAGGGATTCAAAGACCAGCCACGTTTAGTAGTCACCATGTCTAATGTGTTCAGCTCTGCAGCTCTGAGCCAAGAATGAGTGGTATGTGCATACCAGAGCAAATGGAAAAAAAAGGTCTGTGAGCATTCATTGAAATTCAGAAGTCAGTTTTAATTCAATGATGTTAATGGAATATTCACTTCCTACAATCAGATTTTGAGCACTTGTGCAAGAAATCAACCAGGCCACAATTCTGCCCTGGGTTTTCTTTGCAAGTTAATTTTAAATTGAATATTTAAAGCGTGGATTTATGGGGAAAAAAATTGAAAGCATGAAACACTAATAATATTTCCAAGCTGGGTTTAGTTGGTTAGATGATGTCATTATGTTCTGCCAGTTCCCTCTTGCGTGCTTTTTATGCATGACCAAGTGTCTGCAGATCAAACCTTATAGACAAATCCAGCTACTACATTTTCTTACTAATTTCATGCAAAATCCCCGTTTGGAGTAATAGAGATCTTGGGGCTGGATCACCATAAATGTGATAAAGAAAATAGATAGCCTTAAAGTTAAAGAAATCAGGAAGCAAGAGAGTACATTTCATACTATTGGTTCCTAATTTTTCTTCCCTCTGGTTTGATTCAGGAGTAATGGTCTTGCCATCAGTGGAGCTTCATTGGACTGGAATTTTTTTTTTAAATGCTGCCCCAGAAGAGACAGGATTTTGCACTTACCATTAATAAGCAGGTAAGTGAAGAAATGCTGAACCTCACCTGAGTTCTCTACAATCCTTATGTCACAGTATTCCCTGAGTTATGAATACCCCTATAGACCCCATGCCAGCCTGGCCTTGGACACCTCCAGAGATGGGGCAGCCACAGTGAAGGATGAAAGGAGCTTGGTGGGTATGATATAGGTGACAAATGTTCTTTGGGAGAGGAAAAAAATTGCTCTGTTAAAGAAAAAAATATATTATTTCATAAGGGGCTGGGAAGAAATTAATTTGTCAAGGTGTTCGTTTAAAGTTTGAAAGTTTTTGACAGGTAAAGGGCTTAGCAGCTCCATGAAATAGTGTGATCTTTTGGTTATGCTGTTACTGTCCATGTCAGTCTACTTATATATATGTCCAGGGTTAAGATCAATGGCATTTCTCAAAAACTTTATTTAATTCCTGGATTGCAATTCAACTAAAAATCAAAGATTCCCAAGAACATCTTGTGACTTGCAAAAGTTTCTCTTCTTGATGTTAAAAATGCTGTTGAAGATCTCTTGTCCTTTATCTTATGATCGGTGCTACCCAGTGTGATCTGGATTGCTCAGTTCTCACTAAAAAGTCTTTAGTAAAGACTGTTTCTGGTTAAAAAAAAAAAAATTACAATTATGCACAAAATTTCAGATGTCTTATTTAATACATTTCTCTTAAGATCTGCTAATGAAATGTAAAGCATAGAGAAATAGAATTATTTGCTTTTAAAAAACATAAATGAGATTTAATTAACGAGACTGCAATCACTGCAAAGAAGAAAACCACTGTAAGAGCAAACTAAGGGAGTCACGGACCAGCACATAAGAATTTTTATCTACTACAGTTTTCAGTTGTGTTCCTCAAGTAATGATAATTTTTACTCCTGATAGTCCTAATAACATGCTGAGAGAGAGGTGTGAGATTTCTGTGACTTTGTGACTGTGGGGTCAGGATCTCTCACCCGTGGGTAGGAAAAGTGAATGTGTGTGCACATTCCTGTTGTGCTCCCTGAATAATGGTCAAATTCTGCCTACTGGAATGGCACCAGCTGGCTCCTTTGATATTTAGTTTTTTTAATATTTTTTTACAAGTGAATTAAAGCAAATTGTACAGTGCCCTTCTCTGTTAGAGGAGCTATTTCCACATCTTCAGGTTGGATGTGAAATGAATAAGGAGTCAGCACACACCAAAAAATTCCTTCCACTGGAAAAAACCGGGGGGAGATCCCTGATGATGGCTGCAAAAAAAGGTTTCACTGAAAACACTGGACGCTTCTTCTCAGCTGTCATCTCAGTTTTCTCCTGAGTTAGAACAGTGACTTCATTATGGCTTTCGTATGGCACACACATGGAGGACACTCCAGGCCCTACAGAGGCCTTGTTGTAATATGGAGAAACAGTGGCAAATGTACAACAGCAGCTTCAGAGGGGGATCCAAACCATAGTTTTACATTAATCCATGACAATTGAACTAATGGAGTCACCCAGACTGGGCAAGGTTACAGGAGACAGGGCTGGAAAGCCAAGAGCTGTGATTTTAGGACGTGCAGATGTGTTTAAGGCAACAGGCCTGCAACACTCAGGAGCATGTGCAAGCCAAATTGTGCCTCCAAGACTCCCTAGCCAGAGCCCCAGTGCATGTGCCTGCCTGTCCGGGGATAATTTGTCATCTGCACCATACACAACAACCCACCAGTTTATTTGGACAGCCTTTTGGCCAAATTCTGGGCTTGATTCAGGCCCTGCAACCTGTGACCTTAGTGCTGCTGAATGGGTGTAAGGGAGCAGACAATTTATTTTCGTGTTGCTTTTTAAACAGTGAATGTGTTGAAATCCCAGGGAAAGCTGGAGCTACTCACCATATTTCACAAAACACATCCCAATAAAGTTAGGAAATGATGGTTTTATGCTATTGAGCTTCCTGATGGAACTGTAAGAACTCCTGGCAGAGGAAGACTTCTAAAAAGCAACATGCCTTTTCTGCTGTCCTTTTAGTTTGGGGATTTTGTTCTGAATCAATGAGTGATGCAAAAATTAAGCAGCTCTGCTGTGTTTTACAGAAATGAAGAATCTCTACCATGTAAATGATGCTTTAGAAGTGGGCCTCAATTTCTCCACACTCTTGTGTGCTATTCCAATTTTTATTGCTGTAGACCACTGTCTATAAAATGTGACACCAAGAGTAAGTACAGCCTTCTCCAGTAGTTCCTTCATAGCAAAGGAACCTTCTACATCTAGAAAATATGGTTCAAAATTTTTGGTTCTGTCAGGCAGAGGTGCACCTGCAGATCTCCTGCAGGATTTATTCTGTATTTCACTGTTAGATCCTTCACCAGCACAACTCCTTTGTGCTTACCTAATTGTGACAGTTGTCTCTACAGATCTTTATTTTTTTCCCTAATTTTCAATAGTTTAAGTGCAGTTACGTGTATATTTGTCAAGGAGAATATGTTTTCAAAAATAACACAGCCTCGGAATCTTTTGGAGTCTTCACACATTGGAATTAATGTTGACACACGCCTTTCTGACACCTTTTTTTTTTTCCTGCCTCTGTTCCTTCTGATTTCCAACAATGCCTCAGAAGAAAAAAACCCCTGAGCCAGCAGCTTCCCTTTCCTCCCCACACCTCTACTATTTAACCCACAGTAGTTTGGGGTAGGAAGTTGGACTGAGCAGAGCAACTCACAGACACACAAAATCCTCCCCAAAATAGAAATTGAAGTATCCAAGAGCTTGAGTTTTGGTGGCTGGGAGAAGGCATTTCAAACCAGACCATGTTACACAGCTGGCTTATGGATGGAAAAGCTGCAGGGTAAAGAGGGACACAGGGACAGAGAGGAGCCGTGGAGATTTGAGTTTCCGTCAAAAAGTTTTGTTTGGAAGTTAAAACGAGCATTTCTTGAATATCTCATGCTGATGTCAGTGCAATCCCCGGGCAGGTTCTGTGCCAAAGATTTGGAATTTCCTGGGGAAAAAAAAATTGTTGTGTCAAAAGAAAATGTCTGAGCAGCTCTAGAGCTTAGTCAGTGTAACATCACCACACATGGGACCACTCACAGCACACCACAGAGCCACACACCTCGCTGTGCCATTTCACTGCCTGGAATTTAAGATCTCTTAGCAACCAAAGGAAGATGGTTGGTGTGTTTGCCCATATTATTTCAAGTCATAAAGCTGACAGGGAAAGAATTCCTCTTTTGCAATTAGTCGTTCCCTTGGGAGGGACCATCTGCAATGTTCCCATGAACCACTCTGAATCCTGCAAAAAGAAATGGGTTAGAAAGCTGATAAGCAGAGCATTTAGGCTGAGGGACCTTGCACAGAGGGTTTTCTGCAAGGCTTCAAGGACTTACCCCTTGTCATGGTTTGAGCCTGGCACAGGCTCCCTGGTTCTCATTCACACAGGTGTTATCTACCAAGCCTGTTCTAAGGTCTGAACCAGGGCTGAGGATAAAAATCTGATAACAGAACAATGGTTCTTTTATTGTTGTAAGGATATTTGTAACTCTGCATAATTAGGTGAGAATTATAGGATTATTTTCTACCCACAAAACACCTCCCATGGTGTATTACTGATATGGCCATGATGATGTTCTTGCAAACAGAAAAAAAAATTCTATTTCAAAAAAAGTTCTGCTTCTGTCTATCTTGTTTTGATATACGTTGTGCCTCTTAACTAATTTATATCTGTGGATGGTAATTATCTTTCACCCTTGACAGAAAAATATTTTCTTTCTTCCACGGTGTACAGTTTGGACTGCTTCCTGTGTCTGGAAAGAGGCTTTTCCTTGATAAATTCCCTGCTTGTATTTGTACCTAAAATAGTGGCAATTTCCCTTTTCTGCCCTCACTTCCCCCTGTGCCAGCAGGTATGTTCTGGTGGTTTAGTTTTTCTGACTGTCCTGGGTTGTTGTGTGATTCATAGAGCATCCTGGAGCAGCTATTCCTGTGAAATCTTATGATTTAGCAGTAAGCCCTGGGCTGGGCTTTATGAGCTCATGGTGCCTTGCCAGCTTCATCCCGGGCTGGTTCAGAAGCAAACTTACAAGCCTGGCTGTGCCCCTGGGGACACACAGAGGTTCAGAGGGATTCAGAGGCCTGTGGGTGTCATTTACAGTACTGGTGCTGCTCTTGAGCTGTCATCGCAGAATAACAGAATCACAGAATCACAGAATTATAGAATTACAGGCTGATTTGGGCTGGAAGAGACCTTAAAGATTCAAAATTCCACCCCAGCCATGGCAGGGACACCTCCCACTGTCCCAGTGTCCAGCCTGGCCTCGGGCACTGCCAGGGATGCAGGGGCAGCCCCAGCTGCTCTGGGCACCCTGTGCCTGCCTACCCTGCCAGGGAACAATTCCTCATTGCCAAGATCCCAGCCAGCCCTGCCCTCTGGCACTGGGAGCCATTCCATGTGTCCTGTCCCTCCATCCCTTGTCAGCAGACTCCCTCCTCGAGGCTTCTTCAGGCCCTGCAAGGCCGCACTGAGCTCAGCCTAAAACTTCTCCTCTCCTGGTTGAACATTCCCAATTCTGCCAGCCCTTGCTGCCAGCAGAGCTGCTCCATCCCTCTGCCCATCCTGGAGCCTTCTCTGGGCTCTCTCCAGCAGCTCCAGCTCCTTCCTGGGCTGTCCCAGGTGGGGTCTCACCTGGGCAGGGCAGAATCCCCTCCTCCCCTGCTGGTCACCCTGCTTTGGATGCAGCCCAGCACAGGGTTGGTTTTCTGGGCATCCAGCACAGGGCTGGGTTTCTGGACATCCAGCACGCACAAAAAGTGACCTGTGTGCATCATCCTTCAGCAGAGATGTGCTACTTTGTCGAGACACCTTTTTTTTTTTTTTTTTGCGTTATTTGGGATTTACATGAGTCTCTGAGAGCAGGGAGCAAATTGTGGCAAACCGAGTTGAAAGTGTCAGGTTTTTCTCATCATCAGCATTGCTTTCTAGCTGGTGTGTAAAGAAGGGCTTTGTCAGCAAGCTCCACTCAGGCACACTTTCTCTCTTCTTTGTTTTGCTTTATGATACAATTCTAGTATTTTTAAATAGTGAAACAGTCTTTTTTATGTGTTGCCCACATATTCTGCTTCTTTGGTGAGTATCAACACTCTCAATCTAATCACCCTTAAAAGATTAGCAATCTTAATTTTGAAAGTGTCTTTCATATTCAATAAAGAATAAAAATCAAATAAATCGAAATTCAGGCAGATAACCACCAAAGAATATTATGGAATAAGTGGGTTGTGTTTAGCAAAGTTATTAACAACAAGATTTAATAACAAAAGTTTAATGGCTCTGGGTTCCACTAATTTCATCTATTGCCTGTCCACGCACATGCTGTGGAATGGATATATCGGAATGCTATAGAATGATACTATATAAAAATGCACTACTTGCACACATGTTGAAAGACATAATAATTTCAAGTATTTGCTTTATCAGCACTTTCCAGTGGTGAAGCACCATTTGCAGCAGTCTGGTCTTCTCAGGGACCATCTTTCAGGAAATAATCTGGTAATCTGGTACAAATAACATCATGTTCCTGTGCCAAAACATCCCTCGTGCACAAGGATATTTGCATTTTGCAAAGAAATAATGGGGACTCAAGTCTGATTTTCCTTTTTCAGAACTCTTATTGCTCTCTCCTGCTGCTGTGACTGCTTTGGACTGACTCCAAACCACTGACTCTTCTTTCAAATGTACTGTTAATATGCTATTATGTTAAACAGGCTGATAGAGTAAAATGGAAATGAACATGTGCAAAAGTCATTTAGGTCAAATGAAGTAACATGCTTTCAAAATATTAGCCAAAAATTTTTAGCATAAAACTTTGATGAGGCTGAAAAATCCTCTATTGAGCGGGAGCGTGGAATTAGCCCTTGTACAGACCATGTTTAGAACCTTATGATACTGTTTAATTCTACTGTTCCCCAAGGGCTACTTATAACCAAATTAAAGGGCGTCTTGTGCATGTTCTGGACACTGATTACGGGACCACAGACTGGAGCTGAAGACAGCTCTACAGCCACTAAGTATGCAAGTAGAGACACCCCTTAATTCAACTATATGTACCCTCAGGGATCTTGGTAATTATAATAAGAAGACATTTTGCAATTTATCCGAGACCAGACTTAGTGCTGGTGTGGTTTTTCCTAGTGGTTTGGCTTGTTTTGTTTTTTTTTTTTTTTTTAATTATTTTCCCCTGTTTGTTTCTTTTGTTTGTTGTTTGTCTGGGTGGGTTTTTTTGGGCATTTTTTAATTTTTTTTTTTTTTGTGCATGGACCTGTGAAGCAGGTTTCTTCAGCCTCAGAAGATTCAGCAATCCACCTGTGTTTTCTTTTCCTTGATGTACTCACAGGATGGAGGTTGCCTTGCAGAAATGCCTTGGAATGCCCGTGGTTGCTGGAGTGCTGCACTCGAGAGCATTCACCAACTTGGATCTTGGTTCTGCCTGGTGTAAGGGAACACATTCCTGGGAGTGCAGCCTTGTCTGTCATTCAGAGTCTGCTTTAGGTTGTCAGTGAGTCTCTGCCAGCCTGGAGATCTTGGAATGCAGTGACTGAAATGGCACTGGAGTCACCTGAATGGTGTGAGAGGTGGCAAACTTCACAGAGTGGAGCTGGAGTAGGGGAAGAAGGCTTCTGCCCTTATTTCTGTACTTCTCCTCAACAGATTATGTGCTTTGTGAGAATAAATCAGTGCAACTCAACTCCTTGGACTTTGGCAGATGTCTGCCAGCAAGCACCATCTGAAGATTTGGCTTGGTCAATAAATTGGGTTTTTTGAAACAGATATGTGCATTTTACTGCAGAGCCTGGTCAGACATCTCCCTGATGTGAAGTAGCAGATGTTCCTTTGGATGATCATCAATACCTCCAGGACCAGAGGCACAGTCATGCATTTCCAATGGTTACATCTGGTGGACTAATGTGTAAACCATTGTACTCTCTTTTCATTTTCAGTGAAGGGCATATACTGGTGTATATTAACAGTGCCCAGCTGAAGCAGAGTGCAACTAACACACTTTGCACACCATGACACAGTTCTCAGTGGTTTCAGACCACTTTTTGGGTTCAATATTGCATAGAGTGAGACAAAAATTATTTTCTTCCTAATCTCCAGGCTGGTCTAGCAGCAGTGGAAATTCCCATTTGACTGTTACCTGCTACAGTGCCAGCTGAGGATCTGGTCCTGGTGGCTTTGGTCTCAGCTGTAGGGCTGGTACCAGTACAGCTTGTGGCCTCTTTGTGTATCTCCAGTCTCTTTGTGTATCTGTGTAAAAATCACGAACGGGATGGGACTGCTGAGGAACGTGTCTTGAGCTGTTTTGTTTTTCAGCATCAGTCTCATTACATGGGAAGACAATGGGAAGATGCCAGCAGCTCTTATCCCCAGCAGCAGACAAAGAACTTAATGTTATAACTTACTTTAAGTAAGTTTTTTGACCAGTCACACAAAGCAAAAGCACATTGACAGTAGTTGTATCTAACCACTATAAGCACACGTACCTTTTCTTAAGATAGGTGTGCTTATAGTGGTTGGATAGAACTACTGTCTGAATACAATACCTGCTTGTAAGCCTTAAAACACAATGCACAGAGCTCCATTATCAAGCTTAGAACTTCCTAATATCTTGCTAGATAAACTTCTCTGAGGCTTAGGGAGTCATTCTAGCCAAGCATTAATACACAAACCATTGTTTTATTTGTCCTTTATTTTCGATTTCTTACGTAGTTTTTCTGCTGACCTATCTCATGGCTACTGCTTAGCTCTAATCACAGTTCTGCTGCCTCTGAGGCCTGCCTTTTGCAGCTTTCCCCAAACCCTCTGATTTTAAGGATTCCCACATTTGTGCTGTGTTATCTCCCCTGAAACCCCCTTGCTCAGACATCGAGCAGTGCCCAGAGCAGAGAAATTGGGATGAATAAATTGATGTAACAATTATGTGCTGCCTACAAAAAGGTGACATTGCAGAGTACATCTCATGCACACCTTGATGGGGGCCAATCACATAATGGACCTGTTTGGCCACCAGGTCCAGGAGCCCTTGATTGCTTGCATCTCTTAATGACATTATGAGGCATTAAGGGTGGAAGTGCAAAGACCTAAGTGGGTGATAAGTTGTGAGTGTCTCTGAGACTTTTCTTCTGCCACTTTTGAATTCAGGCGTGATTATGCAAGCAGTGAGGTGCTACTCAACCCAAATTGAGCTGGGAGACCGTGTGTTGAGAGCTGTGAAAAAGTCTGAATTACTTGTATTGTGGAAGCCGGTTCCTAAGAGGTTCTGTAGCCTGCAGTGCTCTGCAGCAAGCAGCAGAAATTAAGGCAATAATATAAGCAAGAAGGCTGCTTACTGTCACTGCAAACTTAAAAAGAAGTTTTTAAACAACTTTCTTTGCTCTAGTTCTCCCCAGACTTGTGCAAGATGTTGCCTATAAGGAAAAAGTGTTTTCCTGGAAGTAATGTTTGGAGGAACAATGGTCTCTCAGTGCTGTCAGAGTTAATGACAACCCCCAAGAGTGGGACAAAGGAAATTCTTGAGAGGAGAAAATCCATGGAGAATGACCAGAAAACAAACAACCAAAAACAACCCTTAACCCCTGATGAGAAGTTTTCCCTTTACCTGCTGAAGGTGAAGCAGGTAGGAAACACAAACAGAAGCAGGTTGGTTGCTCTGGTTCATGAGCTGCCCCTCCTCATCTGTGCCTGCAGTGAAATCCAACTTGGGAATGCTGCTGAGGGACACAAAGCAAGCTTTGTGAAGGACCTGGGAAGGTGGAATGTGAGAAGTGGTGTCACATGCTTTCCTTGCTCTTCCACCTTGCCTTAGGCAACTGGAGCTGTTTCCTCTCATGGACACAGAACTGACTCAGGGGGATTTGCAGTCTAATGTAGCACGTCTGTTCTTACACTGCCAAAAAAACCTAAGAGAGCAACTTAAACATCTTGTCTTTTGAGTGGAACAAATCAAGAGTTTTTTTAAGGGGGAAAAAAAAAGTGGACGGAAATCTTCAGAGCTATAGCTGAAGAAATGAAAAGGCCAACATGAAGAGCAGGTCCCACCAAAATGCTTTGCAAGCCCTCAGGCAGATCATGGCTTTTTCTGGCATTTAGTCCAAAAATGCATTCCACCCACCAGGAGTTTATTGTGCCATGTGTTCCTCTTGGCATGTCTCTCCTCTTCTGAATAAAATTAACTTCTGTAACTGGCAACTGATAAATTCTTGTGAACACTCCAGGCCTCCTCTCAGAAAAGCCCGCCTGGAAAAACATCAGGTTGCCATCTTCAAAACCATAGATTTCCTGCTTGCTACTGCTAACCAAAGCAGACCTTTTCCTCTCTTTTTCTGCCCCCATCTTAACTCCCTGCTGATCACAGGCATCCTTCCTCCCAGGGATGTGCAGCTTGATCAAATACATGGCATATGGTAGATGAGTTGGGTGCATGGTCTTCTAGTAAAAACAAGGCAAGGCTCATGCCAAATGAGCATCTTACAACACTTCTGAAAGAGTCTTTATATATTCAGGAGGATGAAAATAATATCCAACCCAACCATTAGGGCTCCCTTGCAACAGTGGTGCATGAAAGCAGAATGGGTTTCTTTGTGCCATTATCATTCTTAAGAAAAAAGAGAAGTTCCCAGTCCTTCTGGAAGGTTCTCTGCAAAGCCTGCTGACAAGGAAGTGTCTTCCATGATATTTCATGGTCTGGTTATCATGTAGACAGTGAAGAAGCAAGGTTTAGCATTTCAAATTCAGTGATTTTGGAATTGGAGACAGAACTGTCCCTGATTCCAATGAAAAGAGAAGAGTCTGTTACTAGTCCTAGTGATTGTAAAAATTCAAAAATTTGACCTCTTAAGGCCTTCCCACCAGAAAGCAAATAAAAAATGAAAAAATGTGCTTGAAATTATTGAGGCCTTCAGGTGGGCTCACTCATGAATTTTGGATACCTCAAAGATGATGACATATTTTAGTTTTCTAGATCCCCACTGAGTAAGCATAGCTCAACTCAGTTGCAGGCTGATTACTTGGCAGTTCTCATAGTGCTCAGTTTGGCAACCAGTGAGGGGTTAGAGACGAGTCACAACTGATAAAACAGGATTTTCTCTGTCAGGATGGCAATTACTTTGGCAGGATTTGTCTCACAGTGGACTGTGCTGAGCTGAACTAGCTTTCTCCTGGTGTGGACTAAGAGACATTTACCTTAGCTCAGCAGATGGGAAGCCACCTGCTGAAGGTGGCAGGTTGAGGGCAGACCAGCAGTTCTGGGGAAAATGTGTCTTGTGTGAGGGAAAACTTTAACTGAGAACATTGTGTGGGAAGCAATAGCAGTGGAGAGAATTTTTGTAGGGGATGGGATGGAGGAAGGAGAGGGGAGGAGAGGGGAGGAGAGGGGAGGAGAGGGGAGGAGAGGGGAGGAGAGGGGAGGAGAGGGGAGGAGAGGGGAAGAGAAGGGAAGAGAAGGGAAGAGAAGGGAAGAGAAGGGAAGAGAAGGGAAGAGAAGGGAAGAGAAGGGAAGAGAAGGGAAGAGAAGAGAAGAGAAAAGAGAAGAGAAGAGAAGAGAAGAGAAGAGAAGAGAAGAGAAGAGAAGAGAAGAGAAGAGAAGAGAAGAGAAGAGAAGAGAAGAGAAGAGAAGAGAAGAGAAGAGAAGAGAAGAGAAGAGAAGAGAAGAGAAATCCCCATTGCTTTGTTTTACAGAATCTCAAGGGGGTCCCGTATTTGAAACAGTTCAAATTCCATTTTTTTTTTCCTCCTGGCACAGTATGACTGTTTGGCCTCCCTGATGATTAGAGGTCATCCATTTCAGTCTCCTTCTCAGGGGAAACCTATAATATTGGTAATACAGCATCCACACAGTTGTGCTGTAATCATAATAGTATGTTAATCCTTATAATTATCATGAGAAGCAATGCAGATTTGACCATAATTATCTGTATCTCATGTAACCATGGAAAATTCATGTTATTTTGATTCTGCTGATTGATGTGTCATTTTGGAGTCAGCATCTGGACACCATCTCCTGATAGCTACCTAGATGGCTTTGGATTAGGTACCTCCAGTCTGAAAATATGAGGCCAGGTCCTAAGGTGACAGATACCAGCATAGTTTCACCTAAGTTAGGGCAGCTGCCAAGCCATAGCTAGGTGGCTGCTGGTGGCATGTGTTTGTTCCTGCTTCTTCTCAAAAACACAGGAAAAAAATAGCAGAGTTCAGAGAAGGACAGACAAAGTGATCTGTGAAAAGACATCTTATGACAGGAGGAACAGACAGGCTGTGGGAGAGTGTGAGGGTTGTGCATTTCCCCGTTGTGCAGCTCTGATGGGTTTTGAGAAGAGAAAAGTGCATGGGAAAGGATGGAAAGAGATGGAAAGAGAGGTTTCACCAAGGAGCATCTGAGATAGTCTCTGTTATTTCTACCTGCACATATTGATGGTGATCTCCCACTGTTACTGAGGGCAATGCAAGAAAAATCACGTGTGTAAAAAATCAGATTTCCCTCAGAGTGGAAGCAAGAAGTGACCAAAGAACCTCAGATACAACAAATACAAAATGAATGGCTGAACATGATTGAGCTTAAATGTGAGGATTTGCAGAGGGTCAGGGTGAGAGGAAGTGAGATGAAGTGGATTTTGACCATCTTGGTGTGTTACACAGGATACTCCTTGCACTTAAGCCATAGGAGGAGATCAGAAATTTACAGGCTCCCCCATTGTCTTCCTGCCTCCCATTTATGTCAAAACTGCTCCTGTCCCTTTCAGAAGCACAATTAATCCTTGAAAGCCATCGGAGCAGAAAATTATGCAAATTAATTTTCAAGTTTGAAGAAAGGATTAAGAATTGAAAGGAGCCAGAGCAAAGGGCTGAATTTTGGTCTCGCACACCATGCACTCTTCTCACTGTGTGTCAGACAAACACATGACTCTGACTTGTGAAGATTGTGCCACTGTAAGGGATCTTTGCAGATGAATCTGGGTCTCCTGCACAACAGTAACAGCAGATATTCACAGACCTCATACTAGCAGTTTTTGCAGAGCTATTCCTTCATGCCACGGGTTGCTGGGACTTTCCTAAATGAACTTGGTAGCTGAGATAAATTTGCAGGCTGGTTTAAAAGTGAGAGTGTCACAATGGTGAAGCAAAGCTGTTTCTGCTCCCTTGGAACTGGAGTCTGCTGTGACCATTTTCCCTGTACTGCCAAAGTTAAAATCACAACAACATTAGAAATTAGTCATGGGCAGGCTCAAAGGCATTTTATTCGTGGGAAAGGTCATTTACTATGGATGTAAGTGATGTAAACAGTGCATGGTGACATGTTATGCTCCTTCTCTTCTTTTTTTTTTTCTTCCTTTTTTTTTTTTCCGATTGATATTACAGGCCAAAGGCTTAAATGTACATATATTTTCTTTTTCCTTTTTTTACTCCTTTTTCCTTCCTCCTGCTCTGATAATTTCTGCGCTTCTGCTTGTCTTTGGATTTTAAGAACAAAATAGTACCTGTTTTATTTGTGGATTCCAAGCCTGTTCACAGATTGCTCCATCCCCTTGCCTTGGCAGTCATCACACCATGTTTGTGCTGGTTTTTCACAGAGCTAAACCTCACCTGTCACTTTCATCTGCTAACAAGGTTTCCATAACAAGCAACCGAGTGCCGAGGAAGATGCATATATTACCTCCTTCCACTGTCATTCCTTCTCCTAACTGCTCATATCGGGTACAACACTCATCCTGGCTACTTATATCCTTCTCCCTTCTAAATTTTCATATACCAAACTAGAGCACTTTCACAGGAGCTTCTGGGAGGCACTGGGATTCATCTGCTCTCAATGGATGTGGCTGTGCATCACCCTGCTGCTGGAAATAGTCCTTTTAACCCTTTCAATACTCTGTCAGACCCCTGAGTGCCATCCTGCGCCTCTGAATGACTGGGAGGAGAATAATGAAACAAACAAGAAAGAGTTCAGCATGGTTGAAGGCCAGCTTACTGCCCAGGTGACTTATTTCCACATTGAAGTAATTCAGGAGTGGGTGGCATTTCAATGTCCACTGGCCTTCCTTTAGAGAAAATGGATTTCTCTTGAGATCTCTAAACACCCTCCTAGATTATCTCAGACCACCTCTCTAGAAGAGGCAGCCTTTCCTGAAGCTATCAGGCTGTTCAGAATGTTTGCTGTAGTGCATCCATCACATGGCTCCTTTCACCAAGAGATTGTCTCTACTTCCATCTACATTTGCCATAAACAGAAATCTTCAATGCAATTTTTCATCACCATCTGATAATAAACATCAGAAATTTATGGGTTTGAATTCAGAAGTTGGTGAAAATCCCCTGCATTATTTTTTGGAGTGCTCATTAGGGTGCATAATTTTCAATATTACTGGTGAATGGAAATTCTGTTCATTGTTTAAATGAGAACACCAAGTTGAGTGCAAGGGATTCATTTCAAGAAAGGGAATTGCCAGTGAAGCAAAGAGTAAATTATGAATATATAATTTTTGTGTTTCTATTTCTCTTATTATGATCTATTTACGAAAACTTTTACTAGAAGGGACATTAAGCAAAAAGCAGTTTAATGTCTATTTCACTTGGTAGTGTTTAGGCTAAGATATATTTCTATATTAATCTGCTTCATATTAAAATATCACCTCTACTGAAATTATAGGTGAAACATTGCTGCAACAAAATATTATACTCTGCTCTGCCAGGTCAATATGGTATTTCCCAATTTGCCAAACAGGTACTGCAATAACATTTCCTTGTGTTAACCAGACTGATCAGGGAGATTTCTGCTATATCATGCTTCTCCAAGCCCAAAACAATAACCAACTTTGCTAGAAGAAACATCAACCTACTTGTGGTCAGGGAACCAGTTAGTGATATAAAAGAGCCTCTTTTCATTGAGATGAATAAATGGTAAACCAGACCAGTGAAATCTATGTTTTCTTGACAAACAGTGGTGAAAAGTCAGATTCCATCCAGTCTAATGCTTGTTAGCACCTCTGTGTACCCTCAGTTTGGTCTCCTTCCTTTAGACCAGGTTAGTGCAGCTGAGCTGAGGTGTGCAAAGCATTCACTGACTTTGGAAACTTTAAAAAAGCTCAGGAGATAATTGATTAAAACTCTGAGCTGTGAACTCAACAATGTTCCTTTCAACACCAGCCATCTTACTGCCTATCACTGTATTTTAATCCCCAAGATTTAAGGGAGGGTTGAGGATTTTTTTGGGGGAGGAATTGGGAATGGGGAGCCAAAGGCACACATTTTCAGAAGTTCCTTCAATTTTTGGGGCTGAAATCTCAAAAAGCTAATTGCTCTCCAATGACATTTGGAGAGAAAGCACACTCACACAGTGTGTTTGAACTCAGGAAAATGAATAAATTTTCTTCCTCCTAGCCTAGAAGATTTTACTGGAATACTCTTTTTTTACTTTCTTTCTTTTTTTCTTTTTTTTTTGTTTTGTTTTTTTTTTCCCCAAGTGGTTCCTCTGCTCAAAGCATGCCTTTGTTTTGTACTTTCTCACTTAATTTCAGCTATTTCAGTTGATTTGTTTTCAGCTGGTGCCTTGTTGCTCTGGTTGGGAAGGCAGTATCCAACCACAGCTTGAAAAGTGGAAAATCACAGATTTCTTTCTAAGGGTGGCCTGAAGAATGCCAGCAGAATTTCTCATGTCCATCACTCAGGAGGCAAAGATTTGTCTTTGCAGCTTAGAGTTATGATTCAGGCCACACAGTTTGAGTTTAGATATACTGACATTACGATTACATAAGATGATGTTCTCTGAAGAAAGGCTCTTGCCTCTCTTCAGCCTGTTTCTGGTTATGAGGTGCTCACTTGAAACAGGAAAACAATTTCAGGAAGTTTCCTCTGCATGTGCACTGGTAAGATAGCAAGCAAGCAATCTTGTGGATCAGGAGGGGAAAAAAAAGGTGTTTTATAAGAAAAAATCATTTGGGTTTGTCTCAGAAAGGGTGGTAGTTATTAGACAAATATAGAATGAGAATGGGTGGTAATATTCTGCCAAATAATATATCTATTTTCTGTTCCTCTGCTTCTGCCCTTTACTTCATCTTCTTTTTCACCCAGTTGAAAAAAATCTCAGTTGTTTCCATTTCTCCCTGTTTCACCACTGATAGAGTTTTCCATTACTCCTCTTCCATTCTCTTTATTCCCCATTTGTCTCCATGGATTGCCTTTGGCATTTTTAGCTGTCACTCTAATTTTTCATTTGTGTGCTCCAGCACACAAACACAGGCTCCTGCACACACACCCACGAGCAGCCACAAGCTCTCCCTTCCTTCCCTCTCCCTCTGCACCTTCTCTGAGGACAAGAATTCCTCTCCCAGCTGCCTCCTGGTTACACAAGTGATTCCCACAAAGTCTGGGGGTTAGTTTGACACCGCTGTTTTCAATTTTCCCCCGTTTAATTGTAATCATGGCCTTGGAGAAGTTTTGGTTCTGCTTTTGTTTTATCAAGACAAAGATGATTTTTTTGGGTTTTTTGGCCTCGTTTTTCTCTCTGGCTTTTTACTTGTTATTTTATTGAGTTGCTAAGGATGTGAGAGTTTTTAATGTGCCACTGAAGAAGGTAAATGCTGGAAAGGTTTGAAGGAACACTGTTGCTCTAAAATAGCAGGTTAGCCCCTACTCCCATCCTCTTTTTGACTGAAGGTGAGCAGAAAAGACATTCAGAAATATACATGTACCTGCACAGATACACTCTCTTTTTCTCTCAGAATATACAGCTCACTATTATCTCTACACCACTGGAAAGAGGAGGGGGTTATATCTGTAAATTGCCAGAAGTGTGATTACTTCTAAATAACCATGACTGTGTCATACCTGATGGCTCAAATAATCCTGCTACTTGGTTTTCCTCATTGCTCTATAACTGTGGGTAATTTCTTGAATTAAGCCTTGAAGGAACATAGCAATGTTTCACAGGTTAAACAGGATAATTTCTTCCTAGAAAGACTAGGATTAGGTTTGATTTTCACCAGGATAAATACACAGAGAGTGGGGAGGCCCTGACACAGGGTGACCCAAGAAGTTGTGGATGTCCCAAACTCTGAAGGTGTTGAAGTCCAGTTTGGATGGGGCTCTGAGCAAGCTGGGATGTTGGAAGGTGTCCCTGACACCATCAGGAGGGTGGAATGAGGTGCTCTCTAAGGCCCCTTCCAAATCAAACCATCCTGCGATTCTATGATTATACACATATAGGCTGCATCTTTTTTTTTTTTTTTTCCAACCAGTGCTGTTTTTCAGCAGATTAAAAGATGCCTGGTCTGAAAGCTGCTCCAAAAGCCCAGGTGCAATATTTCTCCAAGCTGCACCCTCACCAAATATTCTGTCCCCACAAAAGATCAGAAAACCTCCTTTGCTTTAAACTGTTCTCCCCCAGTGCCCCCTTTCCCGAAGAACCTCCCTGCACTATTGTGCTTTCTGGCTGGGTGATCTCAGCAATAGAAGATGTCCTTAGGAAATGGTTTAGATAGCACACTTGTGTGAAATTCTTATGCAAAACTCTGTAGGGCTGGCTGACCTGGTTCAGAAGTGAGGCAGCTCCTGCTCCTGCACTGAGGGCAGGATGGAAAAGCTGTGCCTTTCCTTTGCTGCTCCAGTAAAGTGTATTTCACTGCCCTGTGTTATCTACTTATTATGCATTTATAAAGCTCTTTGGGTGACTAAGTTGTTTGCATAACACTGTATTTCTGGCAGCAGCTCTCCTCTGGAGGAGGGATGTGTGTGTGAAGCCTGCTCCTCATGGTTTCAGCAGGCACCTTTCAGCCACAGGAGGAGAACCAGCAGACTGTCTGTCAGGACCCAGGACGTCCCTCTGTCTGTCCTGAGCATCCAAGACCCCTGCCAGGGGTCTCAGAGACCCTGGCACAGAGCCCAAAATGCCCCTGTGGGTTTGATTATGACCCGTGGAGCAAGTTACCAACCTTAAGTGAAGATCTGCAAGCCACGACAAATTAAGTAGAATGATAGTGAATTTATCACAAGGTGAAAAAGTAGATTTTTGGGTTTTTAGAATGGGGATTCAGGGGGCAAGATGGAGGGATCTGGGCATGTCCAGCCATTCTCCTTCTTCTTCTTGGCCTCCATCTTCTGGGTGATGTTGGCACTTTTGGATTGGTTTAGAGTAGAAGCTCACTGTCTAACATAGGTGATAGGTATTGGAAAGTAACTGTAAGTACACGTAGTTTTTAGTATAAAAAATAACACTTCCCTGGGGGAGGCAGAGTGCCTTGGACTGTTGTGCTGGACAGACCTGGGCAGGACTGGAGAAAGGATTTTATATATAAGATACAACAAACAACCTAGAGACCGAGAAATGAAGAACCCTGACTCCTTCTTCAAGCTCTGGGCTGGGAAAAGAGACTTTCTAACACATCTTGGGGTCACTCTGACCAGCTAGAGATCCTGACAGAAGGCCAGGTGAAAATTTCTGCTGCATTTCTGCAAATTTCTGCCTCCTGGCGCTGTGGACTGTGAGAGGACTCCTGTGAGCCCAGGGGTGTGTGTGGTGCCAAAGGCTGAGGGAGCACAGCCCCGGTATCCAAGGGCTTTGGCAAACAGTGCTCAAAGCAGCGTAAATTCCTCATCAAACGAAGCAAAATCCCAACTCCTCCCCGAGCCACAGTCGCTGCTGGATCAGGAATCTTGTTAGGTTTGTAGCTTTTGGATTAGCGAGACCCTTTATTAACTGGGACCAAAAAACCTTCTCTGAATGGCTAAATCCTGCATTACTGAGCCTCATTCTCCTGGTCTCCAGGAAAGGTCATTGGTGTAGGCCCCCTTGCATCTTCAGTGTAAAAATGTGTCACTGTGGGTGGTCACTCTCTCAGCTACTGTGCACCAGCTTTGTGGAAGTCATGGCCTATTGACACTGAGAACATCTTTACCTTCCCTTTGTAGCAATCTGAATTTAAGCCATGCAGTATTTGTGTAGCCAGTTAAGGGTTTAACCACTTACTCACCCCGCAGGGCGAATAAAATTCAAAATTACGGAGTTTGCAGGGAGCAGTTTGACTACTTCAGTTTGAGAAAGGAGTGTCAAGGTCAGGATGTCTATGCTGTGCTACGTCGCTGAATTTGTTAATAAGCACACGTAACCTAATAGATCTAAACCCCAAATACTTTGATCATGATAATAGTATTTCCTGATATACACATTGTGATGATGGCTTGGGAGTAAATTAAAATATTTTCAGTTGTTTCCAGCTTAGTCAAATCAAAGTGTTTAATCCCACAGATATTTTTGCAATTAATTTTGTAAGACAGGTAAACTTCCAGCATTTTGTTTTGTGTTAGTGGACATAACACAATTCTTTTATGCTTCAGCAAGGAAAGTAAATAAGCATGAACCAGCAGACATGAACAGTCATGAATTTGATGTGGTAAAAAAAGTTAAGTTTCAGGCCATATTCTGTCCTATAAACTTTGTATTTTCAGTGAATTGTGTTGGTAGTAGGTCTCTTTTTACTTATCCCATCATGAAACCATGTTCTGTGCGAATACTGGTGAAAGCAAAATTCAGATTTTTAAAAATGGCCAAGTTTGCTTTTGTTTGTTTGTTGTTGTGGGGTGGGGTTTTTTTGTTTGGTTTGAGTTTTTTGTGGTTTGGGTGTTTCTTGGGGGTTTTTGGTGGTTTTTGGTTTGTTTTATTTTGGTGGTTTCTTGGTGATTTTTTTTGTTGTTGTTTTTTTTTTTGGTTTTTTTTTTTGTTTTTTTTGTTCTTTTTTTTTTTGTTGACCCTTGGTAGGAGAAGACAATTCAGGGTGCATAGAGTAAAGTAAACTTGGGGTGAGGATCACAGGTGATTCAGATCAGCACTCTTCCTGCAGCTGTGTGTGCCAGCCATGCACTCCATGCTGCTGCTTTAATGCACAAGGCACAGAGCAGCCCTGTGTTTTCAATAACTTTATCCTGGAATCTCTGGCTGGAGCTAATGTGGCACCCTGAAAGGAGCATTAATAAGGTGAAGGAGCAGTCTTCATGGCCTTGTTTAGACAGTGGCAGGAGAACCACAGCATTTCACGAAGGAGCTGCTCCTCCTCTACCATCAGGACCTGAAGCATTTTCATTTCATTGGGAAGAGTTGGTTGCATCCAGTTTTGTACACAGGGGCTGTGCTGTCCTGCTTGGTGAAATGCACACCTTTTTTTGGTACTTAAACCAGTGAAGAAACCACTGAAGGTGCTCAGAGAGGCTGGCAGGAGTTGGGAGATCACAAAGGGATTAAATCTGCAGGAGGAGAGCCTGCTGCCCACATTCCTACAGGCACAGAGACACTGACACAGAGCTGGGAACGGCTCTGAGACAGCACACATATGCAAATCACTGGGACACTGCTTAACTTCAGAGTTAGGTGGGAGGGTTGGTGCTGGGCACCCGGGGATGAAGTGCATTTCATTGCTGGTCCCATCAGTGACTGGATCAAGGGGAGGTGATGTGCCGACAACGAGGAGTTGCCCCTTGTGCCTGCTATGCTCTCTCCTGCCTATTTCTTCCAAATATGAGTTTCCTTGCTGTTTTCCTCTTAGTCCCCTTCAGATGAGCTCCTTTCTTCTTCATCTTGCTTCTTTTCTCCCTCTGAGGGACAATGTTCCTTCCCCCTCCTACCCTCCCTCTTTGTTAGCTGCATTTCCCATTATTCTGCAAATACAGGCAAACACTGAGGGACTCTGAGCAGATTCAGAATGGTACCTCTGTCTAGCCCCAGAACCAAACTGGGTTTTGTGTGCTCTCTTCACTTTGTTCTGGTTTATTGTGTCTCTTCCTTCTGCACCGCTTTAAATTGTTCACTGAGGAATTCCAAGTCTTTATTTAATGATTTAGCAGAGCTTCTCTCTGAACTCACAGTAAATTTCACTGAGCATCTGTTTGTGAGTTTGAATTTTGTCTTGCTCTGAATTCTTTCACTTGCAGTGCATGGTTTTATAGCACTCTTAGATTCATTTAATCTTGTGTAACACATGAATGATCCCACTCATTCTAAAGGCCACATGCTTGATTTGGCAATTACTATGGGTCTGTCTCTGACTAGTTTGGTTTTGTCTCTGTTTCTTATCTGTTAATTATTTCATGAGATCTTGCTGTATCTTATCTCTCATCTCCAGTTCATACTGTTATTTATTGTTCTCCTTTTTAATCCTGAAATTTGAATTCTGTAGAAGTTCTGCCTTAATTTTTTTTTCTTTTAATGCCAAGGCCCTGTTTAGCTTACCAGTTTTGTTGTCTAAGAGGCCACCAGACACATTATCCTTTCACACACGAGGTCTGTGCTCTTCCAAGACCATCTCTAAGTTCTGGTAGCCTGGTGATTTTGTAAGTCAAAATGCCAAGGCAATGACCAGACAGGTCTTAGACAAGCCTGTAAGAAAGCATGAACTTTACTGGCTTGTAATGTTCAAAAATCCTCTGCTGAAGCTCTCTCTCCTCTTAAAAAAACAAAAATCCTGGTACCCTCAGCCTGTGGTTGCCTTCAGAATAATTTGACCTGGTTCTCTATGTGTGTATGTGTGTGCATGCGCAGAAATAAGTGAGGATGTTCCCTCTACAGCCATTTAGCAGGCCTACAGGACTAAAACACAGGGCCATCTCCAAGTGTCCTGAATTCCCTTCTGTGTCCCAGCCCCTGGCTATAGAGAAAGCTAAACATTTCTGAAAAGTTATTCAGGAGGTATAAGCAGAGCCTGCTTTGGGACATGCATGCAGCTGGAATTGTAGACTGCTTGCAAGGGGCTCTTCCTTCACCTCCTTTTTCTCTTTCTTCTTTTTTCCCTTTTTCCCTTCCTTCCTTTTTCTCTTTTTTCTTTCCTTCCTTCCTTCCTTCCTTCCTTCCTTCCTTCCTTCCTTCCTTCCTTCCTTCCTTCCTTCCTTCCTTCCTTCCTTCCTTCCTTCCTTCCTTCCTTCCTTCCTTCCTTCCTTCCTTCCTTCCTTCCTTCCTTCCTTCCGCCACTTCCTTCCGCCACTTCCTTCCTTCCTTCCTTCCTTCCTTCCGCCACTTCCTTCCTTCCGCCACTTCCTTCCGCCACTTCCTTCCGCCACTTCCTTCCGCCACTTCCTTCCGCCACTTCCTTCCTTCCGCCACTTCCTTCCTTCCTTCCTTCCGCCACTTCCTTCCTTCCGCCACTTCCTTCCTTCCTTCCTTCCTTCCGCCACTTCCTTCCTTCCTTCCTTCCGCCACTTCCTTCCTTCCTTCCTTCCTTCCGCCACTTCCTTCCTTCCTTCCTTCCTTCCTTCCTTCCTTCCTTCCTTCCTTCCTTCCTTCCTTCCTTCCTTCCGCCACTTCCTTCCTTCCGCCACTTCCTTCCTTCCTTCCGCCACTTCCTTCCGCCACTTCCTTCCGCCACTTCCTTCCGCCACTTCCTTCCGCCACTTCCTTCCTTCCTTCCGCCACTTCCTTCCTTCCTTCCGCCACTTCCTTCCTTCCTTCCGCCACTTCCTTCCTTCTGCCACTTCCTTCCTTCCTTCCTTCCTTCCTTCCTTCCTTCCTTCCTTCCTTCCTTCCTTCCTTCCTTCCTTCCTTCCTTCCTTCCTTCCTTCCTTCCTTCCTTCCTTCCTTCCTTCCTTCCTTCCTTCTGCCACTTCCTTCCTTCCGCCACTTCCTTCCTTCCGCCACTTCCTTCCTTCCGCCACTTCCTTCCTTCCGCCACTTCCTTCCGCCACTTCCTTCCTTCCTTCCTTCCTTCCACCCCTTCCTTCCTTCCTTCCTTCCTTCCTTCCTTCCTTCCTTCCTTCCTTCCTTCCTTCCTTCCTTCCTTCCTTCCGCCACTTCCTTCCTTCCTTCCTTCCTTCCTTCCTTCCTTCCTTCCTTCCTTCCTTCCTTCCTTCCTTCCTTCCTTCCTTCCTTCCTTCCTTCCTTCCTTCCTTCCTTCCTTCCTTCCTTCCTTCCGCCACTTCCTTCCGCCACTTCCTTCCGCCACTTCCTTCCGCCACTTCCTTCCTTCCTTCCGCCACTTCCTTCCGCCACTTCCTTCCGCCACTTCCTTCCGCCACTTCCTTCCGCCACTTCCTTCCTTCCGCCACTTCCTTCCGCCACTTCCTTCCTTCCTTCCTTCCTTCCGCCACTTCCTTCCTTCCTTCCTCCCTTCCTCCCTTCCTCCCTTCCTCCCTTCCTCCCTTCCTCCCTTCCGCCACTTCCTTCCTTCCTTCCGCCACTTCCTTCCTTCCTTCCTCCACTTCCTTCCTTCCTTCCTTCCTTCCTTCCTTCCTTCCTTCCTTCCTTCCTTCCTTCCTTCCTTCCTTCCTTCCTTCCTTCCTTCCTTCCTTCCTTCCTTCCTTCCTTCCTTCCTTCCTTCCTTCCTTCCTTCCTTCCTTCCTTCCTTCCTTCCTTCCTTCCTTCCTTCCTTCCTTCCTTCCTTCTGCCACTTCCTTCCTTCCGCCACTTCCTTCCTTCCGCCACTTCCTTCCGCCACTTCCTTCCTTCCTTCCTTCCTTCCACCACTTCCTTCCTTCCGCCACTTCCTTCCTTCCTTCCTTCCTTCCTTCCTTCCTTCCTTCCTTCCTTCCTTCCTTCCTTCCTTCCTTCCTTCCTTCCTTCCTTCCTTCCTTCCTTCCTTCCTTCCTTCCTTCCTTCCTTCCTTCCTTCCTTCCGCCACTTCCTTCCTTCCTTCCTTCCGCCACTTCCTTCCTTCCTTCCTTCCGCCACTTCCTTCCTTCCTTCCTTCCTTCCTTCCTTCCTTCCTTCCTTCCTTCCTTCCTTCCTTCCTTCCTTCCTTCCTTCCTTCCTTCCTTCCTTCCGCCACTTCCTTCCTTCCTTCCGCCACTTCCTTCCGCCACTTCCTTCCTTCCGCCACTTCCTTCCTTCCGCCACTTCCTTCCGCCACTTCCTTCCGCCACTTCCTTCCGCCACTTCCTCCCGCCACTTCCTTCCTTCCGCCACTTCCTTCCTTCCGCCACTTCCTTCCGCCACTTCCTTCCGCCACTTCCTTCCGCCACTTCCTTCCTTCCTTCCGCCACTTCCTTCCTTCCGCCACTTCCTTCCGCCACTTCCTTCCGCCACTTCCTTCCGCCACTTCCTTCCTTCCTTCCGCCACTTCCTTCCTTTCTTCCTTCCTTCCGCCACTTCCTTCCGCCACTTCCTTCCGCCACTTCCTTCCGCCACTTCCTTCCGCCACTTCCTTCCTTCCTTCCGCCACTTCCTTCCTTCCTTCCTTCCTTCCGCCACTTCCTTCCGCCACTTCCTTCCGCCACTTCCTTCCTTCCTTCCGCCACTTCCTTCCTTCCTTCCTTCCTTCCGCCACTTCCTTCCTTCCTTCCGCCACTTCCTTCCTTCCTTCCGCCACTTCCTTCCTTCCGCCACTTCCTTCCGCCACTTCCTTCCGCCACTTCCTTCCGCCACTTCCTTCCTTCCTTCCGCCACTTCCTTCCTTCCTTCCTTCCGCCACTTCCTTCCGCCACTTCCTTCCGCCACTTCCTTCCGCCACTTCCTTCCTTCCGCCACTTCCTTCCGCCACTTCCTTCCTTCCTTCCTTCCTTCCTTCCTTCCTTCCTTCCTTCCTTCCTTCCTTCCTTCCTTCCTTCCTTCCTTCCTTCCTTCCTTCCTTCCTTCCTTCCTTCCTTCCTTCCTTCCTTCCTTCCTTCCTTCCTTCCTTCCTTCCTTCCTTCCTTCCTTCCTTCCTTCCTTCCGCCACTTCCTTCCGCCACTTCCTTCCGCCACTTCCTTCCGCCACTTCCTTCCGCCACTTCCTTCCGCCACTTCCTTCCGCCACTTCCTTCCTTCTGCCACTTCCTTCCTTCCGCCACTTCCTTCCTTCTGCCACTTCCTTCCTTCCGCCACTTCCTTCCGCCACTTCCTTCCTTCCTTCCGCCACTTCCTTCCTTCCGCCACTTCCTTCTGCCACTTCCTTCCTTCCTTCCGCCACTTCCTTCCGCCACTTCCTTCCTTCCTTCTGCCACTTCCTTCCTTTCACCACTTCCTTCCGCCACTTCCGCCACTTCCTTCCCTCTTTCTCTCTTTCTTTCTCTCTTTCTCTCTCTCTCTTTCTTTCCTTCTTTCCTGGTGTCCTTTTTGCCTTCTTTCTTTTTCTTTTTCTCTCTTTTTCTCTTTATTTTTATCTGTCTTTCTCTCCTCTCCTCTCTCCCCCTACTCCTTCCTTTTCAAACGAAACTTGAGACACAAAAGTGCTCCTGTCATGTCAGAAGTCAGAGCTTTCAGGAGAGCTCCACATATGGCCAGAAAGACAATAAATTTGTTGAGCTGACAGCAGAGTAAAGGTGCAAAGACAGATCAGGTTCTTCACCTTAACAAATCCTGCAGAGCCAACCGAGGCTGCTGGGACAGCATAACATTCCTGAGGAGCTCCTCCTGATCCCTGCCCCACCTCTCAGGAGATGCTTCCTGGAATTCTGCGCTGTTCCGCTTTGTGCCTCTGCCGTGTGCGTCAGGATGTGCGATATTCAGGGCAGTGAAATAGACCATCATTTCTGAGAAACGACATGTCTGCTCTGGCAGAATTGAGTGTTGAAGTCCCGGGCATGTAATTTTGTCTCGAGCAAAGTGATCTCTGAAATATACAAGGGTAGCACGAACTACATGACAACTAGGACTAAAAGACCTTATTTTGAATTGGAAAAGCTTTTCATCCAGAGGCTGCGAGGGAGGGTGAAGTTTGTAATGTGATGATTCAGGTGCAAGCAAGAAACTGGACCATCTCTAGCAAAGGTCTTAATTTGAGATATGTGAAATCTCCAAAATTAAGGTTAGGATAGCATACAAATAACAGAAAATCTTGCCTGTCAAAACTTTTGAACAAACTGTCAGCCTTTCATTTTGATGAGAATATTTAATGCAGTTTTCTGATATTTAGTGAAATGATTTGCATTTAAGAAATATTTCTTGATTCAAAACAAAATGTAGCTGCAGAGAAAATAGTTAAATTCTGTTGTTTTTTTCCTCCTTCTTCCACTCCCTCTTCCACCTCCTTTACTGAGGAGATAAACAAGGAAACCAAATTATATTTATTTTAATTTCATCTGATTTGAAAGGAAGTGAATATTGTTTCCAATTGATGAGAAATACTTTTTAGCATGAATCACTTAATTGAAAAAAAAACCCAGTACATTAAAATATTAATATATTAGCATATTTTCAGATGTAGATTTTCCCACTGAACATCTTTCAGCAGTCCTGCTCGGATTACAACTTTTCCAGTGCCTTCAGAATTTTGGGAAGTCTTGGGGGGACAGCTGCTCACACTGGCCAATTCCAAGTCAAAAATTTAGAAATCAAACCCGAGATATCCAAGACCATAATCTCCCATGACCCAGCTGAATAAAGAACTTATGCTGCTGAAAAAAGAACTTATGCTGAGAGCTTGGCTGCTTGCTGGGTTGAGGTATAATTGCTAAAGCATGAAACCAAATAACACGTAGAGGCAAAAACTCTTCTACCTGGAAAACCCTTGACAAGGCTGCATTCAGGGCTATTGAGAATGGTAATTATCTGAAATAAATTATCTGAGGCAACAGCCAAGCACATAAACAGAGAGGCAGAGGAAAAGAGGCCCTTCTGAGGAAAACAGCCCTGATACCCCCCCCCCCACAGTTTTACCTCACTTCAGGTCAAGTGAGACACTTCCCTCCAGCAGCACATCACGTCCTAGGAGAAAACAAGTCCTCAGCTTGTCAAGGTCACTGGTATTGTTTTGTGTCTTTGCACGGGGAGCTGGTTCCTGCAATCAGACTTCCTTGATGTCCTCCTCTCATGGAGGGAATCAAAGAGCTCCATTTGTGAAAGGCTGACAAGCCCTGGCATACTTGGGGAGACCAAACAAAGGTTAGTGTGGGTGGATATCATGAGTCATTTCTATGACTAAGACGCTGGGATAAACTACCCCTTCCTGGTAATTTAAATTTATTAAGGTCATGGGCCGTCTAATGAATCAGTGTGTCTAAGTGAATCCAAGTGTGATGTTCATGATGTTAAACACACCAAAAAAAAAGGATGAAAAAAAAACAGGTGAAGGTAAAGATTTAGTTCTCTGTGATCTAATTCAGCATGAGGCCTTTATTCCTGCATGTGCTATCAAAATGTGGTTAGCTGGTAGTGCTGATGTGGTGCTTCTGTTTCCTGCTATTTCCTGTTATTGATGCTGGACTTGGACAGTCAGCACTTACTAGAAGCCTCTAAAATGCCTTCTATGGTCTTTGAAAGAACTTTTCTGGCCAGAGTCAGAATGGAGGAGATTCCTCTGTTTTTGTGGTTCAGGAGAGCATGGACTTCCTAACCCCAAACTACTCCAGCTACTCCTGTCCTTATTAGCAGAATATTAATTAACAGCCAGGAATTTAGAAAGGGGCTTAACTCAGCATGCTGTGTGTTAGCTGTGGGCAATGAAAGTGGTATCTGAAAGCAAAAGAAGGCTTCACCCATGGAATATCAGCAGCTATCAAGCACTGGTGCAGAGGACAGCTTCCATCCAGGAGACTGCAGATCCTGGATCCTTAGCAGTGGACAGCTGTGGTCCTTAAGAGTTGATGAGTGCTGATAACTGATGGAGCCAGGGGAGGGGACACTCACAAAATATAACCTGACACACCCTTTTCTGTGCGGCTGCCAAAGCCACAGCTCATTCCTGACCTCTGCCAGCCCTCCTAAAATCACAGCTATGGGTTCACCCCTCAACCCCACCAGGCTGCATCCAGGATTCCAAGCACATTTTCTCCCTGGCTGCCTGCCTCCCTCTGCCTTGCGGACAACCAGAAGATGATGCAACGTGGTCTCTGCTCATGCGTGGCCACCAAATGAAGGCCACAGGTCATTTGTGGAGGTGGAGGAGCTGCCTGTGAGTGGCAGCAGAGCCTACAGAAGCAGCCCACAATCTCCCAGTTATCAAGCAGGGAGTGGTGGGGCTGGCCTTCAGGGGAGTCACCTGAGAGCCCTTGAGTGGAAGATGAAAAACATCTTGTTCTGAGTGTCTGGCATCCAGGAGAGGAAATGAACTTGGGTTTATGACATGGGTAGCAAAACAACAGGAGGTCAGATTATGGAAATGCCTTTTAAGTGGTGTTTGTTCTCGTCCTGCAGCATTCAGAGCAGCTGAGGATATTTCAGTAGGAAGGACTCGGCCGAGTGGCTTGGCAGAGGTTTTTCCTCACCTACCTCCCACCAACAGTGAGGAGGAATAAGTGTTGGGTGTCAGGCTGTGGACTTCACTTTTAAAATGCAGGAAGTCTTGACTGCTCTCCAGGAACCAGCCGCAGGCTCCCAGACCTGCTGTTATTTTCAGATACATGGGAACTGTGAATACTCTGTGGAAAAGAGCCCCATGTAGTAAAGGACTTGAAAGGACACAATAAACCCCCCTCCCCATGCAAACAGTAGTGTGGTACCTAACAACCCTGTCTCTTGTGCTCATGACAACCTTTTCTTTCTTTGCACGTGTGAGGAGAACCTGGGTTTACATTTATGCAGGTATGCTTTGATTAATGCCTTTATTTTTAGCCCAATAGAATGGAACCCTTGTTTAAATTTCCATTTTGTTTGGTATACAGTTTTTTGCTCATTGTGTACGTTATTGGGCAGCATATCTTTGTTGGTTCACTTACAATGGTAAGTGCTCTTCTCTCCAGGGTCACCACCAATGCTTTTACATTCTGATAGGTTCAGTCTTGCTGCTGGCACAGATCTCTGTGACTTCATGTCCAAAAATGCATGCCCTGTTAGGCACGCTGAAAAGATGTTTCATTACTGCTAGGGAATGGAGCACACTCAACTTATCTCTTATTGAAACAAAAAGGTGGGTCTGAAGTGAATTTCTCCCCCTCTTTTGTCTACCAGCAGCTCTCTCTTTCTGTATCTGAATGTGTGTGGGTGATTATGTACACTCATATCAGCTACTCTGGAACTGTACACTGCTTTCAGTGTATAAAACTACTGTGGAAAAAACTGCTGTCCATGGAGATTTGCAGCTCAGGAATGAGAAACTGAGACACAGAAAAGCTGGGAGCTGTGTTTTCTCCATTTTGAGACATATATTCTGGATGGTTCGGCTGAGATGAGATATCTGAATGAGATACTCAGAGAGCTACTGCAAAGCAGTTTTTATAGGATGTCTTGACCTAAACACAGCAAACAGTGAAGGAGCAGGGCTTGAATTGAGCTGTCCTGTTTGCTGAGTTGATATGTATTATATTTGTGCCCACCAGTCTACAGGACAGGACAGGGCTAATCCTAGGGATCCAGCCTGAAATGGTTTCCCCCCCCCTTTTGTTTTTTTTTTTCCTGGGGATCCAGTCTGAAATGGCTTTTCCTTATTTTCTGGCTTTTAATATTCTCCTATAACATCCTGAAAACTCTTCTCAACCTCCAGGTACCCAAAATGTTCAGGCTTCTAAATTAGCTGCTTGTCATTGTCTGTCCTGACATGGTGACATCCCATTGAGCAGGGCTGGAATGTCATTTGCCACCCAAATGGTCACCAGGCTGAGGCTGGGTGGTGGCTGAATGTGGGTTAATGTCTCTTTGGTGGCAGCCTGGCTTCACAGATAAGGCAGTGCAGTGTCAAAATTGCCAGGTATTTTTTTTTAGAGGAACCTCAATTAGTAAGCACCCATTGAAACTACTCTGACAGAACTTAGGCTTCAGACTGGTTGCAGAGCAGCAGACTGAAAGCAGCTAGAAGAGAAACAAAAATGCTGTTGGGCAGCATCGAAATGTTGACCACAGGGTCCCTCCAGTGCAAAATATTCTGGGACACTAATAAAAATAAATTAATCCTTCCAGCCAACTTAAATATCCCTTGACATAAAGAATTTAGATTCACTATTTTTAAACACTGAAGGAAAAAAAATTATCACTTGAGCAATGTTGTTACAAGATTTCTCCCATAGCCCTTAACTCAGGCATATTTTATAGTGTGTATTAATACATAAGAAATCACACAGAGCAGCTTATATTTAATAAGAAAACAGGAATAGAAAATTATAATATGTGCAGAACAAGACAGGATTGAGCTTTTTCTGGGCCATTGGATGTTAAACCCTCCTATCTCCATGGGGGTTTGCCAGAATTCCTCCATGCTCCAGCAGCAGACAATGAACTGGATTGTGACTCCATGGACCTGAATACCTCCAGGCAGATAGCTGGGATGGAAAACATGCCATGCCCCAGCTTCTGGTGCAGTATTTGCTAGCTCAGAATTTTCTAGCTTGTGGGCAAGGCCTCCATGAGCAGGGAAGGATGGGATGGCTGGAGGGGCAGGGCTAGGGAGTAGTTCATCTGTAGTTCTGGGTGTCTCACTCTGTAGAAGGTCAACAGTGTCTTCTCCTGCCCTGCTGGTAAAAATCTGAGACTGCCAGAGCTGAGGCAGCCTCTGCAAGGAATCTCTCTCATGGTTTGGTGAAAAATCATTCTTGTCTGATGAAGGCATTTTTAAAAGATGAAAGAAGCAAACTGCCCTGCTGGACATATCATAAAACCTGTTGGCTGTTGTGTGAGTACAACTTGTGTTGAAGAAAGAGACTTGTGGAGCAAGAAGAGACCCTGAAAAACTGATCCCAGACCATATGCAGAGCATTTCCACGTACCAGGCCACCTGCCTCCTTCCTGCTCTGTCACAAAGTTCATGGATGTTAAAAGTCCTGTGTACACTCCTGACTTTATTTGGTGGGGACCCAGAAGAGTTTGTCAACAAAACTGAGGGCTGAGCACAGGCCTTTCACTGAAAATGTTTGTCACCTTCCTGAGAAAACAGCTCAAAATATACAACTAATTTTTTAAAAAAATTTTTGGTGCAGCTTTTTTCAGCATGGCCATAGTGTTTTGCAATAATTCTCAGGGAGTGGAAAGCTAACTTGCTTTCTAGAAACCCATCAGAAGAGCAATAAAAGTGATGAAAATTCTCTTTATGGCTGGTGGCTGACTCTGAACTAATTTGAAAAAAAAAAAGTCTGCCTGTCCAAAATCTAGTCAGACACCAAACCTGAGTCTGATACCCATGTCAGGGCCAGATGCTGCTTTGTGTTTCAGCTGTGCAAGTCATCCCATGGAGAGGTGGCACAGATGTCGCCTGTGCTGCTGGTACCTGAGACACACTTTGGGAAGGTTTCATCTTTCTGTGGCCACAATTTATGACAGCATCTTAAATGGAATGAAATAAAACAGCAAGAAAACCTTTCTGTCAGCAACCAAACCTGATGTTTCTCCCAGAATCTAACATTCTGGGTGCTCTCTCAGGGTGGAGATATCTGAAAATCCAGCTGTTGCATGGCACTACATCTCCTCTGAGGCCTGGATCCACATCCCTGCATGGTTGTGGCTGTATGAGCTGCATCTATAACTGCTGGCTCACATAGGCTGAGCCCTGCAATTGCTCTTTTTCGAAACAGATAAGAGCAGACTTCTTGCCTGAAGCATTTTACCACGCTCAGAAGGAGCTGAGTTTGGCTCCTGAGGGGCTTGGACATGGTGCTGCCAGCCCTCTCCCCTGGCCTTGCCCCTCAAAATCACAGGATGGTGCTTTTGGGGCTGTGTTTGGGTGGCAAACCAGCTGCTGCTGCATCCAGCTCATCCCATGGCAGCCTGGAAACACCTGGGGCAGTCAGAAAGCTCCAAGAGCCCAGCTCTATCTGTCCTAATGGATACCTGGGTTTCCCATAGGGGTGCTGGCCTTCAGACATGAGTCATGCTGCTTTTTTTCTCACAGCAGTGGTGTGAAAAGCTTTGCTGATGGATTTGGTTACCCCATTTTCAGCAGAGGAACGCTGAAACTTGTGCTACAAGCTCCCATTTTGCTCTGGTGTACAGCAGGAGGAGGCCACCAGAAGGGCCAGAGTTGGGACTGAAAAAACCACTTTTTTTTATGTGTTGCTTGATCTGGCACATACATGATCTCCCTTAATACCTCAGACTGAATCTGTGGGCTGGGCTTCTGTTGTGGCTGGGCACTGAGGGCTGGCAGTCCCCGAAAAGCCACACAAACCACAGAGGCAAGGCCCTGATGGCGGGAGACCAAGGAAGGCCGCCAGGTGATTGCTCATGGCAGCAGGAGGCCCAGCCCTCAGGCTGGAATAAATGCAATCCTGCCCACTGATTTAATGGAGCTGGGGAAAAAGACAAAGGAAGTGTTAATTAGGGACAGGGATGTGTGAGATTTCAGTGCACTGGAGGGGACAATCGTTCCTGCAAAGCACTAGGCAAGTAAAAATGGGGAATGACAAAGAGGCCTAACCCCGGCCTCAAAGCTGCTCCATCCCACAGAAGACATGGGAAGTTTGGAGAAGAAAAGTTGTGCGTAAACAGCACAGAGATGGGTTTTGAAGGGCCCTGCCATGGCCAGCAGGCAGAGCTGTGGGCAGGGATGGGATACACTGCTCTGCTGATTTTTGGCTCCTTGCTCTGATTGTCCCCAGGCTCAGGACACAGGCCAGGCCCAGCCCTGTATATTTCAGCTCCCAGAAACACTTTTGCAGCTTTCTGCTCACTGCTGGTGCCCGGACAAACCACTGGGCATGACTTTCATCTTGGTGGACTCTCTTTGCTCTGAGTCTTGGTGTTTCCCCTGGCTGTGGGCCATTCTTGAGCCTGGTGCACAGGAAATAAAGCTGTGGCCAAGTCAGAGATTTTCCAGTATAAAAATGGCATGCTATCATATTTTCTTAGGTTTTATCTATGTATTTTGCAATGCACCCACTGGATTGGTGGTGTTGAATTCCTGGAACTACAGGAAGGTGTTTAAAAGTTGAGTGTTTGGTTAACTTCACCTGTCCACTGACTTCAGTGGGTATTGCCAATTTGCAATAGGTATTAGCATAATCCAGATCTCTGCTACATCAGCTCAGGCTCCCAAGAAAGCTGAGGTATTCCTGCACTCCGAGCAGTCTGGATGGAGATAATCATTGAGCTTCAAATCTCACATGGCCATCTATTTGAAAATGTGGTTTTTCTTTAGCTCAGCAGTTTCACTTTTCTGAAGCACCAAATCGCAGAAGAAAGGCTTACCAATGAGAAATCAAGTTTAGGCAAAATTTCATTCAATTAGCATCAATCTCAGTGTGAAAACCTTCCTGAAAAATGTGAAATGGAGCTAGAATAACATTTAAAAACCTTCACTGAACATATAAAGCAAAGGACCTTTTCAATGTAGCTTTGAACTAAGTTCACCATTAATATTTATGTCATTAAATGGATGGGTATTTTCCTGGCAATGGCCTGATCTCACTGCCTCCTAGGATATTAGAGAGTTTGGCTCAAGCTCATGGTCAGATTTTAGCCAGTTCTTGCTTTCATGGCTGGAGCATGATTTTATACATCTCTGTTGAGAAAGAGAGCTTCATGATAGCCTCCAGGCGCCAGAAAAGCTCCTTAATTGCTCTCCACAGAATCTGCTGACCAGAGAGAGTTCTTGTTATCTTTAAGCAGTCCTGTTTGTGTTGAAGGATCAAAATCACTCACAAAGAAAACAAAACCATCTCATTTCTCCCCATCCCCACGATGTTTCCAATTATCCTAGATTGCTGTCTCTCTCATTGACTAGTAGATCATCCAAAAGCTAGGACATATTATGGAAACAGCCTGTTAGCCCCTTCCCTGGAGTGCCTCAGAGAATTTAGACTCCACTCATGAGAACTGAAAAGTAGACCAGGATAAGGGCTGGCTGTGCACAGAGCAGGGAAATGCTGCTCCTGCCATTCCTAGGGCCACTCCTGAGGAAGTCACTCCTGAGGATGAGAGCAGGATGAGGACAAGGAGCCATCCCCACAGAGGTGGTGATTCTCCATGTGTGCTCCACAGGAGAACACAGGTGCTGCTTCAAAGCCTACAGGGAAGGGATGACAAATTCCTTCTGGATGAGGGCTGAGAGTTCTGCCTTGCAGGAGGAACCCCACATCTTTATCTCCTAATGCATCAGAAACCAGCTGAAGATTGGAGATAAAGAGTTTGAACTTGACAGTTCCTTGAAGTCTCTGTGGCTGTACCAAGCCAAACCAAAAAAAAACCCCAAAAAACCAAAAGAAACCCAACCTCTTGGGCCTTCCCCAGCAGCCATCCCTACAGAGATGGTGATTCTCAGTGTGTGCTCCACAGGAGAGCACAGTGCTGCTTCAAAGCCTGCAGGGAAGGGATGGCAAACTCCTTCTGGATAAGGGTAAGAGGAGGAATCCCACATCTCTATCTCCTAATGTTTCAGAAACCAGCTGAAGATCAGAGGCAAAGTGTTTGAACTTGACAGTTCGTTTCAGTCTCTGTGGCTATACCAAATCAAAAAAAAAGAGAAAAGAAAAAAAGAAAAAACCTACACTCTTGGGCTTTCCCCAGCAGAACACATCGAGGAGCAAGTGGTTTGTCACAGATTAGAATCAGACCTCTCCCTCTAACCATAAGCCTTCACCACATCCTCTTGTTTGCCACTGTTTGGCTGGAAGGAAACAGCAGAGAGGGGACGTGGGGATGCCACACCTGGCAGATGTCTGCAGGGGCAGAAAACCTCTACAAATGTCACAGACACCTCTAAATGTCTCTGGATACACCATCACCCTGCTGATCTTCATGTCTGGAAGGTCACGTGGCTCCTCCCAGTGCACACTGCTCTCTGTGTGTTTAAATGTAAATAAAATGCTACTTGAATGCCCGTAAAAATGCAGGAGACTTTCAGAAAAAGCAAATTACCCCACCTTGTAATTTCATCGAAAATACTGTAAAAATAGCAATGCCTTTCATATCCCAAGGAGGAAAAGGTGATGGAGATTTATGCTTTTCCTTGAACACGTAGATTTATAACAGTGTGTAATGTACATTCATTTCATCCATATTTATAACTGCATTGATGCAGAGTCTGGTATCCATTACTTTAATCTATGTAACTTGATCATCAGAAATTTAAACCATAATTTTTAACACATATCACCAAGAATTTCAGTTTGATTCAAAAAAGAAGAGTATATTAAAATCCCAGCTGCAATTAGTTATTAAAACTGAACTTTTTTGCTTAAATACATCTGTTTGTTCACATAGACTCCGTTCCATTCTGCCTTGTGCTGGGTATTTTACTTCAGGTTAATCCTACAACAACTCACTACAAAATACCTTGAGGGTAGAAGAAAAAAAAAACCCCTACAGTTAAGGATCATATTTGGAAAAAATCCTGTAAATAAATCTTTTACATCTTGGCAAAGTGAAATCAGGAATTGAAGAGTCAGTGACAGCAGTAGCCTCTAGTCACTTAGAGTGAAGTGGAAAAAATAATTCCAGGCCAAGATCAAAGGCTCCAATTGACAGACAGCAGAAATTAAACCCAGATACCATTTCATAAACATGGAGCGATTGACGTTCACCACATGGTTATTGTCCAGCAATGGAAAATAAAACATCTGTACTCCTCAAGATCCTGAATGGATGACCCAGAACTGAAATCACTCAGTTGCCTGGTGCTAAGAAGGTGTTCCATTGTTCTCTTTCCCCACTCTGATTTCATCCTTTCAGCACCATTAAAAGGTGGAATACCTGGATAGTTAGAAAATAGTACATTAAAATGAGCATACGTTCATTTTCTGACAGGAAATGACCTTCATTTTTCTCATCTTTGGACCCATATTTTACTATTCGTACTGCAGGTAAACATCAATAATTCCACAAATTTCAATGGGTTTAGTTTGCATATAGCAAGTAACGCAATCCTACATGAAGCTGATAGGAAGAGGAAGTTGTCTGTGATGTTGCAGAGCCAATGTTTAGGTATTTATATTTCATGCTTTCTAAGGGAGCTAAATGACATTTTTCAGAATAATTTTTCACAACTTCTTTTTTTCCCCTCTGCCTTCCTTATTGTTTTTCTCATTTCAGAACCATAAAAACAAAATACAAATAAAACAATGGAAATGTACAAATATACAAATTTAAAAAAATGGAAATGAAGAGACCATGTGGGAGCTTGCTGCTGAAACCTTTGCATTACTGGGACCATCAAGGTGATGTTTTTCAGTGAGAGCTACATATTATGAAAATGATCACTGAAGAGGACAAATCATTTGCCATTTAGAATGAACTTTTTTATTGGTAATATTGATTGGTTTTATGTTACTATTCTTAGTAAATCCATCAAGGAGTTATCCCTTGAATAATGTCTACAAAATTTTTCTGAACTGCTGGCTGTTAAATTATTTTCCTTAGGCAGGAAATAGTAGGAGAAAGACAAAGAACTTAGGACTTGTGACACATAGACTTCCAAAAAAAAGGAGTGCCCTGTTGCAAAATAGTGTCTTTGTTTGAATAATTCTATTGTTTTCTTTGCAATAACATCAATATTAAACTGTGGTAGATGTAGAAATGTCTTATTAATGTGTCATTAATCCAGGAGCATGGGTGAAATTTGTTCTCAGAGGTTTTCAGTTTTTGTTGCTGTAAGAGAAGGATTTTGCCCACCATAACCAAAGCTAAAAAAAATGTGTTCCACAGCCATGTTAGTCTTATTGTATGAGGGCTAAACCCAACCTGAAACACTGAAGAGGCACTGAAAATTAGAAGACAGAAAGAAAAAAAAAAATCAGACCTTCTCTTCAAACTTCAAAGCATTTCCTCCACAGTTCATTAAATGTAGTTTCTGGCTGGATTCAGAGGTAGAGATATTCAAAATAAGGTTTCACAAAAGTAATTTGTTCTGTTTCAGATTTTTCTTCAGCTGCAATGCAGTTGTCCTCCTCAACTGCAACTACAGAATAAAACATCAGCAAGGGAGAAAAAGACATGTCTCGTCACTTTGAGAAATGTGGGAGGTATGCTGGGCCTCTAAAAAGCTCTCATTTTCTGTTTGATTTGGACAGGTTCCAAGAAATTCAGCTACTCACCAGAAACCTATCTAAAGCTCAAACTCAACAATATTTAGCAGAACATCTCAAAACTGCAGTGGCACCCATGAGTTCCCTCCATTGTTTCTCCTGAAAAAAATCACGAAAACAGCCTCTTTTCCAGAGACAGACAAATTCCTTCAACAACAGCAGTGGAAAATGCAGATAAAAAAATGCCATGCCTTTTTTTTCAAATCCTTTTTTTTGCCCTTCCTATATCTTCCACTTGCTAACAGCCCAGCTTCCAGAGAGCACCAAATGTTTTTTCTCTCAAGCTTCTCTTGTATCCTCCGGTATTTTGGCAGCCCACACAAAACTAGATGTAGCAGAGGAACAAATAAATCCCTTGCACCTCAGAGGCCTCATCCTAGGTGTTGTTCTAGCAGTGGGCAGAGGTCCACAGCATCATTATGCTGTGAGGCAGTTCAGCCCTCCCGAGCCAGCACCCTTCAAGACTTGTTACCATAACACCCGAATTTTGAGCAACTCCCACCACCAAAAATATGCAAAGTGACAGCACTGCACCTCCACTGTGCTGTCTGCTGGAGAGGCTGATCCCTCCATTGTCTGCACCTACGTGGTGAGGTTGAGATACAGCTGCTGGGCTTTTTTTTTTATTTCTTTTTTTTTTTAAAGACATCTACATTTTTTTTTCTGCTGGTGAGACGAGCAGCGATTTTCTGTCAGTCATCGTGTTTCCCACAGCTGCCATCACACCACTTGAAAACAGACCCCAGGTGACCTGAATCCCAGATCCCCTCAGCCCAGGCAATATGTGAGCTGCCATATGTCGCTGTGGGTAATAGCTGACGCTGAACAGGTGTATGTCATCACAGCAGACCATCTGGAGGGCAGAAGATATTAAAAAAAAAAAAATTAAAAAAAAAAAGAAGGAGTTAAGGTACATTTCCAACGTGCAAGTCTTTTTGGGTGACTTTTCCAGGCAAACCTGGGTGTGGAATGTATGCCTTTTTTGTTTTCTTTCAGTGACAAATGATAGGAGCCATGGCACATGTTTTACTCGACCTGATTCTACTTTTGTAGAATATACCTTCAAATCTGATTAATAACCATTCCAAAAAAAGCCACAAAGATTTCATTAGGGTTCTTTGCTTCAGACTCTTCCCACTAACCTCAGCAGTGGAGAGGAGGGTACCACAAAACTGTTGTGCACAAAGCATGAGTTGACCAGGCAGTAGCCAAGACGAAGAGACTTTCTGAAACTCCACCCAAGCACCAGTTTGGTTAGTGGAAATGGACTGAGAAAGCTGCTGAAAATATTCTGGTCATCCCACTTGCCTCTGTGAGCTGAACCAAGGCAATGGCATCTGTCCTCTTTGGAATTTCTCTTTGGAAGTTTGGAATTTTGAGTGGTTCTTCAATGTTGCATCAGGAAATCTGAATCCAGAGGATTAAAATTATGTAGGAATTGTATGGATTGGTTTGGTTTTGTGTATTTCTGGTCTGGGTTTTTAGGCCTTTTTTTCTCCCCCTATAGACAGAAATCTAACATCAAAAAGGTGGGGCCACTTCATAGAACATGCCTTTTTTACAAGGTTTCTGAAGAAAAAACTGAGAGTCCTCTTTCAGTTTGGCAAATTATATAAAAGGAAAACAGATAGTCACAGGCTTTGATTTGACGACACAAACCTAAATATGGAATTTGTAGGACTCACCACTGCCAATATCTCAGGGTTCTGTGACATAAACCAAAGCTTTGGATGTTCAGGTTTAGCACCCTGGCTGAGGTCGTGCTACAAAACCTGGATAAGTCCAGAAACTTTCCAAATATTACTTTTTGTCCGAGTTTAATTTGGACTCCATGCATAGTAGCATTACAGCTTCTTTAAAAAATCATTTGTGCAAATAAAAGCTGGGTGGCACTATTTATGTATAGTTTTAAACTTCAGGATAACTGACACATTTTTAACCACCTTAGAGTAAATTGGTTGTGAATTGCAGGATTTTAACTGTTTAGGGTTTTTTTTTTTGGCGGGGGGGGAGTGGTTTGGTATTGTTTGAGGGTTTTTTGACATATTACCTCAACAAAAGCCATTAGTTGCCTTACATGCTTGTTTCAGCCTCATTTGAATGTCTTTTTTGCAGCAGTTTACAATGTCAATGAATTTCATGTTCTAAGTATTAAACCTCTGTTAATTGTTGATCCAAAGATTGCCAGAGTCAGTGGAAACCAGCCAATTTCCTTACAGAAATTTCACTGCCTTTAAGAGTTTTAGAAATCAATACAATTTTCTAAGTTAATTCTTCATATTCATAAATGATAATAATGTGTAATATTTAAGGTGGTCTTTTGTTTTAAACAAAGGAGAGCATAATACCTCTGAATCTCATAATCAAGTGATTTCACTCATTTTCTTATTACCATGGTTTCCAGATGAACGAGATACACAAAGTGTGGCTCCAGATCTTACGAGCAAAAGAATGATTTCCTGGTGTAACTCCACTGAATTTAACAGAGTTTACATCAGGGAGTAATTCTGCCCAGCAGGATTAGGCAAGTAATTTACATAAAATTGGTACTGTACATCATGTGTCGAGCTGATGAATTTGCTGAGAGATTGACTTTATAACAGTGGGCTTGTATCACATGTTATAATTATTTGTATCATCCTTGGCTTCTTATTGTGATGTACATTACACATCCCAAAGGAGCTGGATAAAGGACATGCAATTCGACATCATGCTGCTGAAACGCACAGCAGCTGGAGGAACAACACATAGACTTTTCTCTTTGGAGATTGTAAATGTATCCAGAAGTATTTATTTCACAAGAGGGGAAATTAGGTGAGTGAGTGGCTTGACTGGAAAGCACACTTAATCTCTCGTCCTCTTGGTTTTTGTTGCTTGACATTTTTTAATGCAATTTAAATTAATTGGATATTTGACAATAGCACGGGGCATCTTGAACTCTAGGTCAAGTAACACTTTCATGTTGCTCAGAACCTTAAATAAAATTGAAGTTTACTCTTCCAAGGGACTGTTTTGTATGATTTTATCACATATCTACAGATCCACATGTTTGTCCGGAAATGCAAAGAAGCAAAATAAAATGAAATGTGAAATTAGCACCAGCTGAAAGGAGAAATTACCTGTAGAGAAGAGCAGCTCCCACCACAGAAGACAGTGGAGAGGAAGGGATAGACAGGACAACCTGAGCTCGACTCACATCAAATAACCAAGGAGGTGAAATGGGTCTCTAACCATCATCCACTTGAATGTCCAAGTTCACTAGGAATCTTCCAGCTTCTTTTTTTCCCACTGGCTTCCAAAGCAGTTTGGTTCAAGGCATTTTTATTTGTCCAGAACAGAGTACCACCAGTTCACATGCACAGCTCTGGGATCAGAGGGATCAAATTGCTTTACAAACCTCCAGGGTCATTTGGCTCTGAACCCCAAGGATACAACTTCCCAGCTGAGCAGCTGCCTCAGGTGCTCCAGCAGAAATTCGTTAGTAGAAATTAAACATTGCACAGCTGAAATTGCTCCCTCACTGTGCCAACAAGGAAAGGAGAGACTTCCCTACCAGGGAGAATCTTGTCTTGGAGGTCCCCAGAGAGCTACTTTTTGCCTTTTGCCATATGCCTGCCCTTTGACACATGAAGGTTCTGTCCAAGTGTCCCTATGTTAGACTTTGCACCAGCTTGGGATGTTGCCCTTGCTGATTTGACTGCTCCGACTCAAAGTAACCAAGTATGTATGCACATATATAGGTGGCAGAGCCTATTTTTCATCCAGTCTGTTTCCAGAGTAACCTTCTAAATCTAAAGCATAGGACAAGACAGTGCTGAGCCACTGATGAAAAAAACCTGATTTCTCAACCTCAAGATTACAATTATAGCAACAAATGCAACCAAGAATAATCAATTTCATTCCCACTACAATCTATTCCACGTAGTAGCACTTCAGAGCTTGCAATAGGTGATCTGGATTCTCCATTTCTGTGTGAGGCATGCTTCCCATACAGTGCTTTGTAGCTATTCAGGGCAAGCAGGCATTGATGCACTGTGCCACTGAATACTTCCAAAAATAGACTGTAGATTACTGCAAAGTAACAGCTTTCTTTTGAATAATGCTGAGACCTCCACGTGACCACAACATGTTCAAAGCAAAGTGAATCTGGGCATTTCACTGTTAAAAATGCAGGCAGCAGCCATGGGAGGGTAGCTGGATACCTAAATTCAGTATTTTCAGGCTCTGACTTTGTTCATTGTCTCCAGATCCAGGAGAAAACAACAACTACCTAATGACAAGTGAGCTTTTTTCATATCTGCATGTGTGACACTGCCTCAGAGCTGATCAATACATGGCAGCAGCCTCAGATGTACTGCAAAATAAATGTGCTTCAGCTGGAAGAATAATGGCAGACGAGCTCAATAAATCTTCAGCAGTCTGGATGTCCACATATGAAGGCAAAAGAAACATGTAAATGGAACAAAAACAAGCACACCAAAAAAAAAAAGGAGCAATTGCAGACAGTGTAATATGAAGTTACATGGAAATTTTTGAGCAGCTGTTGCATGGCCAGTTTTACATTTTATTTTACATTTTATATTCCCCATCATGATTACAAAATAAAAGGGGGTGCATTCCCATCATGAACACCCTCCAGATAACTGCTGAGGTTAACAAGGGCCCCATGAGCACATACAATGGTAGAGGGACCTGTTTGTCAGCCACTGAATGTTCAATAATTAGGCACCCTCATGTCGAAAAGACAGACCCATACTGCTTGAACATCACTAGCACTGATAACTTTGGGAAAATTTTACTGACAGATGTGAACACAGTGAAGAGCTGTGCTCATCTTTGACTCAAGGACTCTTTGTCACTGTTTGACTCATGAGAGGTCCCACCTCTCACTCTCAGGTGAGCTGGGCATGTAGGAGTGAGAGTTTTCTCTCAAGAGTCTCCTTTGGGCTGTGACAGAACCGAGCTCCAAGAAGACTCAAATGCACAAATGCCTTTTTTCTGATAACCTGGGCAAGCATCTGAGATCACAGATTAGGCAGAAATCTCAGATTAGGGGGGATGATGTCTGTGACACACACTGGAGCAGCTTTGGAACCCGTGGCAGTGACTGCAGGTGATGATTTCACGTTGGCATTCTTCAGAAATCCATGAGGAGACATTCAGGCCTGAACTGCATTGGGATGGATTCGCAGCACTGAGCATTTTGCAGAGTAGAACAGCTGCTGGTATCCAGCATCCATCATGTTTATGTTAGCATTTTATTGTGTGGTAAGATGCATGAAATAATATATCCTAAAAGCACACACCTCCCTTCTCACTTTCTTCATCTTAATGCTGAGCCTTTGAGACCTTTGACAATACATTTAATTTCCTTTTGTTGCATAGTCAAGCCCTGGAAAGAATGAGATGAATATTTGGCAACTGCTGTGTTAAACCCTTCCTGCTGTCACCTACCCGACTGGAAAACCAGGAAGGGAAGAACAGTCTAGCAATGAGTCAGAACCACAGATTCAGAGGGTGGATTTGAAGGCATCTGTGGACACTTTTCAGCCAACCCCCTTCTCAAGGAAGGGCTGAGCAGAGAAGGTTTCTCAGGATTTCTCCAGTTCAGTTTTGAATGTTTCCAGGGAAGAAGACTCTCTGGGCAACCTGCACCATCGCTCTTCCAGTAAAAGAGGTTTTTTTGTGACATCTAAATGGAATTTCCTGTGTTTCAATTTGTGTCTGTTGCCCCTTGCCCTTTCATGAAGGGCCATGAGAATGGGCTGGCTCTGTCTTCTTCACAGACTCTGGCCAGTGATTTATGCACGTTTATAATGCCCCCACTGACCCTTCTCCTCTCCAGGCTGAGCAGTTTCAGCTCTCTCAGCCTCTCCCCACACTGACAGATGCTCCAGGGCTGTAATCTCCAGTAATTTCCAGCACTGCACTCTCTTCAGCACATGTGTGTTTTTCTTGGCAGGTGGAACCCAAGGCCAGACTTGCTCCACTAAATCAATATCTTGCACTGAGGAGCCCAGCACGCCCCAGATGTGCATCCCTTGGGTTGAGCAGAGAGAAAGGGTCACCTCCCTTGAGCTGCTGGCTAAAGCAGCTCAGGATCCATCTTTGCCACACAGGACATGCCATGGTCAGCTTGGCATCCACAAAATCCTTCCCTGCCAAGCTGCTTTTCAGCCAGCTGGCCCCTGGAATGCAAAGTGACCATTCCTGCCCAAGAGGAGGAATTGCTTCTTCCATTTGCTGAATGTGGTGGTGTCCCTGACAGCACCTTTTGTCCAGCCTGTTGAGGCTCCCATGAATGTCAGCTCATCCACTTGGTCTGTCATTCATTCCTCTCAGTTTAGCCTCTTTTTTGAGGAGGATGAGAGTGCCCTCAGTCCCACCATCTGTGACAGTGTTCACAGGGGTCTTATGTTGAGGGAAGAGACGAGGATCTGACTCCATGTTTCAGAAGGCTTGATTTATTATTTTATGGCATATATTACAATAAAACTGTACTAAAAGAATAGAAGAAAGTATTTCATCAGAAGGCTAGCTAAGAATAGAAAGGAATGATAACAAAAGCTTCTGTCATGGACAGAGAGTCCGATCCAGCTGACTGTGATTGGCCATTAATTAGAAACAACCACATGAGACCAATCCCAGATGCACCTGTTGCATTCCACAGCAGCAGATAACCATTGTTTACATTTTGTTCCTGAGGCCTCTCAGCTTCTTAGGAGGAAAAATCCTAAGGAAAGGATTTTAATGAAAAGATGTGTGTGACAGCCATCCAGGTTATTAATGAAGATGTTATGCAGTTAACGGCTGCAGTGCATAAACTCCTGGTGGCTGGTCTCCAGCTGGATTTTGTGCCATTGACCAAAGCCCTTTGAGCCCCAAAGCTTAGCCAGTTTCAGTCCACCTCACTGGCCACTTTTCTAGCCTGTATTTCTTGAGTTTGTCCATGAGGAGGTTATGGGAGGCAGTGCTGGAAGTACAAGTCAAAATAAAGAACATCTGCTGCTCTCCCTTCACGTGCAGAGCCAGTAATTTCTTTGCAGGGTGGTCAGGCATTACAAATCCTTGCTGCCTGCTCGTAATCTCCTTGTCCTTCATGAATTTGGAACGAGTTTCCAGGAGAAGTTTCTCCATTGCTTTCCCAGGGTTTGAGATGAGGCTGTTTCATCTGCCATTCCATGTATCCTCCTTCCTGCCCTTCTTGAAGACAGGAGTGATATTGGACTTCTTGCAATCCTTGGGAATTTCTCTTCATCTCCACAGCCTTTCAGAGATATTCATGGATCGCAGTGACATTGGTGTACTCCCTCAGCAGTTCTCACATCAGGCCCCTCATTTTCCATCTGTTTAAATGTTCTCCAACCTGATCCTCTTCCCCTAAGGATAAGAGTTAACTGCTCCAGAGTTTCTCACTGGAAAAATCAGGTATGGTAGTTAAAGTGAGCTTTCTTCAGCAAAGACATTACAGGTGAAAGGGAGGAGCAGATACATTTTTTTTTCATAGGAATGGAAATATTTTCTCCAATGCCTTCCTTTAAATTCCATCGTGGTTTAGGGCTTTCCAGATGTTAATAGCAAGAAATAGCAAGAATGAATACCTGCTGTGGTCACACTTTTAGCCTAGTGTGGGCTAAAAAGTAATTTCTCAAAACAGCAACATCCAAAGCAGCAGAGGAGGAAGATTAAGCAGGCTTTGATGTACTGATGGACAGAAGTTCTAAAAATCACTCTAACTGTATGTACTCCCACTTATATACAAGAAGCCTAATTTTAACTCTTAGGTATTTGTTACCTTTCTTTTTCAAGCTTGACTTATATGAATCAACATCATGAACATGTGGTGTAAAAAACCCAGCTAAACACTGCACATCTAAGCTATGTAAGTAATACAGCACATGTAAGTAATACAGCAACAAAATAAGAGTCTGTTTTATGGTTATGAAACCTGTGTGCTAAGCAGCCTGACTGAAACACCAGCGATGATTCAGGCTGGAGGAGCTCTGTTCCCTTGATCATGCTGGTGTACAAAAAGCTGATGTCCACAGGCTGTTGATTCTCTTGAAAGGCATTTTCCAGAATTCCTCTTAATTCTGACCTTGGGATTGAGAGATGTATGTCAACATTTCACCAGCTGTTAGCCACTGCAAAGAGCAAGAACTCTGTGGTTACCCATTTTTTACTGCAAAGCTGTTACAGGCTGCTAAAAATTCAAAATCTTGTGAATATGGTAAAAAGAAATAATTTACCACTTGTGACTGCTCAAGCAGTTGGGAATGCTGCAAATTCCAGTGTCCAATAGAGTTGGATGTGGTTAATGCAATGTAACAGTAGGGTTGCGCCATGTGCTCAAGAGCTGTGCACTGAAGAAAGCAGCTTGCTGCATCATCAGAAGCACCCTTGATGGGATGTCCTAGACATGTTACTTGTTAGGTTGATTTATTGATGAAAGCTGCTGGTTTTGCAATTATAATGGAGCTGTTGCCAAGCCCAGGAATTTCACTGGGCTTATTGATCCTGAGGTGTAGAGAACTTGTTGGCACAAGCAGCTTAACTCGAATGCCTGAGCTCCAGAAAATACTCCAGTCATTATCCCTGCCCTGTCAGAAGCCAAACAAGCTCTCCCTCAGTCCCATTGGAGGAGACATCACCTAGGTTTCCAAAGTCAAAGCAACAACACTGTGAAATGCGCAACATTTGCTTTTTGGAGCAAGCTGCAGCTCCCTGCTCTAATGAGGCAGCAGAGCAAGGACAGGTCAGACAGCACAGGACACAGGGACCCTGATTTATATTTCATTCCCACATCTAAGGGTCCATCCTAGCTCACCTACTTTCTTGTGATTTCTCAGGTTATTTCCACGCAGAATCTCTGGTTTCTTTTACACTGTTGTTGGTGAATGTCAGATTTTCTGTCAAGCCCTGCTGGGTTTGAACCCATCACCAGGGACACGGTGTGTCTGCAAATCTTCCCACAGCCTCTGTTTCTCCTGAAACCACAAGGAGCCAACAGGGTAAGCTAAGTCCCATTGTTCTTTTGAAGTTGCTGATGATGGGCATTATTTCTTAGTGATTCCTTTATCATTTTGGATAGAGCCTACTGTGATGCAGCTGTGCCCTGAAATCCACGCGTTAACGAAAAAAGCACATTCTTCATTATCAGCTCGGTGCACACTCCAGACATTGCTGATACAGACAGTGATAGGGTAGGGTTGTTTGGCAGTGTTAATGCATCTGCTGGAGCAGGAATGCCATGCAAGAAGAAAAGAGTTCAGTTGTTCAGAGTGGGGAGAAAATGTTGGAGCAGATAAATGATGAGATGGCACCTGTGTGGAAACAGATGAAGATGGGAGAGCCCAGGAGGATAATTAATGTGCTGAAACAGGAGCCAGATGTCAATAGATTCAGCTTTCCTGGTCATTTGAATGCTGATTCTGTAGTCTGTGTTGATGGGAAAGACTTGTTAGGCAGCCTGTTTGTGGAGCTCAGGATTGCCCATCTTAATCGCTTGTTAGGGGTATTTGACACTTTCCACTGCAAGTACTGTCAGCCAAAAGAAAAATAAAATTTGAGGAACTGGTTAGAACAAGCCAAAGTTTCAGGGCTTTTTTTTTTTTTCCCAGAAATCCCTTCTGCTGCTTATTCCTACCTGAAGTGAATCTGCCCAAAACCTCTAGATCTCCTAGATGTAACAAAGGAAAAAGGTGCAGCAGGAGCCCCACAGGGATGTTTAGAGCTCTGCTCGTCACTCCTGCTGCCCATGGCACATGAAGGAAGGAAGGAAGAAAGGAATGAAGGCAGGAAGGCTTCATTGCTGGGCCAGATTGGACACTGGAGCCAGTGGTTTTGTGTCAGATGAGTGGGACAGGGGTACCTGTGAGGATTTGCTGACATGCACCCCGGGGCAGGCAGAGCCAGAGCCTCACACACAGCTCGGTCCAGCCTTGGATGCTGACAATTGCTGTGCCCAGCTACTGCATTTTCTGATGGCAAACCAACCCTCAGTCCTGCAGAAAGCCAGCCTGGGGGCAGGAGAGACAGTTTGCTGTCTGTGGAGCAAGACTGTCCACAAGGAGCTCTGTCCTGTCCACACAGGGAGGGAGATCAGCATGGAAGGGAAGGAAGTCCCTCACAGGCAGCAGCTCTGGAGGATTCTGATATAGCTTCTTGATCATCCTTCCTCTAACATTAACATTGGCAATTAATAAATATCCCATTTATATACCACCCAACCCCCTTGACAGGACAGAGCAAGTGCAGTTCCAGACTCTGCACTCCCTTCAGTAATCAAAAGACAAACACACACAAGTCAAAGCCATAACTTCTTCATAACCTACTGGACATCCAGCAGTTTTTTAAAAACAAGTAGTTTGTGTGTGTATTAGAGGAGAATGGGCATGTGTTTTAGGACAAGTGGCTTTTAAATAAGCATAAAATCACATGGAAGGTACTTCTGCTTGTTTGTGCCCTGCAGTGAGTTTTACTTGCCTTTCTCCCTCTGCAGAGGGTGCCTGCTCCAAATATTTTGCCCCTGACCCTGGAAGTCAAACGATGCAGGGGCAAGATACCCAATAATTTACATGTCTTTCAGAGAGACCAGGGAACAAACTCCTTTTTCAAATGTGGTGGAATGAATTTGGACCACCAAAGAAGCTGGTGATCCTGGTTTAATCTGAATTTTGACCTGGTAGTAATAGAATAAGCAGGAGGGGTATTATGGCTGATGTCCTGGACTGATGTGAATCAGAATAGCTCCAGAGAAGCTGGTGGAGAATTTTTAGGCCAACACAGGTGAGCTGCAGGCAGAAGATATCTTTGCAAAGACTTGAAAAAATTGAAAGGGGCAATTCCCAACAGCTCCTTAAAAGTCTGTAAGAATTATGTAGGAATGATTAGTACAACTTTTTCAAAAGTTTGAGCAGGAGTGAATATTAATAAAGTGCAGAGCAGTGTTTTCAAATGCACTGAAATTTATCTCCTCTTAGGAAAAGGGACTGTGTTATCAGCCCTGCTAAAAAGGTGTAGCTCTGTGTGAAAGTGAGACCATGCGCCATTTAAACACTCAGAGATATATTTATTCAGAATGTATGTGGCATCATCTGCTGATATATTATTCAGCTGTTCCTTGATTAGCATCATCTGCACAGCCCTCATGTAGGTCAGTCACTACAGAAAGGGGGATTACACCTGTGTGAAACAGGAGAAGGATCTGAAGCTCTGCTACTTGGGCCTACTAGCCCAGCACAGCTCACATCTTGCTGCAGGATGGAGATCTTGCACCACACAGCTCCCCACTGGCATTTTGACATCTTTATGGGGTGCCAAGGGACAGACAATGCCTCCTTGTTGCACCCTTGGTGCTCCAGAAGAGGTGCGGCCCTCCTGCAACAAACCAAGCCTGCAGTTTATAAGGACTTCCAAGAAAGCGCCTGGAGTCGTACAATTAACAAGAAATCGCTCCAGAGGGAATTGTGTTCCTCATCTCAGCTGGTGTTCAGCTTATCTGCGAAGAATATACACACTCAGCCTATATTTCTTTCATCTTAGCTTCGTTTTGCAGTAATTAAAATCCTCAGCCAGCCCGAAGAAGAGCTGTATATATTTATTTTTGGTCTCCCTGAGACTGGAACGCTGTGTGAGCCCTGGGAAGGAGCTCAGCTCTGTGTGTGCCTTGGTTTCCCTCCTGACTCCTGGTTTGCCTTCCTTTGGTCCCCGTTGTGTGCACACCCTGCCCTAGGACAGCAGGACCTCAAAGCTGCCCGGGCCCTACAGGCCCCACCAGAGCACAGATTGCTAATTATTACTGAGAAGATTAATGTGCTGGGGGAGTTCTTCAGTCTCAGTGTGTACAGCTTTGGGACCACTTGCTAATCCCCCGAGGAAATATTAATTTTTATAAAAAAATCTTAACGCGCGGCGTTGCTGGCACCGGTGATTTGATCACGAGTCTCCTGATATTTGGTGTTTCTTGTCAAGGTCCACTTCCTGGAAACCTGAGCACCTTGGCTTGCCTTTTGAAACAGGCAAGTTTTTAGTGCCTTCTATAGCAATGAGGCTGGGAAATGTTCCCCAAGTATGCTCTGGAGACGGAGAAAGCAAATAAAAAGGTCTTAAAATGTGTTAATTAAAAAGGAAAACAAGGATTCTGCAAGAACTTTTTTGCTCCCCCAAGATTTATGTGTCTTGCATTGCTTGCACTGTGCAGAACTGTATGTCTTGGAGTGAGATAGGAACCTCCCATTGGCTCTGGGGGAAGAAAAAATCTAAGTAAACTGATTTTAAGGTTTGCACCATCCCTCTAATTGCACCCATTTTGTTAAACTTTTGTCCTGGGTTCTTTTTAACAGCCTCAAGTTTCATGTCTTCTCCCTTGGAGTCCTCCTTCTTATTATCCTTGGGGTTTACTTTTCCTTCACTGTCCCTGCTCCCCCTTGCTTTCATTTGTCCTTAGGTTTTGATGAGTTGGTACAGGCTGAATTTACATCAAGGAAAAGCATGAAAGGCATGAAACAGACATTAGTGGTACAGAGAGAAGATTTCTGTTGCTGTTCTCCTCTGTGATCCAAAAAAGAGCCAGGAACAGGTTTTTTTTAAAAAATAAAGTGTCCTGGACTTATTTATGCTCAGCTCTAAGTGTCACTGGTTGAAGTTTTCCCATTAGTGGAAGGGAGATGTTCCCCAGGCCACCGTGCTGTTTTAGCAACTAATCTATTTCAATGCTTCTTACGTAGGCAGGCCCAACAAATTTCCAAACAACCAGAGAGCTTTGGCAAATAATGCTGAAAGCAGAGTACTGGGCTCACACAAAGCAGCCTGTGTTACTCCAGTACCTTCTTTCAGGGCTGGACTCTAATAATCAGGTCAACTGACTTAATAAGACAGCTGCTTGCCAAAGTGCAAAATCCTCTCTGGGGGGGAAGAGGAGAGCCCTGATGGGGACCTGAAGAGGGCAAAGCTCTCCAAGGAGGCTGGGGGTGATGCTGGGGTGCTCTGTGGCATCTTCCACCAGGAGATTTTCATGTGCTGTACAGAGGCAGCGAGCATGGCTCATGTTTTACAGGGGGAAACTGAGGCACGGAGAAGCATCTCGCTTCCCTGAGGTCACTGCAATCCCACCCTGCTGCTGGTGCTCACTCCACAGCAGGGTAGAGGGGTGGCATTGCTGGGGGGTGGTCGTGTGTGGGATCAGGGGTGTGGGTGTGGTGGAGAGCAGAGGGAAGGAAGGGAAAGGCAAAAAAAGGGAAGGGCGAACAGGCACAAAGGGTGAGGCTAGAAGAAGGTGAGGTGTGCCTGGGTGGCCTCACAAGCAGAGTGGGAAGTAGCTGAGGTAGGAGAGAGAGTGGGAGCAGCATCGTGCAGAGAGCCAGTCTTTGTCCTCACCCAGTCGAGCAAGTTTCACTGGTGGCTGCAAATGTTTCAACAAGCTCTGATGCTCTGTGGAAACCCTTCAACCTATTGACAGGAGGGTCTGTTTTCTTACTCTCAGACCATTCCTCTGAAGAAACAAAACTTCTGTGTTTGGTGTTTTTGGTAGGATGTGATTTATTTCCCCTTAACTTTGCTAACATTTTTTCTTGTTTCTTTTATTTTCTTTTTTTTATTTTCTTTTTTTTTTTTTTACTGTTTTCCCTGTGTCCTGCCAGACCTTTCAAAGGGAAAGCAAGCTTGCACTTAGCTTCTCGTTCCCCTGCTCTAGATAACTTATCATTTCAGCCTGTCTGGAAATTTGGAAACCCTTATGCTTGGAACCTTATCATAGACATTTCCGCTGCAGGAAGAGTGATCAGACCAACAATAGCATCTTGAATTCAAGGCAGAGGAAATGGATGACTGCATAGCTTGGTTTTGATGTTGCACTCAGCACTCGGTGTGCTGATTCTCATCTGATCCTGTACTTCTGTCATGTCCTTGGATGAGAACCACGAGCTGCTCTGAGAGGTTTGCATCACACACAGAGCTGTGCTGCCTGACCTGTGTGCTGCCTGCTCCTCCCTCGGAGCTCTAGGAAAGGTGCACATTCCAGGCTCCTTCCTGCAGGGAAGAGGCAGGGCTTCCATTTGGAAATACTCTTTTCCACAACCATCAGCCCTTTCTTGAGGCACAGCAGCCACCACAAGCGGTTCTCCTTCTGGCTTGGAAGTGTTTTTTGGGTTTGAAGTGATCAAGCCAACCCTCAGCAAGTGCAGGGTCATCAGCAGTCACAAATGTGCAGCGTGGCTGAGTGGGAGATGTTTGCTTGTGTTATGAAATGTGTTGGAGTGAGAGTACACACCAGGGATTTGTTCATTTTAGCAAACCTGGCAGAACCTTCCTGTGACCTAAATAGAATACCTTGCTCTACATAAAGCATGCATCAGGGTATTTCCTGATTTATTCATGAAAGGTTTGCTTTACAAAGGCATTTGGAACTGTGTAATCTCAGAATACATGATACATGTAGCCGGCTGCTCAGCTGGCATTTGCACAAATTGCTTTGATATATGGCTGTAACGTATGAAGGCACAGTGAGGCCAATTTAAATACTTGATACTGGAGTAAACTGGTTAAAAGAGTAAATTAGATCTAACCTACAGATTTTCTTGCCACTGCATGGAGAAGGTTGCTGTCCAGAATGAATAATTGATAAAGGGATGGGAGACTACACTCTGGCAAGCAATAAAATCCTCCAATATTAAGTGGGCAGGGTTAAGGGCAGCTCCATGAGTGGTGTGCACTGGTTTTGCATCTTTCACGTTAAGAGCCCTTTTCTGATTCACATCAGATTGAGGTCCAACACGTTGTGTTAACCAGATCAATAACTAAAGATCTCTGCTGCCTTTCACTTGGGACACTTTGTGCTTCCCATTGCTCCTTCCCACTGGCAGTAAATAAAGTCTAAGGTAACACTTCATCAGGTCTGTGAATTCATCAGGGAATTCCCAATATATATCTTTAATGATTTCTATAGGTATTATTTGTACCGTGTTTCCTGCTGTGGTATAGTCAGCAGCAAGGTAGATGGGGATGGTTGCTTGCAAGCAACACTTATTTTGGAGCTTTGGAAGAAATTTGGGTTAATTTACAATAGAATGAAACTGACATTTGTAAAGATGGTAAGAGGGGAATGCCAGAATCCATTACACTGATGATCCTAAGAATGCACTGGCATTCTCCATTGGTGAGTTAATGTTCAAATCCTATCAGCGTTACTTGCTAAACTTATTGCAACTTAATGGCAGACTTCCAGATTTTTATCATGCCAAACATTTGATAGTAGATGGGTCTGCACAAATTTTTGGGGAAAAATTTTTGCTTTTTACGAATCGCTGCCTTAAACAAGGTAAAAATGTGATTCATTCAAGCCCCATGAAATGAACTTTCTCAATTCTCAGTCTCATGATCTTTTGTTTAAGAAAAGACTCTGTCCTGTGTGGCTTTGGAATAAGCTGGAAAAAGTCTTTTTTGATTACTGTGTTTCTGGAAAAAAACACAAACTGCTTCCTAAGAGGTTTTGTGATTGAGAAGTGATTTAAAATTAAAACAACTCAACTGCATTTGTCAGTGTTCATGCAGTAAACACAAGGGGCAGCAGAAACCTCGATTGTCCATCCTCCAGACGGTAGAAAAATAATTTTTTAAAACTTGCTGCTGACACCATTGGCTGCCCAGAACAATAGGGAACTGACAGACTGATTCTGTACTTCATATCTTTTCATATGACATACTTTATAATATCAAGTGATGTTTCATCTGTACTTGCAGAAGACATCAAATAAAGCGCAATTCTTTCCATATTTCTGCTTTTAATTTTATCAGTTCCAAGCAGCAAGCAATTTGAGGTCTTTCTTCCTCTGCATTTCTCTCCCCCCTCTCCCCTCCCCTTCCACATTCTTGACTGGAAGGGATCTGTTTCTCCACTGGCTCTGTAAATCTGGGCATTTTAGAGTTAATCAGGACCTGAAAAGAGCAGGATGACATGAGGTTTGCATTAAAGAGTGGTATGTGGACAAGTGGCAAAGGCATGGATTTTGTGGTAATAAAAACACACTGGGTGATATTTTTGTTAGAGGGCCTCACTTCACTGCCTCCAAAATGCAAAAGCATCAGGAAATCAGATTGGTGTCTCTGAACCATGATTGCAGAAGCAGATCAGCGTGCACCTTACTCCCAGCTCACTGAATCAAGTTTAGCTGTCTTCTGGCACATCAGAAACTGTCCACGTGCAGTGCTGGTGAGGAAAGCCTGGGGTTCAGCACTGCTTCTGGATCAGCAGGACACCCAGCCCTAAATGGAAGCCAAACTCTCCACCAAAGGGGAGTCACTTGTCTTGCCAGTGGTCTGACTTGCCAAAACAAAGAGAAAACAAAAATTACGGTGCTGCATCTGTCTGGCGTCACGGGAAGATTTTGTTTTCCCCATGAGTAAAAGCTGTTGTTTTACTGTTGTTGTTGCTTTCTTGGATTCCATTATTTCAAACCCACTGAAGTCTCAAAAAACTCTGCAGGCTTTGAAGGACCTGTGTCTGCTGAATCTAGTGGTGGCTGGACAAGTGTATGGAGATCCTGGAGCTCTGGCTGCACCTTTCCAAAGTCAGAAGATCTTACTGCAGATCTTCTCAGCTGACCTCCCTTGAAACACAGGGCACATGTGCAGCATTCATGGAAGGGGCCGGGAGTGCCTGACTTCCCTCGTGCTCCTTTGCCCTACGTCCCAGCCTTCTGCAGTGGGAAAAGGCTGTCTCTTTGACCCATCCATCCAATTTAGGCCAGTTGTTGACAGAACCCTTTCTCTTCTTTTTTTCTTTCTTTCTTTTGGAGACAATGTGATTTTATCACGCTGCCACCGAGCTACACTCCCCTTGTCTGGAGCTGGAACTGGGTGCAGAAGAGTCAGAGAGTGAGGGATGAGCAGGAGAGACAGTGTAATGACGGGATGTTTCACATGCCTTTGAATTTCTAAGGGGATTAGGCGCTCCCCTGGCGCTTTGACATGGAGCCTATGGCAGCTGCTTTGGCAAAGCCTGCCAGCAGCTACACAAATATGTCATTTTCCCCCCCATTTTCCCAAGGTGCAGAGGACACAACAACTTCTGTTTAGAGAGCAGCAACAAAGAGCATTTGGAGCTGTCAGAGTCTGTGTGCTCGTGCTCCTCTGCATGCAGGACCACCTCTGAGAACTTGTGCAGAACTTACTGTGCTGTAGTCAGATACCACCAGCTCTGTGGCTGAAGTGTGATCCTGCAGTGCTCACTGAAATGAGCGCCAGAGTCACACAAGTCAGCCTTCACCCACAGCCTCCACACCTTCTGAAAGAGCTTCTCTGGGTCAAACCTTTTCCCAAGCATCAGCTGAAACAAAATCCTCTGGCTGCTGTAATCCTATCTGCCCCACATACTCCAGAGAGTTCTTTGCACAGCAGAAGTCCTTTTCCTGCGAGCAGGACAGGGACAGCAGGTGTTGTGCTGATGTCCCTTCAGTGGAATCTGATTACCATTTTGGTTGCTTTTCTCTGTCTATTTGATATGGTTGTTTAGGAGGCTGTGGCTGATGGTGCATTTTTGAGCCAAGGACTGACAGAAATCAGATGTCTTCACTTTATAAAAGAAACATTAACCCACAGGTTGAGATCTGCCTGCAGCATCATTGGCAAACATGAAACTTCAGCTTTTCGCAAAATGATTGAAGTTCTTTTCTCATTTCAAAGCAGATACAAGGTTTAAACATTGAACAGTAATGCTAGTGGAGATGCAGCAAAAAAAATACAAAAAGGACTCCCTGAATAGGAAAGCACAAGAGATGGGAGAAAAGGAGGTGCTCCCTCCTGGTTGAAGAAATGGGCAAGGAAAATTACGACAAGGAAGAAGCATCAGTATTCATAGCTGCAGCGAGAGTTGAAATGATGGTCAGGGCCTGTCAGTCCCAATACCGCATCCTTGATTCACATGCACTGATTCAGACATTAATTTGGACCTCAGATGTGCATGTCTGACTCCCAGTGAGCCCTCCTGGAGGGCAGGGTGAGGGCAGAAAGCCCCAGAAAGAGTGGGCTCAGCAGTGGTGGACACCAACCCTGCCTTCCTTGGCATCCTTGGCATCCGTACCCTTGGGACAGGACTGGGCTTGCTGGTCTCAGGGCAAGACACACAGACGCTCTCACAGGGGCTTCACCCCAGCACCAGAATGCTGTGAGTGTAAATGAAGACTGTCAAAGCCACTCTGGCTGGATTTTTTTTGTGGGGGTTCCCCTCCCCCTTCAAGCCTCCTGCCCCCCGCCCCTTCCTGAAACAACCAGCCAATTTAAGAGCACAGTTCAGAGGGAAGGGATTCTTGTTATGCTCATGAATCTCAAAGATTTCCTAAAGGAAGAACAAAGAGAGAAGCAGAAAAGACAGAGAGAGCTGGAAAACCAGGAGCAGGCAGCAGACTTGGAAAGAAATGTCCTCCTTCTCCCCAGCCCAGGAATGCAAACAGGAAGCTGCCAGCAGAATGTTTGGAGTGTGTGCAGCTGCAGTTGGGTCTGAAGACACTGAAAGCTGTGCTGAAAGTATTCAGCCTGCCTCTTACAATGGAGGGGAAACACTTGCTTTGACACTGCATTTGATAACCATTTTGTAGCAGGAGTGCAGACCCTTTCATTTGCAGGGAAAGGGAAGACAGCTGTGGCTGTCTTCAGCGAAAGTTGCTATTCTATATGTGAGAGAGTGTGCTTGTTAAAGGAGGACAAAAGGGTGCTTACTGAGGTTCTGCAGGTGGCTTTTGGTTATTAACCAGAGGAGCTCAGCTAGTCCAGAATGTGTTGGGCTGCCCTAATTCCTCCCTAAAGGAATTTCAGTTGCTGCTTGGGGATAACCAGTGCCATTTTGGAGGCTGCACTGTGCATTGCCTGAAACTCTAAGCTGCTGCTTTGGAAGCAGAAGTTTCCTATCTGCTAGATCATTCTTCCATAGCACATGTTTTCCATGTGTGAGTTCTGATTTGGGCAGTTTTGGGGAGGAATCGTCTGTAACAATATCTTATATGTAGATGAACCTCTTTGAGGTACCTGTGGTAAAAAAAAAACAACCAACCTCTTGAATTATGTAAATTGAGATAATTTCTTACAAATTACCTTTCAAACGGGTTGGACCCTGTCTTAATTCAAACGTCTTTAAAATTATCTCACCTAGTTTTCCTCCATTGTTCTTGATCAGCAATTGACCTTGAGCTGGCTTGGTTCTTAAAATAGATCAAATAAGTGTATCGCTTCTTTTCATTATAATACAGGTTCTATTTTATAAAATGCTTGCTGAAATGAGTGTTGCAGGTTCTTTAGTTGCTAGCATTTTATTACTACACTTTGAAGCTGCCTGAGATTGTGCATGAGACAGAAAATCCATTTCCTAATTAGCTGATTGCTTTAACATGTATGTCTGAGAGCTGTGTGTTGGTAGTTGGGTCCTGCTTATATGTATTAATTTGTGTTCTTGTGGAGCTGATAATCTGGACCATCTCTTCAGGCTCCTGCCTTCTGATGGGTCAAATGCAGAAAGTTTGCACCATTGGGGACTTTGCTGAAGGCAAGACTTGGGTTGTGAGATGATTTTGCAAAAGAACCCTGGGAGACAGCCTTGCCTTTACAAGGACTAATTGCACTATGTGTTTCCTTGTGTCTAACACGCCTGAATTTTAATAAATGAGAAATTATTGTTCCTTGTTAAGTAAGTAGGTAGGGTAGCTAAATATAGAGGAAGTCAGACTTCGGGGAGGTGGGGGGAGGCTCCAGTTTCAATGACTGTGGAGGAGGAACATGCAACAGCAGCACTTCAGAGAGCATCACCCAAGCTATTCCTCAGGTCTGGTTCCTTTGGCTCCACACATGTGTCCCCAGAGGCTGCCCTCACTCTGGTGCTGCCCCAATATTGGTGGCATCACCTGGAGCTCCTTCCTGGTGGGAAACCAGTTTTTGTGATTGCCATCCTGGAGATGTGAGTGTGAGCTTGACATTTCCACCAGGAAGGACACCTAAGTTAGGGGCAACCCTGCAGTGAAAATTGTTAAGAGCCATAAGAGATCCCAGGCTGTATGTGGAGAGAAGGATGGGAGTGAGAAAAGGAGACGTGGGAGGGGTGGGACGAGGTTGCATTTTAATCAGCCTTTGGGGGAGCTAAGTAGGGAAGGCTACTGGACACACAGAATGAGACAAAACTACAAAACACCTTGATAAGAGAAGAAAGCCCTGTGTCAGCACAGTTGCCCACAAGGCAAGAGCTGTCAGATCACTGTTTTCTGACACCTTCTGTCTCTTCAACACCTTTTGTGCTGTTTTTCTCTTCTCGTCAAGGTTTGGCTGACAGAGTGAAAAAAAAAACCAACATTTTTCAGAGCAAATCACAGCCGGAGGAGCTTCCCCAGTTGCAGATTGTTACCCAAGGGAACTCCAGACCTAGATCTCAACCCATTCCTCAGTAAACAGCAAGGGTTTTGTGAGATAGAGATTGCCATTGCCACATCTTATGCAACAGCACAGATGTTGATTCATGGCTCCTGTCTGTGCTCCAGTGCAAAGCTCACCCGTCAGCAGCAAGATGTTTGGAGAAGGGAGTTTGTCTGGGGCTCTCAGTAACCACAGCCATGAGCTATCATCCTTGTAATACAGGTTAAGAAAAGAAATAAAGTGCTTGCAATTACTGTACGAAAAACAGCAAACTTGGCCAGTTTTGACAGTGAACTGGGAAAGGTGACTAAGGCTCAAAGGAGGTTTAACACCTGAGTTATCTTTTGAGACCTTTCGGAGGGAGTCTTATTTTTAAAACAAATAGTGCAGCGCTCTGCAAAACCGATGAAAACTGCTTTCCTATTTTTCTCATTCATGTGAATTGTCTCATGATCAACCTGCAATTTCTCCTCGTAGGGGCACACATCTGGGTATATCTTTTACCTTGTGACCTATTTTCTTTAAATGTGAGGAAATGTAATATCTGCAAAACCTTTACCCCTCCCCCTGACAATGTGATTGAAATCGATTGACTGATTCAAAAGCAATTAGGTGGGGCTGACAGACAGACAGCACACAAGTTTTCTTCTGCAAGAAATGAGGTCAAAAACTCCATGGCCCTTCGAGATATCCTAAGGCCAGTATCAATAAAATTATATTTCAGATGTAAGGGAGGGCTTGCATGTCTGATACCTTGCCCTTCTTATCCCCCAAATCTATCAGGTGGTCTAATAAAAGATATTGCCTCTTCCTACAAACCTTTCCTCTTTCTATAAAATGGGGAGTACAAAATCTCTGGTCCCCTGGGAGTACTTATGTTGTGTATCCCCCTTTTCTGTAACAGAGGTTTTATTTTCCTCTGGTTTGCTCTGGTTTCAGAGCAGTGCCTTGCTGCCCTGAGTGCTGGAAGTACCAGGGGTATACCAAACCAGCCATGTGCTATTTGTTATTCTCATCAACACCACTATATTCCCCACAAGGTGGTGGGCAACATCAGATTTTCTCTGGGGGGAATAATTTATTTTCTTCTCCTTATAAACAAATATAATCTGAGCCCGGCTCTCTGTCTTGGAAGGCTTCCAGAACAAGGTGATGTGCTCTTTTTGGGATAAGCATGTTTCACTGGTTGACAGCCACTGCAAGAGCAGCATCTGAAAAAGAAGGCTACAGCAATTCCCTGTGTGGCAGGAGTCGCTGGGTGATGTTCTCTGACCTGTGTTATGCAAGAAGTCAGACTGGATGATCAGAGCAGTCCCTTCTGGCCTCAAAATCTATGAATCTGTGTTCTGATTACACATCTGAGAATGTGCAACCCAAGTTGAAAGTGGTGATTTATTGGATGCTAGCTACAGGCAGCTTCTTGTTTCTGAGTAAGCAACTGCTTTTAAAAGGGTCCCTGTAGCTCGGTTGGGCACAGACAGCTGTCAGCTCTTTTGGGGAAGAGAACGCGCCGTCTATTTCTGTAAAGCACATTTTAAATTTACAGCTTTGTGCAAGTGCTGTTTTACAATAAGGATTGACCCTTTCTGGAGATGGCTTTGTGGTTGATTTATAGGCATATCCCCAGTAGGGCTGCTTTGGGAGGAGGCCAAGGTGGGTGAGATCCATCTTTTCTCTCCCGCCTTGTGGATCAACTCATATATGAAAGCATCCTGGGCTGGCTGGAGTGAGTTTTGTTGCTGCATCCTGCAGAGGACTGTTTGAGTCTCAGTGAAACAGATGATATGTCAACAGCCCTTAAGAGGCTTGTCTTCATAGTGTTGTTTCATTTTGCTTCCAAAGACGTCACATGCAGAGCAGAAGATTCCTGCAGCAGCTAGGAGCCACTTTAAAGACACCAAGACACTTTAAAGACTCCAAGGCACTTTAAAGGCACCAAGCTGCAACATCTTGGAACAAGGGAGCCCCAGTAGTGCCCTCAGATGGCTGGAAGGAGCAGGATGAACCTCAGATGTTCTCTGAGAGCTGGGGTCCTTTAAAACACTGGGGAAGGAAGAGCAGAAAAAAGGCCTTGGTGTGTTGATGAGCTGGTGGTGATGGACTTGGGAGAGGTGGCTCCATGAGCAGACATGGAGAATTTTAACAGAATTTTAAATTCAGAGCACTGATAGGATGTCAAACAGCATCTGCTGGTCCTGTGGCTCACCTCAAAAGACACATTGGTCAGATTTGAAGCAACAGAGACTATCAGAAGCCTCTGTAAAACCAATAATGGAATGAGAAACTGGCACTCATAAAACATTTCTCTCTTGAATCTCTGGTGAGATATTTCTTTTAATGGTGGAAATGTAGGGCTGCATTATTATTATCATTATTACTGTTATATAAAATACGTGGTGACAGCAGATAAACATCAATGACTAAAGAGCTCTGCATATTCAAGACTGTTAGGTTTTAGTTCTGGAAACCACTCTTAAATCAATTATGGCAATACTGCACTTTATTAAAACAGTTAAATCTGCCCTAACAATGAAACTGTCATTTTGAATTAGAAGAGCAACCTACTAACTTGTAAAATATGTAAATATCAAGGCAACCATATTTCTAGGTATATACATTACTTTTATTTACAGTACTTCCTTAATTGCAAGGATTAACTGAGTAGAGATTGCACTCTAAATGGTCCCACAATTATTAAAATGCATGTTTACATTTGCTTAAATTGTGCAAAAGTAATTTAGAAGATGAATTTCAAGAAATATTGAGGAAATCTGCATACAGAGAATGTAATTATTATTGATATTTGCATAACTTCCCTTTCCACTTTCATGCACTATTACAAACCACACAGAACATGACTAAAGAAATTATTAGAGAGGCTGCTGTAGTACAAATATGGATTCATCAATAAATGTTCAGGCTTCTAGGCGAAAAACAAACGACATGGCTGTGGAGAAGAAATATTACATTTTATTTAGATAGTTATTTGGAATGGGATCTGCACAGATAAATCCATACTCAGAATATAGCAGTCTGTTATGACAGAGATGAATGCTGTTGAAAAGAACAAGTAAAATACAGAAAAATAATTCCAAATGCCAACGGAAGGCAGCACAAGGGTTAGGAGATATGCGAGGCAGATGTGCTCCAGGTGTGGGGATCAGAATTGCCCCACAGCAAGCTGAGTTTTTCACTCCAGCAGTGATGAAAAGGTCCTGATTCAGAGGTGCTAAGCAAAGCAGGAGTAGACTCCAAGTGCAACAGCAAAAATCCCCATCAGGGCCTATTTGAAAACAAGAAGGTCCTGGTGGTATCTGTGATCTCAAATACTGATGCACAACTGTGTGTCTCCTGCAGCCAAGAAGCTGCTCTGAACTGTGTTCAGTGGAAAACAAACTCCAGCTGCCACCCAAGGGCATGTGGAACAGGGAGTTTTGTGCATTTCTGGAAGAAAGGAAAAAAAAAAGTAAGGAGAAAAAAAGAAAAATGTGAACTGGGAGTAAAACGAACCAAGAATTAAATGACAGAAATGATTAGTGTAGCGCTCTCTGGAAGCAGCAGCTATGCCCTATATTAGGCTTCCAAAAGAGGCCAGTGATTACTGACTAATTGTCCTTCAGCTTCTGGAAATCAGGACACTTTGAAAGAGGCATGGAGAGGTGGTTTTGGGTACCTTGGTGGTCACATTCCTACCTGAGCTGCAAGAAAGAGCTGAGAATCCCCCAAGACCTTGCAGTGGTGCAGTTGAGAAGTGCCCATGCACAGAGAAGGACCCTGTGTGTGTGTGTGTGTGTGTGTGTGTGTGTATTTGTGTTTATGTGCTGAGTCTAGTGAGACAAGCAATAGAAAAGAGGAGCCTTGTCAAGATTATCTGTCATGAGATAGGAGAAACCCATGTATCACTCATCCTGAAGGCTGTGCACCAAGGAGCAGGAGAACCTCGCACTCCCCTGACAATGAAAATAATGAAGTCAGATTATCCAAGGAAACTGTGAGTTTGCCTTACCCACAAACCTCAGGGAGGGAAGAAGAATTATCAGAAAGGTCACTCTGAGCAGTCAGAGTCAAGGACAGAGCTGAACAGTTCCTGAAACCCATAAGGAGCAAACACAGAGCTCACAAGGAGGGGGGGAAGCAGAATGAGTTGAAGGGAAATAAATAACAACATGAAAAAAAAAATTAATGCTGTTGAGGAAGCATAGGAGACATTTCTCTCCATGTTGTGAAGACCTACAATGGCATGCTGATAGGATCCCCAGAGAGAGCACATCATCTACAACTATGCAGCACTGCACATGCTGGTACTACTAATAAAAGAGAATGGTTCAGATCACAGAAATTAATTAGTTTGGAACTGCAACCGCCAGGAAGAGAGCATGCACACAGCAGCATCCCAAAGTGTGTTCTTATTAACGATTCTCTGTCTGGTGTGCTGTTGACAGAATTCTGTCTGTCTCAACAAAACTCTGGAAGCAGCTTTAAACTTCAGGCCCCCATCAAACAGCAAGCGGTCTCCCGGCAGCATGCCTGCATGGAAGCTAGTAAATCCAGCAAATAAGGACTCGACAGCATCTCCTGCTGTCACAAGGAAAGCTTCAGCTTCTGTGCTGGAAATGTCCCTTCTCCTTGAGGGGCCATCACTTTGCAAGCACTTACCATGCCTGAAAAGCAGAGCTGTGCTGCTAGTTCTCAACGCCGCGACTACTGCCCTCCTAATCAAAGCCATCTGTGGAGGGAAAGGGGCTTGAGAGCCTCCAGCACCCTGCAGGATGGAGCCATGCTCCTCACAGACTTCCTCGCTGTGGAGAGCGTGCTTTCCCCCGTGCTGAGAGGCAGAACAAAGGCTTGCATGCATTTTCCTTGCCTACCCTTCATGCAAGAGGGGGCTCGGCTCTCCGAGGTCCGGAGCTCATTTAGAGGCACCTCGGTAGTTCAGAGTTCCCATGTCCAATACTTCATCAGGCACAATTTACTGCAGTGAGATGTGATATACAGCAGGGCCATTTCATCTCCCAGAACTTTAGAGAGGGGGGTCTGTGTTTTAGCATCTACCAGTTTTATCTCTGCCATCTGAATCTCATTTCCAGGATAACCAAGGGTCCTTCTAATTACTGCTCTGGTGAATGTATATTGCTCCAAGCCCTTGTGATTTGGCTGAAAACTGGGGAAATGCAGACTGATGTTATTAGTCATTTCTTCAGGGGAAACCCACTGGCACAAAGTGAAAAGCCATAATAGAGCTTTATCAATCTGACTACCTATCTGGCTACCTTGTGGAAGTGTAGAGTTTGAATAATATGCCTGAACTACTTAGAAATTTTAGGACAGCAAGGTCTTATAATGGTTCTTGCTGTCCTAAAATTTCTGAGAGCCTAAGATGATGGCTGGCAGCAAGTTCTTATTCAAACACCAGAGAGGACAACAGTATTTTGTACAGCTATCCATGCCTTGTCCCTGTGCCAGAACACACATTATGGGTCATGATGCAGGACCTCTGATGCTCCAGGCATTTGCTGCTGCTGTGGTTCAGTGACCACAAAATACAAGAGATCTGCTCCAGCCCTGCCACTGATTTGTCACGTGATTTTGGGCATGCTATGTCCCCTGCCTCAGTTTCCACACATAACATGCAACGTTTTCAAATCAATTGCCCATGACAGTGAAACTAGAAAGAATGCAGCATTGATTGCTCTTTTCCCCCCCTCTCCCAGTTGGACATGAGGGTTGTGATTTATCTGTTACATTGGAGTATGTATCTGTGCAGCACTCAGTGTCTTGTAAATACTCATTAATATCCTAGGAAAGCCCCCATGAGGTTGGTGGAGCAATATAGCTCTCATTCTGCATTTGAATCACAGTGATATGAAAGACCAAAGGACACATTTTAAAAGCAATCTTTTGTCTTTGTATCTACATTTATTTGCATCAATCTGCTTTTTAAAAGCAGGCGAGATGGAGATTCCACAACCTCCACGGACAATCCTCCCCAGTTCTTAACTATTCTTATCATCAGAAAGCTCCCCTTGATGTCTGCCTGATCTAAATCTTCTTTGCTGCATTTTAAGTCCTCGGGTGTGTGGAGAAGCATTTGAATCTTTCTTTTCTGCAGCAACTCAACTGTATGAAAGGATTACCTTCATGACTCACCACAGATTTGTCTTTTCAGAACAGTCCTAACTCATCTGGTCTTTCTGTCTTAGACATGTTTTTAAGATTTTCAATCATGCTGCCATTTCTCCAGGGGGATTTATGTCTCTCTTCAAGTACAATGTCCAAAGCTGGACACATAATTTCTGATACAGCCCAGGATGCCATCAGCCTTCTTGCCCACCTGGGCACCCGGGGCCTGTCCCAGCCGCTTTCCCCCAGCCTGGAGCTCCATGGGGTTGTTGTGAGCCCAGGGGAGGACCCAGCACTGCCCCTGGCTGTCCCTCAGCCCATGGATCCAGGCTGGCCAGAGCCCTCTGCAGAGCCCTCCTGCCCTCCAGCACATCCACATCCCACCCAGCCTGGTGCTGTCAGGAGCTGCCTGAGGCGCCCTCGATCCCCCTTTGGTGCGGATGTCAAACAGGCCTGGCCCACCCCTGATCCCATGGGATCTTCACTCCACTCTGTATTCCAGCTCAGGGTTTTTGGAGAACTGGTTGTACTTTTAAAGACAGATCCAAAGAAGGCATTAAGTGCCCCAGCTTTTTCTGCACTTTTGGTCACTGTTTTCAGCTGCATCCAATGAATGATGGAGATTCTCCTTAGTAGCCCTTTTGCTGATGGTGTATTTTTAGAAACATTTTTATTATCTTTTACAGCAGTAGCCTGATTAAGTTCCAGTTGGGCATTGGCCCTTTTAATTTTTTATCTCTGTGTAATAACCTCATAACATCCCTATTGTCTTCTTGAGTGGCCTGATCCTTCTTCCAAATGTGACAAACTTTCCTTTTGAACCTCAGTTCTAGACCCAGCTCTCTGTTCAGCCAGGTCAGTCCTCCCCACTGTCTCTTTTGGCACATGAGGACCGTCTGCTCTCGAGCCTTTAGAATTTCCTTTGTGGAAAACATCCAGTGTTCCTGGACTCCTTTATCCTTCAGGATGGTCTCTCAAAGGATTCTGTCAGCCATTCACCAACCAGGCCAACATCTTCCCTCCAGAAGCCCAAGGTGGCCACTCACCTGCACCCCTCCTTACTTTGAGAATCAAAGCCTCTCTCATTTAATGGTCACTTTGCCCAAGATGGCCTCAAAATCTCCCACCACCCACCAGCCCTTCTCTGCTCCTGAAAAGCAAATCCAACAGTGCCCACCTTCCCTCCTTGCCTCACTCACCAGCTGTGTCAGGAACTTCTCTGCCACACACTCCAGGAGCCTCCTAGACTCTTTTTCTCTGCTGTGTTGAATTTCCAGCAATCACATGGCCATTTCATCTTCCCCTCCATCCTGGCTGGGTGTTCTGTAGGAGATTCCCACCACATCTGCCTTGTTGGCCTTCTCCCTGATTCCTGTGCACAAACCATCAGCCCTGTTGGCTTCCAGCCCTTCCTCTTTGTAGCCCAGGCTGCATTCATTGGTGCACACCATTTCCAGATGTTTCCATGGCTTTTAAGACGTCAATAACCCTTGTGTGTTTGACACCACGTGGATCTCCATCCCCTCCCTTCACTGAGACAACAGATTAAAGGATTTGCCTGGCACAACAAGACACCTCTGGAGTCAGAGCCCTGCAGAATCCTCTTTGAAACATTTTTAGATTTAATTGCTGATAATTATTGTTTCGGCATGATTTCAAACCACTTTGTACCCACAGAACAGTTTAATTTAGATGCTTTTAGATTATTTATTAGGATGTCTTCCTAGATAAAGTCAAAAGCCTTACTAAATTTGATTTAGATGAAGACTACCATCTCCATCCACATGAGGTCTGTTTCTCTGTCAGAGATAGAAATTAGGTTGTTCAGACATGATTTGCTCTTCATGTTGATTCCCTGGATTTGCCACATGGTTGCAGAGGACCTCTGCAAGAGAAGAATGAAGCAAAAAGACATTGAGTAGTGCCACCTGACAATATCATTCTCTCCCCATTGAGTAGCAGACCAAGACTTCCCTTTTTGGAGTTTTGTAAGGTTTTTGTTAGGGTATTTTCTGTATAGAGCAAATGTGTCATTTTAGTTATTCTTCTTTCCTATTGGCATCACCCTTTTCTGTTTGATAACTTTTGGTCCTGTGTCTTCACAATGTTCTTTTGTCTTTGCAATTAGACCTAGTTTTTACCTCCATCATGACTTTTTCCCGTGTTCTTCATAAAAATGCAGCAGTTGTGGTGCAAACAGATTTGTCTCTCCTGCATTTTCTCTTCCTCCTCAATTTTGGAGCAAGGAGTGCTTGTGTTGTTATTATTGCCTGGTCTCCCTTTTTTCTGTCAGCTTGTCACCCCTGGGATATCACCCACCTGTTGCATTTGCTGATGATTCTGTTCTTGAATTCTTGTGGCTTTTTTGGAGTTTTTTTATTTTTTTTTTAATGTTCTCTGTACCCTTTCTCTGGGATAAAATTACAATTCTTCCCTGTCAGCAAAGAATGAAGCACATTGGTTTTAATAGTGAGACTAATTAATCATCAAACAGGCCAACTCTTACCATGATGAGAATTTTCCATCTCTTTCAAAACAGAGTTTCACTGGGGAAATGTAGGCCAAATGCACAAAGTATGGTGTCTCCTCACTTTTAAAAATCTGTATTTGTCAAGAAAAGTTTACACAGATATTTTCTGGTCATTTCACAAGAAAAAAAGCAGCAGAGCCAGCAGTAGAACCAGATCCCTGTGGCCTGCTACAGTGTCAAAACCATGGATTCATCCATCATTGCTCTCTAAATTGCATTTTTGTCACTTAAGAGAATGTAGACTTCCCTTCATTTGAAGGAAATGGTAGATTCACTAAGCAATCACACAAAAGCAAGTAGTCCACAAACTGATAGGGAACTCTGATGGTCTGACATGGGAAGAGTCTCATTTGGAACCTGATGCAGCAAAATCCATCAAAGGTAATTCAGAAGTTGCTTTAAATTTTGCAGGTAAAACACGGATTCTAGGGCATGATAGTTTGTTAAATCTATGCTGTATGTTAAATACATCTGTTCTGTTGTTTGAGTAAAGAAAAGCTATGTGCTTCATTCTGAGGGCTTGCATGGATCCATGTCTCTGTTTTTGCTTTCTTATCTTTACTGAAATCAAACCAGATGGCACTAATCCTTCAAACAAATTATAATTTATTTCTCCATGTTCAAAGTATGAGGATTCCTTGGTTTCCCTCACACTGATGAATTAGATGATTTTAATTGAAAAAGAATTGTTTTAAGCACAAGACACAATTAAAAAGATGCCTGCTATAGTTACCACATTGGTATGCTCCCTTTGGCTGGCTTGAGCACACATTTCCTCCACTGAAGTCAGAGCTGCCCATACAATCTGATTTCTATACCCCTTCCTACATTCTGTGAGTGTCTGCAGAAATCTGGGCCTATGTCCCCTTTCTGACCTCATGCTGATGTAATTCTGCTGATTTTCAATGGAATTACATCGGTGTTAAATCGCCAGCTTTATTTGGGTTGTTTGCTGGGATCCGTGTGGACGGGTCATTTAAAAGGTCATGCATTCTTCTTGTATGAAAACAGTAAGTGCTTTTGGGGGAAAAAAAAGAGAAAATTTCTTTTTTCTTCCACATTTTATCAGTCTAACACCTACTTTTTGGGTGTCGCAACAATATAAATAAATGTTGCCATTCTTGGGAGCAGCTACTAGACAAACTAAATTTCTTCTGAGAGTTTTTGAAACCCTGCATTTTGCTACGTGTCACTTCCAGAGGGGGAAGAGGATTGGAGACATTTGCAGAAGAGGGAGCATTCCAAAATGCTCATCACTGACCTGCATTTCCCTTCTGTGGAGCAAAAATTAAATTCTCATGAGCTTCAGTGGGACCCAGTGGACTGTGCCTCCTCTTCTAATCACTGTGGCTGAAGGAATAATTGTCTGTGGTGCTGGGGATGATATCCATGAGCTTGTACACTTGCATGAGAGAAACCTGGACCATTGCACCCACCTAAGTGTTGCTACCACCATTTCTGGGGCTGTAATGGTTATTTGAGGCTGTAGCTTTGAGGGAGCCATATCATGCTAAATGAGTTACACATCAGTGGAGCTGTATTTTTGCAGGAGGTTTTGCTGGTGTGTTGGCACCTGGTGCCAGAAGATACAAGACCTTTGCTGGGTCTGAACCACCTGGGCTTGAAACTCTATGACATCTGAAAAACACAATTTCTTATATTCCTGCTAAGAATTAATGCTGTATGTCCAGTATTATTTTAAAACTGTACTTGTTTGTTGGTTCTTCCAAGGTTAGAAATGGGCAGAACAGACTGATGTGATTTCTAATGTCTCAAGTAACAGAACCCTTCTTTCCCCTACTTGTGTTGCTGTTGTTTTCAATTTAACTGCTCTTATGACACAGCTTGAGTTTTTGCTTCATTTTCTTCTTCCTTGTCCTAGTTTTGGGCCAAACTTGAGAGAATTCACTGATTTGGTGTTAAAAAAGCCCCCAAAACAAAACAGGAAATAGACAATAAACTCAGGCTAAAAAGAAGAATGCCCCCAAAGCAATGAATAATTTCTGCATCCCCTCAGTGCCAAGGATCGAAATGTATCTACAAGACAATGTCCCTGGAACCTGGGGACTCAAGGAATTGCATTAGGGACATACAAAAGCAGCCTGAGCTGTGTGCACTGAACTGACCAGAATGAGGACAAATGGTGTCAATGTAGCTAAAAGATAATTTAGTGAGTCAATTTTGTTTGGTTGTAGATGGATGCAGTTAGTTGAGACATACACTGAAGATGTCAGCAGAGCACCTACAGGGCCTTTCCAACTCATGCTCACAGATTTTTACTTGTTTATTTAATTACAGTGCTGCTGATCTCCAGTGCTGGGAGAGGACCAGCAAGAAATGAACAGAAGATTTACCCTTTCATCAGGAAACAAACCCAAAGGAGAAGAGCTAAAGCTGGCCAGACTTTGAGTGAATCACTTGGTGCTCTGCCTCCCAGACTGACTCCTCTCAGGAGCTCAGGAGTCCCTACAAGCATGGATTGCTGCCCACAGGAAGGACATTTGCCTGATCTAACTCTCACACCTGTCAAGAACCTCCAGCTGCCCAGTTTTTAAAAGATGAGGCCAAGACTCTGACTGTCAGAGGAGAAACTATGGCTGACCAGAGGCTCATCTGGAGCTCCTTGCCCTTGGCAGTGGCTTGAGTGGATCAGGGAAGAGCCTGGCAGGTCTGTTGGTGTCTGGTGGTCTAGCAGAGAGCATCTGCTTCATGGTTCTGCTGCTCAGTGAATGATTGCTTCCTCTTGTACAGGGGTTTGGACTCGTTGGGAGCAAAGGCTGGACGGGATCTCACAAGGTCGTCTAGTGCAATCTCCTGCTCTGATGTCCCAGAAACCTGATCAGAGAGTTTAGGCCCTCTTTTTTTTAAGTACAAGAAGAAAATTTGGTGCTCTGCAGACAAATATGAAGTTCATAGAATTAGTTAGTTTGAAGGATTTTCCAGTACAACTATTGTCATGATAGTTGACCAGTCATGATATAGATCTAAAATCTATTGTATATAATGCATATCACATCATATCAATTATATTTGTTATGTTATATTTTGTTATATTACACTATATTATATTATATTGTATCATGTTATATCATATCATATTATCATATCATATCATATCATATCAGTATTATATTATATTATATTATATTATATTATATTATATTATATTATATTATATTATATTATATTATATTATATTATTTATTATATTATATTTATTATTATACACTTGATTTTATTTATTTATTATTCTATATTTTTATGTGTATATAAAATCATTTTTAGAGTACCCTGCACTTGAGGCATTTTTCCCTTGTGGTGCCTTCTGGAAAACAAATTTCACTGTTAAAAGTTCTTTGCTCTTCAGTATCCAATTAACTTTCTGTGGAGCTGCCCTGCCACTCACTGCATGATTTAGAGCTTTTAGAAGCTCATGTTATCACTGTGTATTGAGTTAATTGTGGTCTGCTCCAGCTAGGCTCCATAATGTAGGTGGCTTCTTTGCATCACTTCAGTTGTCCTTCCAAAATATTCACATGGAGAACTAAAGATCATTTTTCCTTACAAATCCCTCCCTCAAGGAGACCACAACTTCCTTGATTAAGGCAGCAAGGAATTTCCCTGGCATATGTACGTAATTTGTATTTTACTCTTGGATGGGTTTTTTTGCTTCTGCTGAGTTTGAAAGTTCATTAGAGCGAGGATTGTCTCTTTCAGGTCTATTAGCACAGTGAAGCCATGCTTTATGAATGCAGAAAGACATCATCCTGTCTTAGATGGCATGGCCCAGCGTGCTGCTCATCAGCCCATCTGATTGCCAGGTGATTGCTTGCTGGACTGGTAATCTGACTGTGAGAACATGACAAAACATGAGGTTTGTGTGGTCGAGCTCTGTGAGGAATTTTCATTGTTGTAAATTTCATCTTGAGTATGTCTGGGCTTCTCAGAAAGGTTTAAGTGGCTAAGTAGACATCAGTCAGTTCCCACCCTGCCTCTTCTAGGACTTGCCATGAAGCTACTAACAATCACTGTGCTCTCTATTTTAAACAAAAGCTGTGCCCCGTAGTTCCTTACACTTGGCTGTCCTGATTCGTTGTTATCAAAGAATGTATCACAACTACTTCTTCTCTTCTTCTTCTCCTTCTTTTTTTTTTTTTTTTTTTTTGCCTTGGGTTGCACTTTCTCTCTTGATTAAACACGATGTTTTCTGCTTATGTTCATTTTCTGACCTCTCCTAGCTTCTGATCATGTCCCCGCTGAGTCTATGCCTCTGTTATCATACTCTGTAATGCTGTGGACACCTGCTAAGACTGAAAAAAAGCACTATTTTTCAGCTGAAACAATTCCCCAGCAGACTGTGATTCCAAGAGTTAAGCCGTGGAATTTGAATTTTTCCCACTGAGTGTTTAAAGTGCTCAGCACAAGTAACTTGCTGTCTAAGCTAACCTGTCAATACTGAGGCATGTCAGCTGACATTTGAGCAGCTTTCTCTCCAACTGGTTTGTTAGGTTTAAAATAATGCTGTCTTTCTTCAGAGCTGAGGGATGCAGGCAGACCCAGATTTGATCATATTCCTTATAGAATCATAGCGATGGTTTGGCTTGAAAGGGACCACAAGGATCACCTGGTTCCAACCCTCCCTGCCATGGGCAGGGACACCTTCCACCAGACCAGGTGTTAACTTCCAGTGAGAGACAACCCAGAACCACACTTTAAGAAGTTGACTGGACGTTTTCTGGAAATTGGACTTTATATTATTTAGGTATGATTAAAACACTGATTTAGGTTAGGCAGGAGGATTAAAAAGCTTCTCAGGAATTCTTCCCAGCCCTATTTTATCTTATAACCCTTTTCACATTATTTGAAAGTTTTCCTCTCCATTTCCTGTTTATCAAAGGACTTGCATCTGTGTCTATATAAAATGTGTTTCTTCCCTTTCATTTATGCTCATTTGATCTTTGAAAGTGATAGTCACATTCTCATATGTAACTGCTTACATTCAGATATCCCAAAATCAGTTCTCTCTCAAAAATTGGTCCTATGGATAAAGAATTCAGCCTAGTTTTCATGGTTTTGTTTTGGTTTTTTTTTTCTGATTAATTATTAGTAATTTTCCATTCCAAACACTTCACTTCTACAAATCATTTAGCTGAACTACACAGGGTAAAACATTCTAAGGATTTCTGCACAGCACTTTGATATGGAAGGCACAACTGTAACTGCAAGATTTGCTCAAGCTGAAGAATTGTGACATGAAATTTTAGTATTTCTTTCACCAGGTTATCTAAATAAGATGAGGAGGTGCGCATTAAGAAATGTGACTGCAACTAAACAGCAAGTTCATCTTTTCAAGCAAAAAAGGTCACCTATTTATTCATGCTTTATACCCCAAATCATTTATATAATTAGTCAAAAACCAAACCAACCAAACAAAAAAACCCAACTGTGTTAGTTTACATTTAAGACTGGAAATCAAAATATTAGGTTTTCCAGGCTCTACACATTCTGTCCAGCATTCCAGCCCCTGAAGGAGCTTTGAATGCAGTGAAATTAGACCTTCTAAAGCAGAACAGAAGACTTCCACTATTTAATTTCCTATGAAATACTATGATACCTTATTGGTATTTGTGCTGTATAATGATTTCACTATATTTTGATTTCAAAACAGACTAATTTCCCAGAAACTTGAAGTATCTAGAATACCACACACAGCTGCAAGGCTAGCTCTCCTTTCCTTTACCCCTAAACCAAACCTAGTTTCCTCTGGATTGTCAGTTTCAGCACAATTTTGCTCAGATTTTTTTGTTTATAATCTCTTTGCTTTCATTATCCCAATACCTTTGGGGAACTAATTTTATAGTGGAAAATGAGACATAGGGATTGGACAAAATAGAGAAAAAACATCAATGAAATGCAAAAATATGCAATAAAACCATAACTAAAAAGCATTCTAGCATCTTTGTCTGAAAGCTGGGAAACACTGGATTTAAAAGCAGCGCTCCTTTGCTGATGTGACTTTATCCCTACTTTTTATTTTTCCTTTAAAAATAGACAGAATGAGAAAAAACAATTAGCTGCAGACCTGTAAGTAGTAAGTAATTAGGTTAAATTTTACTCTTGATATGTACTACAGAGTCTCACAGAGGAATTGAACCATGAGACTGAACTGCATGTCCATAGTGAGCTCCTTTCTGAAGACAGTCTATCTTTTTTCATTTTTTTAAAATATTGTTATCACTGAAAATTTCCATATGTCTTATCTACACAGAATCCTTGAAAGGATGTTTATAGACATCCTCTGGGATAGGGGACGTGTCAGATTGACATTAAAATACCCCGTTGCAAAAAGCTCAGCGGTTAAAATATATTGAAGCAGGTGGCAGAGCTCTCACTACACCAAACAGAAAACAAGGAATTTTTTTCCTTCCTGCTCTGGAAGGAGCAGAGAAGATCCCGTTCTCCCCACTGATGCTCCTGCCCATGCTGAAGCCCTGTGTCAATCCCTCCACCCCTCGGAAGCCTGAACTGCGTCATCTCTGATTGGCTATTATCATCACTAATTTGAGATCATAACTGAGCAGTGTGCTCTCAGGGCTGACACAAAACATTTGGAGCCCATATGGGAGAGCCTGCCTTGCCTCACGGTGCTCTATAAAAACCAACACGAGCTTCCTAAAGCAGAGCAGCAGAAGCCTGGGCATGCAGCACAACATTCCCATCCTTCAGAGCTAGTCAGCTCTCCACAAAGACCCTGCCCACTTCTCGTCTGTGCTGCCCTGCCCTTTGCTGAGCTCCTGGATCATCTCTGTCTGTGTTAACTGCTACTGGCCCCCAAAGGTGTATTTGCTAAAAATAGCAGTGGAGACAGTTGACTGGAGAAAACTGAGCGTTCTACATGCTGACCTGTACTCCAGATCTCCTTTTTTTTGTTTCTATAGATAGCAATATTCTGTATTTTTGCTCATAAATAGCAGGTTCTAGTAAAATAAAGATTACTTTTCAGTAACATAAAGATTATTTATCACTTTGAGTTGCTTTGGGTTTTTCCTGGGATACACATGTCTCTTTTTTCGACAGCTAATTTTTTTTTAAGTGCAATAATAATGAAAAAGGATGCAAATCATTTTTCTAGCCTTTAAAAAAAACCAGAGAACTGTATTTCAGTTACCATACCTTTGGGATAAACATTCAAGTGAAATTTAAACATGCAATTTTGCATGAAAGTTTTTCTTTACATACTCAATTATATGTTCTTTACTAAACAGAATTTTGACTTTACCTCCACAATCAATTTGCTCTTCCAGAGTGTTAGTCAGTAGAATAAAAATAAGCAAGACGTGTATACTTATATGAGATAAAGCAAGCTGGTGAACAAAACCCACTAGTCTAAGCGATACATCCTGCATTACTTCTGGCTCTTTCACCAGCTGCCTTTACAAATTAAGTGGAAAACTCTGCCATCCTGACACCCTGGCATTTTTGCATTCACTTTGCAAAGGTGTAGATAACAGTGGATGCACAGCAAATGAGAATGGTTGTTGCATGGCTTCTCCATGTTCTTGTGTTTTACCAGAGTATCAGGCTGGGTGGACACATTAAAATAAAACACAAGGCATGTTTAGATTAAATTTGCCTCTATCATGAATCCCAGCCCTGCCGTTATCACCTCCCAGAAGGATGCTGCTTTATCAGCCTCTCATTAAACGTGAGCAGTTATTCCGTGTCTCCCCATTACTGCCTACATTTTAATTTTCCATATTCCCCTTGTGCTGCAGACAACTCGTGGGCTGCATGCCTGTGCGCGGTGGCATTTCCTGATCTTGCAGCCTGATCTGCTGGCCCGCAGAGCATCCCTTGATTTGTGGCTGCACATTACCTCCAGCCTCACTCATTCTCTCAGTTTGGAGAGGAAAGCGATGATTTTGTGCAACCTAAAGGTGTTTCACCAGGGATGCATTTGCTCCATCAAGCTGCGGGTTATAATGGCAACTGACCCCTGCACGTTGCAGGAGGCCTCCCCCTGGATGAATCCCATTGTCTGGATTGGCAGTTTTCCTCCTTTGGCACAAAGTGCTGGCATACAGGATCCGCTGTCGCGCTGATAATTTAGTAAACAGCGAAATTAAATCTTCTGACGGTCTCCTGCAGGAATGTCATTAACTGTAGGCCTGATTGAAGAACTTCATTGCAACTACAGCACAGGGATGCTGTTTAGCTGCCCTATGGAAAACATGCTCTCCACTTCCTTTGCCAGTAGGATGGTCTGTTTTCCACAGGTTTGCTGTGCTTCCCATCTCTTTGGCAGGGGATGTTTGTTCTCCCCAGGACTTTGAACTCCTAAGTGCTTTTGAAAAGATAACAAGAATTGGGTATTTGTCCTCCATGTGTGTGTTGTAGAAGGGTACTGTTCACCATCATGGTGCACTGAAATGTGTGCAGGGAATTCAGATATGTCTGGCTGTGTAATAGTAAGTCATGCTTTGCAAACCATAACTAGCTTGGTACAAGTGAAACAGTTTCTGAAGCTTTAGATCCACCAAAAAGAAAAGCCCAACTGCAAAGAATCACTTGAAAACTCAAGCAATGAAGGTAAAAAGCAAAAAACAAAGAGAGGAAAATCAGGAATGAGTTCCACAGCGCTGCTAAAATGCTTATGGCTGGTGGGGAGAAAGCTATGAAACAATAAGGAAATTGGTAGGTTTGTAAGGCAGGAGTAGAATCAAAGGATGTATATTTGTCATGGCCTGAAAAGGCAGGGTATTGTCAATGGTGGTTTGGGAGAGGCTGCACTGTACGTGAATATTCAGGAAATGTTCCGAGACACATTTTAAGATTTCAGAGAAGAGAGCAATCAGTGTGGTTAATCTGGGTATAATCCATGTGGAGGCTGTGGTTTTAAAAAACAAAGATTGCCAAGAATAGGATCTACAATCTGTGGCAGCGGAAAAAGTAGGCTTACCTCTGAGAGGGGACTGCATAGTGTAGGGTGTGTCTCTAAGAGGCTGAGAAAAAAGAGGTGAGAGCAAACAATATAATAGCCCTTTATGATACCACCAATTACTGCATGGGAAGAGTCAGGGAAACTGTAAATGAGATTCTCACTAGCCTGAGGTGTAAGAGGAATAATGGCTGTATCAGGAAAAGAACCAGCTTTGTTGAGGAGTGAACATATATCAAGGGAAATAAAAATTTAGGGAAGCTCCTTTGGAAAAAAAATTAACAAATTAATGATAAAAATATATGATTTCCTCTTTCAAAATCACTTGCAAAAGGCAGAAGTGATTTAAACCTATATTTGGACCTACAGACAAATGTCTTTGCAGCACCACATTGTGGATCTTCAGCCTGGTGCTTCTTTGATCACACTGGTTGGGGTGAACTGTGCTTTTCACCCTGCAGCCACTGTTTTCAAAGAGTAGAAAGAGGCTGGAGTGGAGCAGAGGCAAGCTGTCCTGTGTTACAGGGCAATGTTCTAAGAAGTCCCATGAAATGAGACCCCTGACCATTCTCTGTTGTGGGATCTCACCAAGGTGAAGCTCAGGCTGGCCTCGTATTTTCATCTCTTCTGGCAGTGAGGTGTGGGAGTTGGCAAGTCAGCTTGGTTTTTTTCAAGGGGAAAGATCTTCAGCTCCCTTCTGACTTCCAGGCTGCAAAGATGCCAGGGAAGAGCCTAAACACTTAAAATGAGCAAGTAGTTTTGCTGTTCAATACATGACCGTGGCCTAAAGTATGTTCATGTGGGTCCAGAGGCACAAAAACTGAGATTCCTTGCTAGAGATTCCTGCTGAGAGCATTCCTGAGCTGGTTCAGCTGCAAATGCCAGCACACTAATTTCATCTGTGGAGACAAAAACAGCCAAACATGACTATGGCTATATCAGTCCATCAGGCTGTGGGACTTGAAAATCTTCTTCAGCCATGTGGGCCAAAGATGCTCCAGGCTGCCTTTGACACCTTTTTCTTCTACAACCTCCTCCAGGTGCAATGTCATCAAAGAATAAGGAAAATATTTTGTGCTTTGTTCAGTCACTGATCATGACTACACCCTGAAGCTTCTGAATTTTGCTGGACTTGTTTCAGTGCTGGGGCTCCTTTGTTGACCTGGATTCATGAGGTGCTTTGAGACTGAGACTACCACCCTGTGCCAATCCACAAAGCGAACAGGCATTTTGTCCCCAAATTATCAGGGTCAATCCACACAGGTAGTCAGGGAGGCTGACCAAATTCTTTGTCATTTTTTCTCTACCAAGGCAGAGTCGGGTAGGGACTGACTGGCCCCTTTCAAACTTAGCTGAAAGCCAGATTTCCTGCATGAATTGGTCTGAAACTCTCAGTTAAAGAAGGTTCATACTTCAAGGGACAAATCAAATGAGATATATTAAAATAAAAAACAGCAGGTAAATATATTTTTAAAACCCTTTGAGCAGCTTGTAGAAGTTCAAAAGGGTACTCATGAAACTAGAATTTGGTGTTTGTACCAAACCCTTTACTTGCAATGTCTTATCCACCTTCTTTCTCTGTGGGCATTGGGAAAATCTCAGCTGTGTGTGGTCTCTGGTCCATATGGGAGACGCAGCTGGAGCTTAAACTGTCTGTGTTTGTAGCTGCATTTAGTGTCTTTGGCAGAGATTTGCATCACTTTACCACGCCATCAGTCTCTTCCCAGTCCTGCTACACCTCCCTGTACCTCTGCAGAAGTTCTCACAGAAACTGCTAGAGCTCAACCTGTTGATCTCTCCCTTTTCTTCCCAGCCCCCTCAACCAATTTACTTCCTACAGAATAAAATCTGGCTCACAAATGGAGCCTGGAGTTGAATCAGATGACATAAAGCATCATCTAGAATGTAATGTTACTTTTTATCAGTTTCTGCCACTTACTTTTCTTGGGGTCAGTCTTTGCTATTACTGCCCACAGGTCCTATTGTTCATTTTTGTAAGGCTTGAATTATCAATAATGACTGAACTATTTTCAACAGTAAGAAGGATCTGATTATTTATAGACTTCTGAAGCCAATTGGAAACATCCACTTAGTATTACTTGGTCCTATCTGGCATCTTCTTCAAGTAAACATCAAAAAGAAAAGGTAGTTTTCCTCGAAATAATACGGACACTGATAGAACTACCTCCAAAGTACCTGCTAGTACTTGGAAACAAGGATTAGTGTACATCAAATACCATATGCCTAAAAAAGTCATTGCTAAATTTGCATCTCTTCTTTCATTCAACTGCTCTCTCAGTTCCAGTGAGAATGTTCCTGAATTTCCAGGGCAGTGATTCCCTGTTTCTCAGTGACCCAGTGACATGGGAGAAGCACTCATGCACTGGCTAGCCTTGTGCCACGTGCATAGAGCATTGCTCTGGTGTCTCTGTGCTGTCAGGAGTGTGATCATAAATTAGTAACGATAATTGTTGTGATACACTTCAACTGCTGCTGTTTTCACATGTATTTGAAGGAACAACACTGGGCACGTGTGCAGCAGGTTATGCCTGCTCCAAAACAAGGCAGGCAGGGATTTCCGTGGTGCCTCTTTTAGTTTTACAGGTTTCTTCAGAAGTGATTAAGCTCTACTTTTCCATTTTGGATCCCTCCCCTTATAAAGTCTCATCCAGCTTTGTTTGATAGCAACACAGTGAGGAACTGATAGAGAGGAGATGACCTACAGGAAAGGTTAAGGAAAGAAAAAATCTTCTTTTTACCAGACAACAATTGATATTCCTCCATTCTGACATGTTTTGATAGTAGATGGCTTGAGAGGAAGGCAGGAAGCCAACTTGCAGTACCTAGCAACAAGTTAGTTCTTGGAGAGAATGTGTCCTACCTTTGGAACAGCTGATTTGGGATTTTTTAAAAGTGTATCTGCACTATAGCTAGACTTTGGGTATTTGGCAGTGGCAGTGTGATGAAATTGCTGGCATCCTTTGTGGCTTGCACATGTACTATGAGTAGAATTTTTCAACTTCACTTTATGAGGGGTCTGTAGAGATAAAAGGGGGCAATCAATAATTACAGAAGGGAATCCATCAGGGTATGAAGGTGCTTGCTGTGGAAGAAGTGCTGCACTCTTGTAGGAAGCTCATTAGCCTCTGAAAATGTGGGTTTGGTCCCTCTTGCTGCTCTTTCTGATTTTAGCCTGAGATCTGGGTTTCCTCTGTAGTTAGTGACCAAGAAATCACTTCAGCAGTAAGGAAAAAAGGTCTGGTTCCTCTCTGGAACTCCAAAAATTTGCCTCAAAATTATGACATCAGATAGTTTGTGATGGTAAGCACCTTTCTACCTTTCATCTTTGGGAGATGCCAGAATTCTCTCCTGCTTCCATTTTACTCTTATTCTTCTCAGTTCTGAAGGAACTCAGTGGCAATGAACTTGATAGTTTCTTCTTGATTAAAAAAAAATAAATTCCAGTGAACAGGACAGAATTATGTATGAATGAAGAAACTTAGAATCACAGAATTATAGAACAGCCTGAGTTGGAAGGGGCCCACAAGGACCATCAAGTCTAGCTCCTGGCCCTGCACAGGACTACCCCAAAAATCACATCATGTTCCTGAGAGTATTGTCTTTTGAGTACAAAAAGCTTCTTGTATTCAAGACAGGCTTGATGCTGTGACTCCATCCCTGGGAAGCCCATTCCAGTGGCCAACCAATCTCTGGGTGAAAAACTTTTTCCTAATATCCATCTAACACCACTGACACAACTTCAGGCCATTCCCCGGTCCCCACAGAGCACAGATCAGTGCCTGTCCCTCCTGTTCCCCTCATGAGGAAGCTGCAGAGCTGCACTGAGGCCTCCCCTCACTCTCCTCCATCTCAACTGACCCAGCACCCTCAGCTGCTCCTTATGGAGCTTCCCCTCAAGGCCCTGCACCATTCCCATGGCCTCCTCTGCACTCTCTGACAGTTTAATGCCTCTTTAACCCTGTGGTGCCCAGAACTGTACCAATATTCCAGGTGAGGCCTCCCCAGCCCAGCGCAGAGCAGGACAATCCCTGCCTGGCCTGGCCGGCCATGCTGGGCCTGGTGTCCCCAGGACAGGGATGTCCCTGCTGGCTCCAGCTCCCACTGCTGGCTCGTGTCCAACCTTCTGTCAACCAGGTCCCTTACTGTATCTAGCATTCCCAGTCTGTCCATATATCCAGAGGAATGTGCTCCATCCCAGGTACATCCCAGGTATATATACGTCCATATATATATATGTCCATATATCCAGGTAAAGCACACATTACTATTTTTTTTGATCACTGTTTCCCACCCAATAATGAATATGTCTTTTACTCAGAGTTTTCTGAGGCTCTTGGGAGTTTACTCACTGCCAAAATGCTGAATGGCCCTTCAGCTGTGTCTGCATGAACTATGTCTGGGCCTGGGCTTATCCAAGCACCCAAGAGCCGCAGCCCTTGGAGAAAATAGTGAAATATTGGAGAAAATAATGGAGGAAATAAAAATTTATTTCTAAATATTTTATTTTTAAAAATATAAAGGAGAAAGTAAAAATAATATTTCTCCAAAATGTTGGAGAAAATAATGAAAACAGAACCTATTGGACAGTGGACAAAAAGACATAGAAGAGCGGCCTCTGTCCAGATTCAAACCCCAAACACTAAGGTGAAGAAAGGATTACAGGCAAAGCCAGGCAAAAGCCTTGTTCAGACCTTAATTGGGATTGTACCAGTGCTCCTTAGGGTTGGTATCACACAGCACTGGGAATTCCTTTAGCATGCTCCACCAGGGACATAAAAACAATTAGTCCCTAGGTTTGATAAGTGCCTCACCTCAGCCCTGCTCTGATTAGGCTCTTCCATGATTTTCACAAGCCACTGAGGCTCCTGGGACAACATGATTGATGCCCAAGGGGCCTTTCCAAAATGAGGGTGAGGGGGGAAACCTTCTGGATGTGAAACCTCAGGCCACTCCTGATGATTTGGAAAAAGAGCCATGAAAGCTGCTTGAAAGAGCTGCCAGCATCTGCCAGGAGGTGGGAAATGTGGCAGGAGGAGGCAGGGAGAATTCTGCTGGTCCAGAACAACCCATATGATGGTCAGCAAGCACCTCCACAGCCACTGGGACATTTCAGCAGCTTCCTTGGGTGGCAAAGAGGTTTTTTTGGGGTCTACTGTGTGTCTTGAGGTCATGCTGTTACTATTTCTTCTCAGCGGTACAGCTAGTCCTGTCAGTCCTTGTGGCTTGTGGTGCCTTAAATCTCCAAATATTTAATGACCAGGCCTTGAAATCAGCTCCACTCAGACATTTACAGGAACATTTGCAAGTTCATTTATTTGTCAAATTGCAGTTTCAAATTGTTAGCAGACTCCTGTCTCCAGCCCACTGCCATTCCAAAGACAAAAAAGGAAAAAAAAAAGAAAAATAATCGAGAACTGAGAAGTCCAAATATTTTCATTCAACTTTTTTTTACAATCAAGCATTTTGGGATAATGTTCTGCTTTAGCATGTAATTAAATCTGAGTTTTCTGAAGCAGAAATTCCACCTTATCCCTAACTTAAAACATCTGATCCTGAATGAAATTCTGCAGGCAACCAAGTTTAGTGTGTGTGTGCAGAAAAGCAGAGGAAGTAAGTTTTTAGAAAAAGCAAAGCACCTAAACATGTTTATGAAAAGGAAAGATAAGAAAAATAATGCTAGTTATTGCCAAGCTCTAAGTGCACCTCTGGTGATGGCTGCCTTGCTTTTTTGAGCAGGTTTTGCCTAGGACCTTCTGAGTAGATCTTCTGAACTTTCTATGCATTTGCATTTGGAGGGGAGCTGGCGTTACCTCTGCTCATCCCATTGCTGAAAATGGGGCAGAAAAGCCCAGTTTCACACCACGGGACAGCCACAATCAGATATGGAGCCAGGTCGCTGAGGCATCGTTTTCCTCTCCCACTGCTGGCCACATTTCATCACTGAGGCTGAAAGAATTTGGCTGCAGGGCCCTTGTGGCAGCCACTTGAGGCAGGACATTCCAGTCCTGCACAACGTGCCCGTGCCTTTGTAAACCTGGTGAGCTGCTGTATTCACCAGCCCCTCAGACTCTCACAGCAGAAGTTGTTGAAAAGTCTGAAATGTAAAGTGCTTCATTGTGAAATCTCTTGCTGCAGCCTCTGCAACTTGGAGGGTTATTCTATTTGGTATTGCTAGGGCTCTCACTGTGATATGCTTTAGAATAATGAGACATCAATTCTCAGTCAAGAGGCTATTTAAAAACACTCCTAATTTGATGGGTTGTGCAGATGAATTAGTTCATTCAACACAACTTTTGCCATTTATGCTGGTGGTGGGACAGGTGTTGTGTCTCCTGCCTTTGAGATTCTCCCTTTCTTTCTAGGAATAACTGGTGTGTTAGGCATTGTTCTTTATCAACTGAGCTTTAGTGTTGAGAATCAGGAATAGGTAAACTTCCAAATAAAGAGGGGATTGTTTGGGAATTAGATGGATCAAAATAAAACCTGTTGAACAGTGGACGTTAAAAAAATATCTGAGCTTCACCCAGAGTGTTGGAGGGCCAAGCCCCAGGGCATTCAGTGATGCCTGTAGGACCACAGCTTTGTCAGTAACTTCTGCTCTAATTCTCTTGCTGCACACAAAACACTACAGGGAAAAAAAAATTTCTCCCTTTCCCTTACTCCTAACCCATCCAGACCTGTAGTGAGAGATTGTCTGACCATTTATTTTGTATTAAAGGGAAGAGATGTTCCCAGGATCCTGGTCAGTGGCCAGGAAAACCCAAAACAACAGAGGCTTTGTACAGAGAAGAGACTGAGTTCCTCCAGGAACAGAAAAGCAGCTGCTGATGGGACAGCAGGACTTTTTGTTCCTGCATAAGGCTGTCCAGTTAACTGCGCAAAATATAAATTTGATGGCCAGATATGGATCCAATAGAGAACACAGCAAAGTCCCACTTTGCAGCAGCATCCCCAGAGTGTCTGTATGGGTAAGGAGAGCCATATCTTGAGCTGCAGGGTGAAGAGAAGTGCTCATGGATGCTGCCAAGCTGCATCTGCTCTGCTGTGAAAGGAGGCTTTCATCTCTGTGCCTAGTGATCGGGGGGGGGGGGGGGGGGGGGGGGGGGGGGGGGAAGCCAAAACAAAAAAATGCTTCATTGCTTTTGCCAGAAAGATCACCTTCTCTGGTCCCCTGTGTGGAACAGGTGGTGGATATGGTAGCTTTTATTGTTTATGGTGAGAAACTAAATTCCTCTACTTGGGTTATTTTAGTGTGTTTAAATTTTGTAAATAGTCTTCCACCCCAGTATCCCAAGAGCATGAGCAGCGACTGACAAATGAGTAAAAGTGTCTCAATTGTGTGTATGATTAATTGAATTCCGGTATATTTTACAAAAATTTCCCTCCTGCAAGAATTGTGTGTGGTGGTGTTTAAATGGACGGGGGGGGATTTGAGAAAAGTTGGGGGTTAAGAAAAAGAAATGAGATCTGTTAGGCCTTGGAGAAGTGTTGAGCTAAAAGGACTAAGAACTGAGATGGAGGAGAAATGCATTTAAGTGCTTTTAGATGAACCACTGTGTTTTCACAGTGGACCCTAAGAATTGAAAGGGGAGGAGAATGGAGAAGGAGGCAAACATTCCAGATACACAGAGATCATGCAGCAGTAGGAGGGACTAGGAATTCAAATTATGGAGCCAGGGGAAGATGCTCGTGCTCCTACTTCCTCTGTTCTGAGAATCCCTTGGGTGGACTTGACTGTAAGAGAGTCCCCAAAACAATCTCTTAGCATCAGGAGCAGAAGAGATGGAAATCTTGGAAGAGAAGCACAGGTCTGCTCTAGGGCCAGCAAATAGAGCAGGGGAGCATCCAGGTGGAACATTTTGTGGACAGGTGGTTCCTCTGGAGAGGTGTGATTAGCTATGACCTTGTAAGTGGCTCATCAAGAGATTTCTGGAGTGGGCTGGGGTGTGACTGCTGGAAAACAAAACTGACAAGCTCTGTCCACACTGGTGGATGTGCACATGAGCAAGAATGTCCTGTTTGTGCCATGAGTCATTCAGCTGAAAAAAACCCAGGTCCCAGTGCTCTAATATGGTGGTGTGAATTTAGAAGCATCCTCAACATCAAGTCATCTCTGAAATGATGGCTTTGGTGGGTAAAGACCTCTGTTGTTCTGCTCAGACAAAAGAACATTTGTGAACTTCTGTAGGACTCTGAGTTCTGCACAGGAAAACAGAGATGAAGAACAGAACTCTGCTGCAAATTCACATTATGCTTTCGTTCCACCTAAGCCCCTGGGAGCACAAGGGAGTTTACACTGTTCTGTCAGGAGCCTGCGACCCAGTGAACAACAACAGCTGGACGTGTTGGGGCTGATGTCAGCTTCTGGATCGTCTCATTTGGCAGCCTGAGTCACTGCTCTCAAAATGATCCTGTGCACCCTCTGGGTGGAGCACAGGACACTCAGGACTGCAAGGTAAAACTTTCATGGACGGTCCTGGTCCTGTGTCAGAGGGGACCTCTCTGTTTTTTGAAGTCCTTGCTCCCTGCGTGCCTGGGTGGGTGGCAAAGAGTGAGAAGGTTTTTCTTACCTCAGCAGTCTGATTTATGTGTTTACCCTATCAATATGGCCCTTAGATAAACCCTATGCTTACAGGTTTCAATCCAGCTTCACATTTGGCCCCTAACCACCATAGGAAGGCAAAAATAATGTCAGTCAAAGCATGGATTGAATGACATGTCAGACCCAAAAAGTCCCATTTGGCAGGGCTTGGACCTGGATTGGACTCTTGGACTCCAGCTCACAGCTTACTGAACTACTTTTGTATTCCACTGTGAAGGTGAATCATACTGAAAAAACCCCAAATAACAAGTTTTGGAGAGCTCTTCCCACTGAGGAAGGTTCTATGCCATTGTTTATATTTCCATGTGCCCAGACCTTGCTGTCCCTGGTGGCACAGCACACATATGGGACCACAAAATGCTCTGCTCAGCTTATGGTCAGCTTTAAAGAAGAGCTGGATCTCAGCTGCTTAGTGAACACATTTGCTTCTTTTTTTTTTTTCTTTTTTTTTTTTTTTTGGGTTGAGACATTCACAAGAGGCCCTCAGAGCTGCTCAGGAGAGGGGGATGAGCTCAGCAGAGAGGTGGGTGGGCTCTGGGGCTCTGCAGAAGTTGAGAAGGCTTTGTGCAGGCTCGCTGTGAGCAGCTCCAAGGCAGCCCCTGCTCCCCCTTCAGAGGTGCAATGGGCCAGTGGCTGCAGCAGGCAGTGCCAGCTGAGATGTGCACAGGCTGCAAAAACATCTTCAAAGCATCTCGCTCCTTGCCACTGCCAAAAAAAAAAAAATTAAAAAAAATTCAAGATGCAAAAAAATCATCCATTTGTGAAGGATCCTCACCAAGTATTTATTTACAATGTAAAATTGGTAAAAGGCTGCTTTTTTTGCTTGCTTTTTTCTTTTGCCCACCCCCCTACCCTCTCCCTGTAGCAGACATTGTGTATCAATTGGTTATTCTTCTCACCTTTTTCTTTTCCCTCATATTTTATTGTGGGCAGGGGGGTGATGAAGGAGGGGGAGTTGTTGCTATTGTTGCAAGGAAGATTATGGAATCCGTGAACACAAAGTATTAGTATTTTAAATAATGAGAAAAAATTCCACATGGAAAGCTCATCTGGCTGTGGCAGTTTGTGACTGAATGAGAGAAAAGTGCCCTAGAAGCTATTCATTAGGAATTCACTGGAAGCTCTCAAACAAGCCTGGCAGAAGCTGAAATTGAAGTGGTCTCTGACCTAATTTTCTTCTGCATGAAACATCTGCATCAAGGCACTCTTTGATGTATTCCACTTGGCTCTGTCTACAGTATTGTATCACATGGCTTCAGCGTTGCCTCAGTTTTAAAAGACATTTCCAGCCTGTAGAAGGTAATGTGATGTTACTGTTACCCAAACTAATCACTCAATGTGCTCCCGAAATAGAAACAATAGAGGTTCAGACAACGGTGTCTGCTTTGCAGTCGTTGTTGCTGCCTAAGCTCACGGTTTTAAAAAACCCTAGATCTGTGATATTCATCTCATGTAATTCATCAACACCAGGAAGGGGAGGGAGAGGGGGGAACTGTGAGCCTTCTGTGTAATAGTATGTCAGAGGACACAATGCTTTACATGTGTGAGCTCTGCATTCCTCCCCGCTCCAGCCATGCAGTTAGTTTAGCACATTGAAAACAAAAGCAGAGAAATGTTGGAGGACGCTATCATAAAACCTCAACAGAAGGAGCTCCTGGTTTTCATTTTGCTGTTTGTTCTCTGCTGATTGACACCCAAAGCTCACGGTGAAAGAAATGTGAGCATGTTTGTGTAGATGCGTGGATGATGTGTGATGTATTTTGAATATATATTTTTTCCCCTCCTTTTCTTGTCTGCACCACAGAACACATTTCAGATCCTCTCTCAAGTTTTTCTCCAAGCGGTGTATAAAACATAGCTGCACAAAGATATTTCTAAATATGTACACATATATATTTTACATATATCTACATGGATAAATGATATGAGGAATTTTTAGGGTCACTTCTTTACTTTGAATGAATAGATCTTAGGCTTCTCCAGAAAGGTTTTCTGCTCAGTCTTATCTAATGGCATGCTGCTGTTTCCCCAGCCTTGCTTGTATTATGTGAATAACTCTGGTGTCTTTTGTATTCCACCCCCTGATGAAGAATCCTTTGAAATTCTAAATGACTGTGCTGCAGATTTTAATGTCTGTCTCTTAGAAATAGCCAAGCATTACCCACTCATGGAGCAAGATGCAGCAAGCCTTTTGAAAGTTATTCAGACTGCTTCCTCAGCCTCATGAGTGTGTGCGTGTGTGCGTGTGCATGTGCTATTTAATTCTCTGAATGTATGGCAGGAATACATTATTTCCCTGTGAATCACTTTCTCTCTCCTCCTGTCCATCTACTCCACCCCCCAGATCTCTCCTACTTTTGTTGACACAGGAGAAATAAAGCTAACTGTCTAGGGAGCTTGTACAGGTCTTGTGGGTACAGCGTGAGATGAGTTGGTAGCTTCTCAGTACGGTTCCTTGCAGAGATCAGAAAGAAAAGGCAGCCCTACTGCTACTAATTAGATGCCTCCAGGGTAATCACAGCAGAAAAGTCACGGCCCAGAAGCCTCAAAATAGCCTGCTCCCTGGGGTTATTTTCCCAAGTTTTGGCTGAAACGCATCAGGAAGGCAGAGTGGAAGGAAACAGAGCCCCACTCCTGTCTGGCTTTGCAGCTGGCACATACCTGTGTCCTCTCCCAGATGCTTTTCCTTTAAGGCCACGTTTCTTTGCCTCACTGATGTGTGGAGGACTCGTATCTGGTAGCAATGGGTATAATTAATTCCTTATACAAACAGCTGCTCCATCCTGTTGAAATAACGCCTTTTTGCTGTGCTAGGAGCTGTGCTGTGCGCTGTGACAGCCAGCTCCAGCTCTGGAGGACTTCCCTACAGGAGATCTGTCCTGAAACCCAGAGGGGACAGGCTGGGAGAGGTGAAGGGATGCATCCCAAGGTCAACTCTGCAGTAGCCAGGAAGCAAACTCCACCTCATCTCCTGATGGCCAAGCTGCGGCACTTTGAGCTTGGGAACACCCTGTCTCATCTTCTGCAGAAAAGCACCAGGCCAGTCCTCCTCAGTGCCTGTTGCCAGCAATAAATCTCCTTGAACTAATTTTGTAAAGGACAAAACCAACACTGTGCAAAAGAAAAGAAAAGAAAAGAAAAGAAAAGAAAAGAAAAGAAAAGAAAAGAAAAGAAAAGAAAAGAAAAGAAAAGAAAAGAAAAGAAAAGAAAAGAAAAGAAAAGAAAAGAAAAGAAAAGAAAAGAAAAGAAAAGAAAAGAAAAGAAAAGAAAAGCCACAAAAGACCCTTTGCATGTCTGTTGTTTCTGGGAGGGCAGCCCTCTCCCACCAAATTCTCAGATTACAGCCCCCAAATGTGTTGTTTCAGAGAGCATACTTAAATAAGAAAAGACAAGTTCTTCCAGCAAGCACTGGGGTTGATTTACAGCTCTGCATGGACATAGTTGGCTGTGGATGGTGCCTGGCAGAAGCTTATCGTGCCCACTCTAAAAATAACAATCTCCAATGGGCAAGATCTGCTCACTCAGACCCAGCCTTGGTTCTCAAAGAGTGGCATGACATTCAAAAGTGTCTGAGAGAGCCTTTGGCAGGTGTGTGACGCTGAATAATCCAGAGAGGTCATGGCAGCAGGGCTTGAAGCAAGTGACTCCTGCCCATGGTCAAGGTAGTTTTTATTCCCCAAGTCTGAGAGAAGTGGAGGGATGGAGCTTGGGGTTTGCTCTCTGTTTTTCTCTTTCTCTTTTCTTTTTCTTTTTTTTTTTTTTTTGGTCCCTCACAGATCACTCCTTTCCACCCTTTCCACCCCCACTTCTACCCCCCAACCATTGCCTTTTCTCTGGATTTTATGGTGGTGCCAGAGACCTGCCTGGTGTGGGGGATGATCAGACCTACCCAGAGCTCCCCATTCAGCCTCAGGTCCTTAATTAAAGTTGTTGTTCTTTCTGGCTGGTTGACCTGAGCTCTAGAGACCCCTGTTTTGCAAAAAGCTCCAGCCTCTTCCACCAGTGTGATGCTTCCTCTTTATCCACCCCCTTACATCTGAACCCTGGAAGACAAGCTGGGTTTTGTCTATTCATTTGGCAGATGGTTAGATTCAGATCTTACAGGAACATAATGCTAGAAATGGAGTGTGTGTATGTTTGTGCTTGTGTGTGGTGGGGAAAGGATCCCAGATAATTTTCTTCCTCTGTGGCCTTATAACTGCTAACAGTTTCACACAATCTCTGGTAGGTAGCAAAAATGGAAAAAAAAGCTGCCTCCCCCTTCTCTTTTTAATTTTTCCCCCAAGTCTGTGCTGTATATACCAGCAGTGTGGTCTAGGCCAATGCTGAACATTTGTGCCTTGGACAATAGCACAGCCTGGCCTGACTATTATCAGCTGCTGTTTTCTGGTTAGCTTTCCTTTTATTCAAGTGCACAATGCAAGCCTTTATCACCCTTCAGTCATAGTGACTCTTGAGGAATACATCTGGTTTTCTCTTTCAGCAGCTCTGAAAAGGTCAGTCTGTTCATTTCTTATTCGCAGGACACCACATTTTTTTTCTGAGCTGGAAAGACAGGCCTACACCTTTTCATTCCGTCTCGTACATAATTAGACATGGTGTCGCTCTAGAAACCTACCCTTGAAATCCTCCTGAGTAACTCTTTCAGAGACAGAGGAGACGCGGCAAGGGAGCGAGCGAGCGGGGGGGACTACTTCCATCCGGTCTTAAATCTCTTTGTGTGGTCACAAAAGCACTTCCCCAGCATTGCCAGCCTGGCTTTTCCCCTCTTCTTCTCCTTCTTCTCCCTCTCCTTTTTCTTTCCCCCACCCCCCTTTTCCCTTCCTTAAGGCGGGCTGGCTCTTTACAGACACACCGAGCATGGCAGAGGCTCTCACAAGGGGGGAAAAAAACAAACCAAACAAACCCTCAGATTATTTCAGCAAGCAAGGTTGCAGTCGTTTTCCTTTCCACGACATCCCACATTCTTCAGGCAGGCTGTAACACAATAACAAGTGTGCCCAAGAGGACAGAGCGTGCAGCAGCTGGTGTCTGACAAATTATCCTGCTCCAGACAGGCAAATGGTGGCTTGAGCTCCAGCCATCCAAGGGACGTGTGTTTTGGTTTCCCCTCTCTGAGCTGGGTAGGGTGGGCCAAATCCTCTTGGGGTGGGAATCATAGCTGTCTCCTTGGAGGCAGAGGGGTGTCATCCTTGCTGGAGGTCATTTTCCCTTCCCACACACTGCTTGTGCATTCCAGTGTGAGGAGCACCAGGCCAGGCTGTCACCACAGCGCCTGTGCCGAGGGAGGAAAACAGTCTGAGGACTTGGACACTTCTTCTCCCCCAGCAGTGGCTGCCAGTATCTCCTGGTTTTCTTTGTGCCTGTGGGCTATTTTTACACGTGTTCGTGGCAATCCATCAGCACAGTTTTCCCCCAGGTTGAAATTCTCCCCTTTCTTGTGCTTGGCAAACACCACAGGACTCAAAAAACTCACTGTGGGGCTTATTCCCAAGCAGGGGCAATCCCTACACATGAGATCTCTTAAATTAACTATGAACCTAGAAACCACAATCACCAGGATTTTAATTTTTTTTTTCTTTCTATTAGGAATTTCTCCAAGCCAGATGTGAACATACCTGGAATCCAAGCCATCACCAGCTTGCTGCAGTGCTCTCAAGGAGAACAGGAGAAGGAAATGCACAAAGCCAGAGCAGCGTCAAAGTGGCTGATGCAGATGATTGCAGAGACATCCCATTTCTGCTCCAGCAGTTTCAGGGAGCTGGGAAATCTCTGCCTGCACACCTCAGCCCAGAGACATTGCCTTCCCCAAAGGAGAACACAGCAGAGTGAAAGGACGAAATTGACTTTAAAAGAGGAAAATTAATTTGCTAGCACAGTACATGAGTTAGCTGTGAGACTAGGAGCAGACCTTCCTCCTCCTGCATCTATTTATTGAGTTGCTGGGCCATATCTTCTCTAATGGACAGCCCCTCTAGTTAGCTTCACATGGAAGACTTTGATGTACTGTTGCATTATGGCAGATGTGTTTAAATATCCACCTTTCTTATTTAAGTGAGTTTCATATTTTAAAGCAAGGGACAGGCTAAAGACAGAGAATTTATTTTCTGGTATTAAATGTCTTGATTGGTTTGGAACTATATTTTATATATATATATATATATATATTTCAAATTAAAGCCTTCCAAGACTTTTCAAGATTTACAGTCCTTTAGCAGTGAATAATGGCTTTAGGACACAGAAGGAATATTTTAAATCTTTATTAAACTTTCTATATGATAGCTTCTCCTACTAATACAGTCAGACTTTGGGGTTTATCACAGTTTCTATCAAGAATCCTGATTTTCAGGGGTTTAGAACAATGTGGCCTTAAAACCTGCCCATAGCTAAAACACATTTTTGGTCTTATCACATCAGGCTTATAGTAAATTGGAATAGAAATTAGAAAAGTGCAAGAATAGTTCTGTTGTTTCTGGTTACTTCTTGTAGAAAGCCATAAAAGTTCAGAGTCTTGGCCAGCTGTAAAAGATAATGTTCCTTTCATCTCAGCATTGCCTATCTGGCAATTTATGTTTTTTCATGATGCTGAATTATCACTGCCTGCACATGCAAAGCCAAAATGTGGAGAAAAGAGAGACCTGGGCCCTGGCTGAGAGCCTGGGGTGCAGTCACCCTCACCAGGCTCTTCTGTCCTGAGAAAAGATGGAAAGCAGCTCCTCCTTGGAAAGACACCTCCCTCTGCAGCATCCCATGGCAGCAAGCTTCACAAGCTTCACAGAGAATTTAGCCATTTCACTGTTTGCTGTGCTAGCGTTTCACCACACTCATTTCTCTTGATTTGTGTTTTTGGGATGAAGCAAGCTGTGGTGATTCCTTGTTACAGGATGTAAAACTACAAAAACCTTTTAAATATTTTTCTTCTTTTTATTTTTTAAAGTATTTTAGAGTAGTGAGTTAGTTAGTTTGTTTGTTTGTTTGCTTGATTTTGGGCAAATGGAGACATTTATGTCCAGGTGCAGCTGTAGCAGGAATAACAACAAATGCAGTAAATTACAAGTATGAAACACACCAGTAGAGGCTGATATAACCACCCATAGCTAAAAGCAATGGATTATTAACATCCCTGCCTATCAATAAAATGCTGATGTAATAATTTAAACCTTTATTTAAAAAAGCACTTTCAATCTCTGCTGATGGCTTTGCACTAATATTGTTTTCAATTTGGAAGATGTTGCTGTGACCAGGTTGAAAGATGTAATTAACTTTTTAAAAAATAATAGCTAGTTTTGTGGTGGTCAAACATGTAAGACCAAAAAGATGCATTTCCATAAGGAGGGTGAGCTTTGTTGAGGCTTTGCTAGTCTCAGGACACAAGCAAAAGAAAGTTTATAGTTTCCAATTAACTCTTCTGTCAGAGATGGTCTAACAAATGCATATCTGATTTGGCTCAGAGAATATGTTCTTAGCTTTGAAGTATTTCAAACATAAAGGAAAGTTCTAACAGTGGAAATATTTTCTGCTTTTTTCCAACTGCACCTGGCTTGTCTATTTAAACAGATGACTACAACTGGCAAACGTTGTCTGCAGCGAGGTCAGTTTGATACTTCTGGAACCCTTTATTCAATGGGACTGCCTCTCCCAAGCAATTTCCAGATTCCATTTCAGCTGGAGATGGGTGATGTCAAACCTGCCAGCATTTCTTAGCAGATGTGAAGTCCCAGTTTTCCACCAGGCCTTCTACACAGACAGACGAGTTTATTCAGACGTGGGCACTGTGTTTCCCCTGGCACCCTTAAAGAGTTGTAGGCATTTCTGGCTCGGCAGGTGCCTGAGCAAGCCTCACTTGTGGGTGAGTAGCCACAGCTCCAAGGCAGAGGTACTTGCCTGAAGCACTCTTTATGTTTCAGAGAACCCTCTCTTCCTGTGAGAAGCCTGGGAGAGCTTTTGAGCACCCTTATTGCCAATATTGCAGGAGGCAGATCCTTGTCTCTGCCTGTCTCTCTCTGGGAAAATGCATGTAAAGGTGGGAAGGAATATGCATTTCCATGTGCAGCCTGTGAATAGGACAGCTATTGACTAGCTGGGCAATTTAATACTGAAATTTAGGCGGACTTCAAGCAGGGACAGGAAATCTTCCCTTTTTGCTCCTGCTCTTGGTGGATTTCCCTTTTGCATATCCTTCAGTGGCACTCCAGAGTCACTCCTTCCACCCCATGCCTATCCCTCTCCTGAAAATAATGTGTGCATGGACGTGTGACATGAGGTTACAGGCTACTCCCATCCCACAACCTGATATGACAGCATCAAAAGGGTTTTCTGTTGTTTTTACTTATTTTTCTTCCCATTCTACAAGTCCTGGTGATGCTGAAGCATTTTATTTTCTTTTTTTTCCCTCTTCACAATTATTCATGTGTTACCATTTTAAATGCTGCTGGATTGCTAATTAAATGCTATTTAAAGTTAAAGATTAATGAGACTTTTGTATAATCTTTTTTTTAAACACCAACATTTTTCCAGTATGTTCACCATCAGAAACATATCTTCATGATTTGTTTCAGAGTACATGGCTACAAAAAAGTTATCTAGAGAGTAGTTTTCAATAATTCATCATCCCATAAATGTGTGAGGCCATCACCTATGTTTAGGGATATTATGTTTTTGTCCTTTTATTGGAATCATATTATGGGTACCTACTGTTAAGCCTGCCTGCATACGTTTGCTGTGCCACTTGGAGAAGTTCAGGGTCCACACATGAACGGGGTTTTAAAAAATGTTTTCTCTGTCTACCAAATGCCATGAAGTTCACAAAATCGCTGACTGACTAGTCTGTGGGAATGCAAAGCTTCAGGTCCATTTCTGGCCTGTCTTGCAGACCCTTTAACTGTCCCAATGACCAGGACAGCAGAGGTTACACTTTTGTGGTAAATCAACAGAAGAATGCCACATTTTGGGGCTGACCTCATGCTCTCCTGTGTACTCCAGAAGATCAGGGAGTACAGCATTTTTTCTAAATTTCCTCAGTGACTGTACTCAGAATATGAATGAGGAATTTCACCATGTTCAGGCTTTTTTAAAATTTTTTCTCAGAAAACCTCCAGGTCCGCTGCTGTGTGGCAAAAGACGCTGAAGTGAGTGAGCCCTCGCTGGTTGTGCTCACAGGAGGAAGGGCTTGAAAACTCAGGATGTGAACCCAAAGCAGCCAGTGTGTTCTTTCACTATCACTGGAGGCTTGATTCATGGCACTGCACCACTTGATGACAACGGTGGTGGCCTCTTTCCACTCGTCTGTGTGTGTCACCCCCACGCTGCCTTTTGCTACTAGCTGGAATCCTAAAGCCTGTCGGGGGCAGGAGATATCTCTTGTGTACACATGTGTGTGGTGCCTGGCAAACAGGACCCCTGCAGGGAGCTCCAGCAGCCCTGCTCTGCAGATGTTATTAGCAGCTCCCTGTGACAAAACACAAAGGGCTGGTCTGAGCATCTAGGGATGGGCTCAGATCACGTTTCTGGACTCAAACACAGCTCCAGGGTGGTGAAAATCCAAGCTCAGCTAGGCACAGGATGTCTTTTACACCTGGAAAATCCCAGGATGATGTTGAAACATCTCCTCCCTTGCTGGTGTTTCTACAAGGTGCAGATAACAGTGCTACAGGCTGTGAAAAGCTCAGCAAGAAGAGACTGGAAACTCAGAGTGTGGGGTTTTGTACTCCGAGGGTATAAATTAAACAGTTCTTGCTGCTTTTTTGCAGTTCCTTATGTGTTAATCCAGCCATCCCCTATCAGTCTGTGAGGGGGGCTGCTCTCTCAGAGCTCAGCATCATTTGTTTTCTCTATTCCTTGTTCCTATCAGAGGGCAAACACTACTGCTGTCACTTAGAAAAATAGGATTTTGCCTGCTGTGCTTGAGAAATCTTCAGCACCAGTCTGATTGCACAGGCTCCAGGAACTCCTGTTGTAAGGCTGGGATTCAACTGACTGATCTATAGCTGCAAAGCTTCACTGCTTTACTGCACCAGCATAAAATGGAAATGTTGTAACATTCCCATCTGTGAAGCCTTGCCAAAACAGTTTAGTGTTTCAAAAGCTCCGTACTGAACGAAGACAAGATCTCACTACAAGCTGTGGGAGCTGGGAGAGTTTATGAAGCAGAAAGTATGGGCTAAGGGAGAGATCAGACTGGTGATAGTTTACTGGCCTTGCAATTCTTTTAAGAGGCACTAATGGTAGTGGACTGCTACAGTCGAAGTAGACCCGGACTCATTTAAGGCAGTACCATGAAATTGGTTGCAATAAAATTATGCATTAAATGTGCATTATGTTTAATAAGACTGTATTGCACTCCCAATGTTTACTCTGTGCCCATTGAGGCTGATCCAATTTTCTAAAGTTCTCCAATTGGTTTGCTATCAGGTTTTCAGCCAGAAGGTCAAATTTCACTTGCTCTTAGTACATGTCTCCATTACTTTGCTAAGGCATTTACACTCCATATTCATTACCTTCTTCTTCTTTTTTATCTATCTCCTGTAACTTGACTGCTCCAAAATGCTCCCTGTAGGTGGCATGTTTGACACAAATGAGATCAGTCTTTAATAGATGTCAACCCAAGAACACGCACACACATGTGAACACACACTTGCACGAAAGATGCGAAGAGAAGGAGTAGGGGGGAAGGCTATTTCCAGACCCACATTGGAGGTAATTTTATATTACTTCACTCAAGGCGCACAAGTGACCTCTGTGAAATCATGGGTTTCGGATATGAAACTGGGAAGGTAAGTAGAGAGGCTGGAATATATGTTTAGAGCAGTATGTGATCATGGCTATACCAAACTGGGAGCTGGATTGTTTTAATCAGAGGCAATGATAGTTTTAGTGTTCCAAAAAACACATTATTTCCCAACATCTCAGCAAATTCTGTCAGCACTGAGCTCAATGTGGATTGCACAGGCGAGGAACCAGCAGGCAAACTTTCTTAGGGCTTTGTGTCTCTTCCTAAATGCTTTAGCAGGAAAATACAAGCCTTCTTGTATTCTGTTCTCCTCTGTCAGGAGATCGTGTTGAGAGAATTCAGTGTGCCTAACAAGTCTCAGCCAATAACATGGCATTCATCACTCCAAAAGGGACTGTCCCTGTTAGCAAAGCTGGCTGGGGTGCCCAGAAGGAGCCATTGTCCGGGACACTGGGTACTCTGCCTTGGCAGGGAGGTCTGTGCCTTGCCTTCAGCTTGATTAGGTAGGGAAAATGCAGTGGAGGCCCTAAAAAGTCTTGCCAAAGGCTCAGATAATGAAGCGTTTGAATTGCCTGGCTGCAAGGTATGTCCACCCTGCTGTCACCCACCATTCTGTCCCCAGGCTGGTGCAGATGTGCCCAAAGCTATCTGCTGCCACATCTGCACACACAAAATCTGCCTCAGAGTGTACTGGGGTGTGCTGGAACACGGGAGCCTGGACTTGAGGCCTTGGCCACCACAGGAGGCCACAATCACAGCAGCTGATGCTTTTTGCAGTGTCCCTTCTCTTCTCCAGGGACATCTGGGTACCACTGGGACTGCTCCACACCTCTCCCCACCTGTGTCTCCAGAGGGCACCTCCCTGCATCACCCCAAAGTTCCTAGGGGCTAGAGTAGAGGTATCCATTGCTTTTGCCTCTTTAGGTACAGTCAGGGTCAAAATTGCTGCCACCTGTGTGCAGGCAGAGCCACGTTTTGGTGTCACTCTTCTGCAGACCTCTCAGTTATTATGTGCAGTTTTCAGTCTATAGATTCAGTGTGGGAACACAGAATATCCCTCTGGCTATCCAGGATGGCCAAGACCCCTGTCAGGAGCCCTGGCACAGAGCCCAAAACACCTGTGGGTTTGATTATGACCCATAGAGCAAATTACCAACCTTATATGAAGATCAGCAAGCCACAACAGTTTAGGTAGAATAGTAATGAAGTTATCACGGGGTGGAAAAGTAGATTTTGGGGTTTCTGGAATGGGGGTTCAGGAGGCAAGATGGAGGAATCTGGGCATTTCCAGCCTTTCTTCTTCTTCTTCTTGGCCTCCATCTTCTACTGTGGTGTTGGCACTTTTGGATTGGTTTAGAGTAGAAGCTCACTGTCTAACATTGGCGATAAGTATTGGAAAACAATTGTAAATATTGTATATGTAGTTTTTAGTATAAGGACATAACACTGCCCTGGGGACAGGCACAGTGCCTCTGTCTGTCTTGCTGAGTGGACCTCATCAAGACAGGAGAAAGAATTTTATAGATAAGAAACAATAAACAGCCTTGAGATCAAGAAATTAAGAGCCCTGATTCCTCCTTCAAGCGCCAGGCTGGGAAAAGAGACTTTCTAACACATCTTGGGGTCACTCTGACTAGTTAAGGATCCCAACAGCTCAGCAGCATAATTTACTGCTGGGGGAAATATTGATACTCTTTTTTGAGTTTAAAATGCCTTATTTTCATAAGATGCTGAGCATCTCTCTTATTTTATGAAAACACTCTTGGTGTTGTGAGATGGATACCAAAACCAGTGATCTCTTGAAGGCGTTGCTTTCAAAAATCCTCAGGGAAACTTTGCCATCCATCTGTCAAAAAGGGAATGGTGTTTCTCCAACACCACCTTTCACAGGTGGTGACCCTCACAGAGCATTTTCAAGGGTTTACACTGCAGCTCTGGACACCAGCCCTCCTGTGGTGCTGCTTGGCATTCTGACTCACGACTGGTAGTGGGGATGACCAAGAGGCTGAGCAGGAGATCCACCTGCCCCGAGCTGCCCCATCTTCTGCAGTGTGTCTTCAGCCCATATGTGACACAAGTGGGTCCTCAGTCCCTCCAGATGGCCCAGAATAACCTTTGGCAGAGGACTGGGGCAAACAGCTGAGGTGGCGGCTGCCCCAGCTAAATCCATCTGTAGGCATGAGTCAGAGCCCTAAATCCAAGTGCTCCTAGTCCCCACCTGCCTTGCACTTGTCCTTTAATTTTCCCTCAAACACTGAGCAGTGGGTCTGTTTCCTTCTGGCTCTCTCTGTCCAGGCTGTGGTGCAGTGTTCATCTCATCTTGGTTGGGATATCACATTGCTGCAGAAGGCAGTGTTGCTGTCAGCCGACCCCATCCCTGTCCCAAAGGTCTCACCATGGTCAGGGAGCCCTGAGGAAGAAATGAGACAGCTGTTCCTTTGGGTGCACTGGGAATGCTGGAGGAGATGTGTCTAGTTAAGACTGCACCTCTCAAGGGTCTTCCCACTCTCAGGCAATCAAAGGGTCTTGGCTTCCCCCAGATTTCCTCAGTGGATGTTGTTTTTTTGGATGTAGGTATTCCCCACTCAGGAGGATGTGTTCACAAACACATGTAATTATTTTGCTTGGCTTTTCCTCTGGGATGCAGTTTTCTACTTCATCCCAGCTGTTTGTGTTTGGTACTGCTAAATTGAGGCTGAGGGGTTGAGGAACGACTAAACCTCTTTGGTGTCTGATGGTCAGAGACCTACAAAAAAAAGGCACAGTTTTGATTTTGATTTTGGTATATTAGATTACATTGCTCAGAACAACAAAGGCAGGCAGCCTTGGCTATCTGGTTTCCATGCATAGGAAAGAACAACCTAATCCTTTTCTCCCTGAAATCAGCAGATGGGATCTCCCTGAACCCTGCATTGTGTCAGGCTGCAAATAATGCTTCTTATTCTGGTGCTACATGTCTACTATTTTTAATAATAATAATAATAATAATAATAATAATAATAATAATAATAATAATAATAATAATGATGTGGCCATCTTTGAAATTATTTTTCTTTCTTTTGTCTTTTTCTGATTTATTTTTGCAACACTGTGTTCCACCAGAAGAGTAGACTGTGGAACAGTTTTGGGAGATGGTAGATGGGAGATGGAGATGGGAGATGGTCCATGCTATTATATTCCACGATTTACATATCATTTTCTAATTTACATATAGTTGGTAGAAGGCCAGTGTAGTCATGAAAGCACAGTTGATATGTACTTTTTGATTAAAACTCCTTTATCAAATAATAGTTGCTCACAGGAAAAAAAAAAAAAAAACCAAATATAAAAGAATCTGGCCTCCTTTATATCAAATGTAGATTTGGATCTCAATTATTTGTGGTTTGGGGCTATTTAAAATATATATATATATAATTTGCCACAAGCATGCCAGTCAACCTTAAATTCTTCCACTGTCTCATGCAGGAGAAAGTGAACGTTAACTCCATGGAAAAAAAAGTTCCTTGTGATTTCCATGGAGCCAGATTTACTGTAGGAACCCACAACGTCCTTCAGTGCAACCATCAAAGCAGAGGGAGCAAGACACCAAGACATACAGCCTTCAGTTCAAAGGACAATAAAGCCCTGTTTCAGCACAGGCACACTCATTTCAACCTGAGTCAGTGTGAGGCTGTAATCCAGGAAGGTGCTTACACACATGCCTGCCTGTAAATAAATGCTTAATCCCATTGGAATCAACTGGGCCCCAGCTCAGCTTGAGCTTTCTTTGCTGTGCTGAACTTAAACGTAGGCAGTGAAGGGAAAATTGCTCACAGCACCCTCATCTTTAACGAGCGTGGTGGAAAAAGTTTGCAGCGAAATCAGCAGGATTTCGGCTAATGTGATTAAGCGCTTTTTTTGCAATCCAGATTTCTGCAAACCCAGGCCCGTGGATGTTGTTCAAAGCCCGCTGAGGGCAATGGGTGCTGGACCAGACCCTGAATGCAACTGGGTTTTCTCACACTCCTGCAACTTCAAAAAAAAAAAAAAAAGACTGAAAAGATTTGAGAAGGAAAGGGTAATCAAGGGTGTGTTTTATTGCTTCACCACCTTTCAGAAAAACAGCTGGTGAATGAAACAAATGAGGTTATGAGAAAGGAGCTGGTTCCAAACCGATTGTTTTATTTCTCTTCTCCAAACAACCTGCAGGCTGCTAGCTCTGGTTTCTGCTCTTCCCAGAACTAACTGAGATCAGCAGGCTGAGGATCATGTGAAGAGCAAAGATTATGCAGGAATAAGCTGTTCTCTCACTCCTTCCACCCCTGCTCTTTTCTGTGTTCCCTGTTGAAAAATAAGGTCCCTTCTCCTTGTGTTTAAAGGGAAGGATATTTGTGTCTGATTAAAACTAAATAGAAACTGGAGGACTAGATGTTGTCTGTGGCTCATACCCATATGTCCTATAAACCTCTGGCAAGCATGTGAAGAGTTCTCCAAACTGACAGTGCACACACAACGTCCAAATCTAATTTGAACTGCATGGTGCAGCTTCAGCTTTCAATCACACAGCACTTCCTCTAAAACACTGTCTGCAGCTACATTTCCAAATTGGGACATTTTTGAAATTGCTCATCACGCAGCTCCCTCAATAGACCAACATATGTTTCAGCAGAATCAACAGGCTGACAAACTCCAGGCCACTGAGAATTTTATGTATCAGGGAGCGCGTGTCGCACATGAATCAAAGCGCGTGTCATGCTTCGGGACTCAGTGCGTGTACGTCTAGAAACATTTTCCAGCAATGGTTATTAATTATTGAGATGCTGTAAACAAGTCACCCTTCCTCACACATCTTGTTTCAGCTCCATGAAGCAACAGAGAGCTCATGCCAAAATGACATAGCCAACCCGGAAAAGGGCTCACCCCACCTGCTTCACTCCGAGCACTGTGAATGATCTCATTGTGCTTTGGTGGCACATGCTTGTCAAAATTAAGGACTGTTGTCAGTTTTTTGTGGGATTGACATGTGAAACGCTTGGAGGAGCCAAGGGTGGGGGTGGGAGGGTAAAGGAGACCAGTCATCTGCGTGGTACAAAGGAGAGGAGTTCCAGAGGTCTGGGGATCAGTTCCCATTTCCATCTGAGGTTTTGCCCTGTGGCCTCTGCTCAGTGTCTCAGCAGTGAGGACACACTGCTCGTGACTGACCTCTGGGAAGTGCTCAGAAACAAAGGCTGAGGAGCACTATTAAAATTAATAAATGAAAAGGCTATAAATAATAAATTTTAAAAGTTTCCCTCTGCTGACTAATATGTGTTGTCTTGTATCTTTTACAAATGCACAGTTTAACCACTACACAAAAACACTGAGGTAAAAATTTGGATTCCACATGGATTTGGAAAATGGTATGTTGTAAACAGGGAGTTGGTTAAAAAGGGACCTGTGAACTGAGGAGTTTTTCTGAGATGGAAACCCATTTCTGCTTCATCATTGCTTGCAAAAAAACCATCTTTTACACAGCTAGCTGCTTTTCTTTATGAAAGGCTTTATTTTGCCTTCAGTTGGAGCTTAATTTTAAGGCAAAGTTGTGGTTTTGTTTGTTTTTCTGATGAGAATGGCTCCCAGAACAAGTGGCAAGTAGTGGGGATGGTGAGTTTTCATTTCACTTTCTTCTGGAGGGGTATCTATGAAATATTTACTGATGTCTGTCACAGATGGGCCATCAGAGATTGTATCATGGAGAGCAACTCCTCTGCCAGACAGACCTTCTGTCTGAATAGAGCTGAATGCCTTCATTTTCCACACAGTCAAAAAAAAGAAAAGTTTGTTGGCTTTGGTTTTTTTTAATAGGAGGATCTATTGGGAGAGTGAATCATTTGGAATTCTGTTGTTATAATTTCATTTCCTCCTGGTGGATGGTCCTTTTGCCATTTTAAAACACAGTGGCTGACCTGAGCTGTGCGTTCCAGATCTCAGAAGGTGGAAACTGGGAATCTCAAGGCTTGGTTTAGATTCTGTGGTGTCTTAACAAACTCCAACTGCATTGGGCAGGCAGTTCTTTTTTTTTTGGGCTGCAGAGTGTCCAGGTAAGCACACTAGCTTCCATACACCTCTTGGGGCACAGGTGGGAAGAGAACATTTCACTGAGAGGCTTGAAGACTATTCCACCAGCTGTGCTGCTGTTTTGCCATGTTACTTAGGAAACAGAGACTCAGCTTCCCTACCTGAAAATTTCTATGTTTATATCAATCTCCTGCTGTAGGAAGTTTAAAGTAATGCATGGAAAAGCTATGGAATAATTATTTATATATCATATATAAAGAAAAAAATATTAGTGACACCTCCCAAAGGCATTTTCTAATCTACTGACATGCACACACCAACATGCCGAGTTGGATATCCCTAAAACTTTTCCCTCCTCTGACTTTTGTTTCCAGAAATTGTCTTCTGTTACTTGTCTCAGTCCCCCATGCCAAGGAGGAGACAGAAAATTCCAGGAGGAGGGCTCATCACAAGGATGAGCTCATCTTCCCAAGGTGTTTATCCAATGTTTCTTTTTGGTTAGGAAAATTTCCGAGCTGTGCTTGAGAAGGCCAACTCCCTCTCCTTGGGTAGCCTTCTCAAATGTTTGGCTTTTGTTCCTGGCGTGTTACTCCAGGTCAGCTGCAGCAATCTAGAGCAGGTCCTGCTGCTGGTGTGGTGGTGATGAGCCTGAAGAAATGTTTTCCAACACTGGGGAACACAATGTCCACAGAATGAAACGCTGTTTTCCACGTTCTGAGCAGAGGAAGATGAGAATATCTTGAAGTGTGCAGGGACTTGGAGTCCTTGGGCTTTGGTCTGGGGAAGCTGGCTGGGGTTTGGCTTCCCCAGTGTCCCAGCTGGCACAGCACTGTAGTCACACACAGGGGAATATGTACCCAGCAAAGGAGTCCTTCACATGATGGATATAAATATGATTCTTGGAATTTACCAAACAATAGGCAAGAGCAGTATTCCCAACAGGCTGGAGGGGAGCTGTTAAGTATGAAGGAAACACCTGCAGAAGTGGGTATCCATTGTTTCCTTTTGATGTTTATCACTGTGCCTAAATCTGGAAAGAATAGGCTTTTGGCCTTCAAAAACAATTTCCTTCCTAGCCTTTATTGCCTGGAGGAATCTGTCCTTCTCCAGCATTCCTGTTTTGGAGACAGGGAAAATTATCTCCCTGCCTGGGTGAAATTTCATCTCCAGCTCCTCCTCGGGACTGAGCAGGTAACTTTTGTGGATCAGGTCGTTCAAAAATGAAGGGCTGTGGTGAGTGACACTGCTGAGGTGCCTCTGGTGGTGGCACTTTCAGGCTCTCCAGGACCGTGGGGCAGCAGCAGCACCAGCAGGAAGGCGTGGAGGCGGATGGAGATTGGGACCAGGCCGAGGCTGCCACGTGAAGGTTTCCAGACCAGCCCCTTGACAGGCACAGCCCCATCCTCCAGCATTTCTTTAGCACTCTGGCAGATGAAAACCACCAGGAAAACAAAGGACAGGCCAACCCTCATGCATTTTTGATCAGCAGCAGGGCCTGACCCCCGCGTGGTGCGAGGTCATGGGCAGGCCCTGTCACCTCTGGAGACAGAAAGCATGTCTCCAAAGCCAGCCACCTCTGCAAGGCCCTAAAATGCTCACACAGCTGCAGGAGTCCAGCCCTGCCTGCTCCTCCTGCCCAGTCCCACTGCTGCTCTGCCTGCCTGAGATTTGTCTTCTCTTTATAGCACCTTTTATTATTCTTTTACAGGCTTTGAATAGTGAGGATGAGGAGGCCGGGGCAGCCGCCCAGTGCTCCCAGTGGTGCTGTTCAGCTGCATGGTTGTTTTTTCTCAAGCTGCCAGCTGGTCTTGACACTCTGCTTGTTTTCTCCCCCCTCAGGAGGCATTCTTTTGGTGGAAGCTACCTTGCTGACATTTAAATGGAGCAGGGAGTGCTGCTGGGCTGCCCTCTCCTCCTCTTCAACAGGAGCTGTGCTGCTGCAAGCTTTCTCTCTGACTGTGCCCCACCACTCCTCATCTGGTTCCTCTGCATACACAGCAACCCAGATGCTTTTAGCTTCTCTCCCACCCCGTTCTTTATCCAAAATCTTCCTTCTTTCCACTCTTCTGCTTGTCTTTCCTCAGGCTTTAAAAACTCTGGAAGGAAAGTCACAATTCCCCTCTCCTTTATGCTGATAGAAACAGGAGCAGGGCAGAAAATGGATGTAAACAGGGCAAAATATCTCATCAAGGCTCTGCACAGGGCTGCAGCTCTCTCCCTTCTGCCCTTTCAGCCCCTGATGGTTTGTTTAGGCTGCCCCAAAGCACAGAAGATGAAACCATATGCACAGTGCATGGCTGACCAGATCTCAGCTCCCCCTGCGTCAACTGGAAATCAGTTGCCCCCATGGTCATTTGTGCCCTGCACTGCGTTATTATCTCAGGCACAGTGCTGTGTACATACTTTCTTGATGTCTCACAGGCTTCATAAAGCTTGGCCAGTGCAGGCCGGGGCTGCCTGCAGTGCTCTTAGTGGATATGGCCAAAGTGAAGCCTTTTTCCAGGCAAGGAACACAAAAGCACATAGATTTGGTAGCCATATATCTCCCACTGAGCACCATAGCACAAACTTCCCCCTTAGGCTTCAAAATTCCTCTCATGCTGTTGTTTAAGGTGGTGGAAACCTCGAAGTTGTTGAGATAGCCAAGAGGGCACCAATCGCACCCACACAGAGCAAGAAGGGCTCTGAGAAGAAGGAATGTGGCTGGAAGGCAAGACCAGAGGATCATGGCTGGTGCATGTCAGGTGAGTGATAAAGGCTTGTCCTGGTTTGAAAAGAGAGGTGTCTGCTAAGGAAGGCAGGAAGGCATTTTCCATTTCCCTTGAAATGGAAAAATGTAAACCCCCTCCCTCCAAATTATTATAATTTTGAAATTAAGGGGCTCTCAGGCAAAGATATGGAGCAGGAAGGAGTTCTTTATTAGGGAAGAAAGTAAAAGTAAAATAAACAATGTAGTAATACAAAAAAACACTGACAGAGTCAGGATACAACCTGACACCTGTCAGGGATGGAGAGAGATGGGGAAGACTGCCTCAGTGATCAGAATCCAACTTTATTGTCGATACAAGCGCTTATATACTATTTCAGGGAGACTAGAAATGTGTACTACAATGACTGGGTTAAAATCACATACACAAAGTTATGCATATAACAACATCTCTTGCTTGCAGAGTTTAATGGGATTTTCAAATCAACCTGTTTGATTTCATCTTCTTGCAATATAGGTCTAATTTTCAAAGTTCAGTTTGTTTTTGCCAAGGCATCCTGTTCTCAAATCTCTTGATGTTAACCAGGTCCAAAGTCCATCCAAAGTCTGATGTCCTCCAACATTCCAACAGACACCCTGTTGGTCAGGGGGTTGGTAGCAATCCAATTGAAATGGTGGCTGCCATCCTCCTGGAGAGGCAGATGTGGTTCTGTTGAAGCAGTGATCCTGTAGAAGGGTGTGGTCTTCCTCTGAAGATCCAGTGCTGGTGTAGAGGGGCCTGGTCTTCCTCTGGGAAGAAAGCTGGAAAAGAAAGCTGGTCCTCTGGGAATTTAATTGGAAAAGCCCTGACTGTGGTGTCCCAAATCTCAGCTTCTATCCACCTAGGAATGTTTGGCTCCTCCCTCTGGGCAGAGCTTCTCACAATGTGGGATGATGGAATTTTATCAGCCACGCTGTGGCACTCAATGGCCCATTAACAGAAGATAATTAATAATTAATGGCCCATGAACAGGCCCACCTCCTGGAGGGAAGGTGGGTTGTGGAAGAGATGAAGAGAACTGCCCAATTAACAGAAGATAACAGAGCCACACCTCTAACAGATGGTGATAGAATACACACCCCAGACACATCATGCAACACAGGACAAGGCCGTGCTCCTGCTGTGGCTTTTCCACCTAGCCTCCCCTGCTGCTCTCCCACACCACCACTGCACAGCTGCTTTCACTGACCAGAAGAGGACTTATTGATAAACTCAAACCAGAAGAAATAAATAAGATCTTAATCTCTTTCAAGATCATTAATCTTGCAGTGAATATGCATGGTAGTGAATTAATGTGACACACTGTATATTGGAAATATTTGATGTGTTGGAATGTATTTTATATGTCATGTCTTTGTTTGGGTTTTTTTTGTTTGTTTTTTTTTCTGGAATGTTCTAGCCCCAGTTAGCACAGTGCTGATGTCACCTTTGATTAGCAGGGTTTAGCAGTCATCAGTAGGCACCAGCCAGAGCAGGTCAAAAATGTGCCTCACCCCCCAGGTTTATTTACAGTAACAGCATAAATCCATATGAGACAGCACTGTCATCCCATTCGGACTGTAACAACCACCTGAAAACCAAATCCACCTCCCTGCTGCCGTGGCAAATCAGCCTGAGAAGTCTCAGAGGCTCCCTGTTCTCAGCAGGACATCCAGGACGTTTTCATGCAGCTGCATTTGAGTTTGCACTGCTCATCAAGGCAACCAGGAAAACACACAAAACTGCCACACCTGGAAGAACAGGTTGGTCAACAACACGAATCTGTGAGTATTTTTGGAGTGGCCCTAAATTATTTGCAACTTTTTCCCCCAGCATTTGTCATGTCTGCTCATGGAGTAAATGCCAGCGTGCCACTGTGGCATTTGTGTGTGTTTATGCAGCCAGCAGAGTAGGGATCTTTGAAAACTTCAACCTCTGGTGTTTTTAAAGACATACTCACAATTGCCTAGATCTCTTGACAAATGCTGGGCCAATGCATTCTTTTCATGTGATTTATACCAGCATCACCATCAGACCCTAACCCCAGCTGATTCCCACTGAGTTCATCCCTGGATTTATCATGAGAGAATCCAGCACCAAGGCCTCCATCTAAGGACAGAGATGGGAAAGCTTCTGAGATGTGCCTGGCTCTGCATTTTATGCTGGCCACAGAGCACTGACCTCCTCCTGAGCACCGAGGTGACAGAGCTTTCAATTTTTAAGTGTTTTCTTTGGACCTTTAATTTCTGTAAGTTTATTTTGTGCTGGAGCAGTGGTCTCACTTCCTCTCAGTCTCTCTGAGCCTTCTGAGAAGACTTTTAAGTCACTAATTAATGCAGCCACAGGAACACTTTCCCAAAGCACAGCAGTGCTGGGATTAAAGCAGTGCAGAGCAACTGGAGCAGGGCCTTCTGCATCTACCAGCAGCAAAAATAAAAAACCCTTGGGATGCAATAACCTGAAAGGGAAGATGACACAGTTCAGTGGTTGGTTTGCAGGCTGTTCATTTGGTCTTTCCCCAGCCAGATCCAGAGAGCGTGACTGAGTTCTGGTTATGCTTTGCACTGCAGAAGATGCACTGGAAGAAGTGCAGTGGCTCAGATGAGGTCAACATTTTACTGAGGGTGCTACTTGTGAAGAAAGTAAGAGATGTGCAGATTGCTATAAATTTTCTTGATGTAGAGACTGGAACACTGGTCAGGATTCCAAACTTCTGGTGCAAGCTGTGCAAAACCAACCCAACAATTCTCATTTAACCTCTTTCATCTGAAACTGGCTACGTAACCTGCTTTATTCTCTTTTACCACTCTCCTACAAACACCTCATCTCCTCTACAGTGTTTCAGCAGATAAAGTTACTCCCTTTCATTCCCACCACTGCCCCAGAAAAGCTCCCAAATGGACACAGCCATGCTTACACTGAGCAGGTTTTTTGGTTTGCCCCTCATCCTTTGAAGGTGTGATCTAACCAGAGTAGCAGAATATCTGTTTCTATTGCTGTCTGTGCTCACAAGTGACAACAGCACAGGGTCTGCAGCCTCGAGGAATTCTCAGTGAGTCAAATCCCTGTGGTCAGAGTTGGGCTTAGAGCTCCAAAGGGTCAGCTGGGCAGAGGCACGGAGTGTCCAGTGAGCAGCATTACTAAATTACACATACAGCATCCATCAGAAACATTTGTTTGTCCTTATGGTGATGGCTAGTTAAGTTTCTCTTTCTTTGTCACTGGCTCACCACTCTACCTACAGAACATCTGAAGGTTCTAGAACAGCCAACTTGCTTTTGTCCTTCACATTTTTGCACATTATAACAGTACTTTGCATTAATTTTTGAGCAATTTTTTCTTTATTTTCTAATGTTTCCTAACCCTTGTACCTTACTCCCCTTTTGCCCACTCTCTAGGAACAAAATATAAGTATTTTTATTCACTTAGTTTTTCACAACCAGGGAAAAAAAGATTATTTTTTTTTCACAACAGACATTAATGATTGTGTGAAAACTCTTTATTAGTCTAGATTAATCCACCACTCAAGGTAGTTTTAAGCAAGCCTCAGCTGGCTTCATAATGATTGCAATGAAACAGCAGGCCTTGCAAACCTCATAAGAGTTGCAATTAAGGATTCCTGAGAGATACAAGCTGATATTCCTCTGTTGGCTTCTTGGGCATTTCCCCAGATTTATTGGGTTTTATGATCATATACGCAAGCTGTGATTATGCTTTTAAAAAATAAATGGAAGGGATTAAAATTCAAAAGGTTGGAAATCCTGGAAATAAATAGTAAAAACGATGAGTGTTCTGGCTTGACTTCCAGCAAGCAGCAAGGTTTTTCTTCTGCCCCTTAAGCAGGGTATGGTTTAGAAATCTGTGCATGAATCTTCCACGTCTCTGTCTGTGGCTTTACAATGAAAAGATACTTGGCCATATTCCAGATCCCAGGGAGCTCAGCAGTTTTGTGCAGGATGTGTCAAGTTAAGGAGAATTTGGTGGGGGCTGGAAGCTTGATGGGAGAGGAGACAACAGTTGTTTGAGCCTCTCTTGAGTTGTAAAGCACAGCGCAGATGGGCACAACGCCGCCATGAAGCTGCACAACTTGGTCTCAGCCAGCTGACTGTGTTCATGGGATGCTTTGTCAGATGGAATTGTTCACTGGGCCCCAGACAGAGGAACTGCACCACAAAAAAAGGCTGAGAGCCCCGGGGCATTTGCACTGGACAGCAGGAGCTGTGCCAGGGTCAGTTCTGTGCAGATCCAGCTGTGCGAGGGGAGGCTCAGGTGATGCTCAGGTGTGGCTGTAGCCCAGCTTAGAGCAGGCAGGTCCATCCACCCCACTTCCACCCGCTCCAACCCAGTCCAAACTCACTGCTGCTCGTTGTCCAGCCTCACCAGAGTGCTGACACAGCCCATATTTTGGGTTACATTCACAGGGAAATGGGTCTGACGCCAGGGCGAGCGTCCTTTCCTCATCATTTCAGAACCGCTTTAAGACCTTGGCAAGTGGTTTGCTGCTGGGTGACAGCAGAGGCAGAGTGATTACACCTCCCTCAAAATGCTGAGGGAGGCTTCCAGAGCAAGGTTTCCTCAGAAGAGCAATCCTACCTGCTGTATGAACATGCCCAGAGGCAACCCAGAGCAGTTATTTTGGGATTTAGAACTGTTAGAATTCAACAGTGAAACCACTTTTCTCTGTTTTAGTCACTTGTCATGGTGACTTTTGTAGGTTATGACAAAATAGGAACATATATTAATGGAAACAAAGAACTTTCACTCTTTTTTTTCAAATACAGGGATTTTTCCCTCCTCAGGCAGCAATTTCTAACTGATTACAATATTCACCAGTTTGTAAGTATTTCATTTAATAAAAAAAAAAACCCTTTTTCAAAAGTTGTTTTAACCAAGCTTTATTGCTCAATGAAACTTAGTTTACAAGGTATGTGACTGGGAGTCATTCTTCAAATCCCAATTAAAATACATATATAGTTTGGTATTTTTTAATTATCTCAATGTAAAACAAAACTGAGCATTTATAAGTTTCAGATGGATTCTTGAGGGTTTATAACTTTGATCTAAAAATGAAATCGCACTCCTACCATTTTCTTAAGACAAAAACAGAAAGGAAAAAAAAATCAATGAAAACTGAGAAAACCATTGTGATTTTAAAACTGATTACGGCAGGTATGCAGTAAATTTTGTCCACACGTTTTATAAGGATTTTTACTGGCATGGATCCTGGCCATGGCACCACATCAAAATCTATAATCAGTCCACAGGTGCTGATCCATTCCCTTACTCATACTTCACTCAGAAGACTACTGGTAGTCTGTGGCTTCCAGGGGTGGACTCTGCTGTCGTGCCCAATGGTGCAAATCCCAAGACAGTTCAATTAAAACCTACAGATGGTTTCTTCTGCCAAGAAACAAAACCACCCACAGCTGCCATCCCTGCTTTCCCTCAGATGCTGTCCCTCAGAGGAGTGGGCTCTGGTAGCACAGTGGGACACAGGGAGCCCCATGTGCTGCATCTCTTCCCTGTAAAAAGACAGAAAAAAACCCTTAAAAGCAGGGCTTTCACCCACTGAGTGCCAAAAGTGAAGCTGGCAGATGTGATGGATCCAGAGCTGAGCATCAGATGCATGTGAGGCACTGGCAAGTTTGGGATGAAGCCAGAGCAGCCTGGGTGAGACAGGGGGAAAAAAATGGAGAGCTGCCTGCTGGACCAAGCACAGGCTCTCCCAGCAGACAAGGCAATGAGCATCAGGAGGAAACGCAGCTCATTCAAGATTTTTTAATAGCCAGCTCCCCAACTGGCTGTAATTTTAGCAGGCAGTTTAACTAGGCTGGACTGAGCTTTTTCCAACACAGCCCTGTTCAAAGAAAGCTGGAGAAATCCCTTTGCCTGCCCAAGGCCAGATGAGAAGCACATTTCTCAAGGAAGCTTTTACAGTGACAAAAATGAGACCCAATGCTGCAATTACCACCTCAAGCACTATGTGTATCCTTCTGTTGGTAGCACACAATAATTTTCCCCCACACACAGTCTCCAGTATCTGAATATGCTCTTTTATCATGCATACAGCAGATTTAACTTTTGGTTCTGATCACATTCCTTTCAGAAGGGAATTTTTGGGAAATAAATACGATTTCAGTCAAGGCTGGACTATGGGATACACGTATTTTCCCACTCTGCAAAGGTCATTTTATTGCACCATTATCCTGTTTTGCCTGGAGAATGGATCTGTTTCCTCAAGGAAAATTCCTGTTTGGAGTACACCAGAACCTTCTAAGCACTGTTCAGAGTCTTGGCTTCCAACTAAATATCTGAGAACAGCCCTCTGTGGGTCAGAGTGTCCCCTCCTTACCCAGCTTCATTCTGGTGAGCTGGCAAACACACTTAAGGGAATCCAGAGCAGACTACTACTGTTTTGGTCTTTGCTGTAGACCCACAGCAAATGTGGGAGGAAAAGGCATTTGGTAGAGATGCTTGTCTACAAATGGGACAAGTGGAAGGGTGCTGGAAGTCTCAACTCTTCTTGCAATGGATAAAGGGCATCAAACTCACAGCCAACTGGTGATCTTCTGGTCATCATCTCCTCGCTTTTGTGGCTCACCTCACGAGCCCAGAAATCTACAGCTTCTCTAGAATGTGACTTGTTTTGTCAGCAGGCCCAAAGCTGGCACCACAAGCCGACACCTAAATCACCATCCCACATCTCCTTGGCTCACGTGAATTAAACACTTCCCCACTGCAAGTTCAATCACGCCGGGGTCTCGGCATACGCCGGTGAGAGCTGGAGAATCCAGGCTAAAGGTGACCAAACTTATTTCCCCGTGCCATGCTGCTCCTCCTCTTTTTCTCACAACAGCCAAGTGCTAGCACATTACATCATCAGGCCTTTGAATTTCCCTGCTCTTGTCATGTTTAAACTCGATTGTCTAACACTCGCCTCTCACGCCGTTGCCTCCAAGCTCCTGCAGTCAGCAAACCCACTGCTGACAGATGGTGGGGAAAAGTGGGTTGAGCTGGACAGCTTCCAAAAACTATGTCTAGCCACATGATATGTAAAACACAGGCTCTCATTTAAAATCTGGTCCATTTTTTGTTTCTGTTGATCTTTTAGAACTATTTTTATTTTGGGGAGAGTTATTTTCTGTTGGGGATCTTTGTTTGTTTGTTTGGGCCAATGACAGGAGCGTACTTTCTGGCTTCTGTGCCCTGTTTTTGGCAGTTTCTGAACTACCAGACAGGAAATTCTCCAAAGTATTGCAGCTGATAATTGGCCCCTTTTGCTGGAGCAGAGATGAATTGGAATGGTTTTCCCAGGTCCTTCCCTTCATATGGAGAAACCCACAGTAATGCAAATAAAAATTTTCACCCCAGAAATCCTCAGCAAGCATTTCAGCACTGATTGATGAAATCTCTGTCAGTCAATTATCTGATCATTGTAAAGACAGCATCTGGAGTTGCAGCTTACTAGTTCTCTTTTTTTATTTTCCCCCTAAATATTTCCCTCTGAACACTCTAATACTTCAAACAGTTCCCAGTAAAAACCTCTGAAAAGGCAACATTACTCCAGCAGAAGGATATGACTTTCCATCAGGCCTCGAAAAAATATTTATGAGATGATTTTGTATTTATTTACTTATTTCTTGGGTAACATTTTTTTCCTTTCCCAAGTTAAAATTAAGACATGTATCATGAAATGTCACAGCTCATTTTCGTGGAGGACCTAAGGCTAGGAAGGAATGCAAGCATGGTAGAATATTATATTTGCTACACTTTCATGTTTTTAAAAGATCATCTCAACCCTCAAGATGAACATATAAAATAACAAAAAAAGCCCTGAATACATTACTGATACAGTATCATGTTGGAAAAAAATCTTGAGTGATCCCTTAGCATCCTTTTCAGTCAGCTTTATTTTCCACCAGGGAAAGGATGTGAAAAGGACAACCCCACTTTTCCTTGTTCCTTTGTATCTAATCAGGCATTTGGATTGCCTCAGTGGGAATGGGGACCACAGGTGAAAGCAAATATTGGAAATTTTGTTCCTAAAATTGGAAGTATTGCTCCTAAACAGAAGTGTAATGGGTGAAGCATTTTGTTAGATAAATGATCTCTCTTGTGGTGAAAATTGGCATCTACTGTAGGGTTGTGTGCTGCTCTACTGTTAATGATATCAGGCCAAAATAAAGGGCAATAATTAATTCTATTAGAAGATAACGTCAATTTCGAGGTTCCTTCCAAAACAGCTGGAATGTGATCCTGGGAACTTTTCTGCACCATCCATGCACAGCAGAAAAGTCCTAACTCCTAATTATGAAATGTCTACATCACATAAAAACAAAAGCAGATCAGGAAATAATCAGCAAAAAATAAAATTTGAAAGATGTATTTCCTTGGGTTTTTATGCAAGTGGTTGGAATGGTGTCATATATAATCTTAAAGATAATTCTCAGTGAATAAAGAGCTTACTTAAATTTTTCTTTAAAAAGAATCCTAAACACCACATTTTTAGTGATGTTTTTAATGCCTAAGATTCAAATTATGGTGCTTCCATAAAAATGAAAAATAAATTAAAAATTAATATATTTTTCAAAAATGTTGTCATCATGGTTTAGAGAGAAAAAGTGAAAGTCTTTAAGAATTTGGAAAGAATCTCTAAGAATATTTTCAAAAATATTATTTTCAGAAAATTACAAGCCTATTTGGGGACCACAATTGCTCACTCTGTGAATGAATAACAGGTTTATAACATTCACAACTGTCAGTTCCTATATATGCAAAAAACACCATTTCATGAAAAAGGAAAAGCATCATTTTAGAGTTTAAATGCGTGTAAACTGTATTGTGCATGCTCTCACATTTAAAGCCTCACTGGCCTTATGTTGGATCCTGAGAAATATTCAAATTGATTGAGAGCTACTTTCAAAGAACTTTCCAAACTTAGAGGAAAAAAAAATAGGAAAGAAATGACAATTTGAATCTGCTTTCAAATTGTTAGTATAAACATAGATATGGTGCAAGGAAAGTCATAAAGCTGAATATATTTCCTCTGTGAGATGATAAGGTCTGCGTGATAATTCATAGAGCTGTACAATAGTAGGATGTTTTCAGGGCTTGCAAATATAAAGAGATACGGATATTTAACTTTTTTTTTAATGTTTTGGTATATTTCCTTCCTAGGTTTGCAAAAAGATGCAGATCTATTTATAGTGAATTATATATATATATATATATATATATATAAATATATTCGTGACATTTTGATCCAACAAATACAAGTTCCACAATTGCAAGTTCTAGGATTCTGCTGTAAAGCTGAGCTACCAGAGCAAGAAAAGAAATATTGACTTGGGACAAAAAGCAGACAAGGACTTCACCTTCTTTATTTCCCCCCACTCTTTTTTCCTCCGTATGTTTTAGATCCCTCAAATTGTCATCCAGGACCTGTCATTGGCCATAAACACCCTCTGGAGCAGATGAACAGCAGCATTTGAGTGTCACGAGTGGTGTTGAATGAAACCCCCTCATTTCCTTGTGCCCCACATCATGGGATTTGTGGCCTTGCTATGCCTGGCCATGGTTGTGAAACACAAAGAAGAAGAGGAGTGAAAAAGGAATAGAAAAGTAGTTGGTGGGTAACCGGAACCAAGACGTTATTCTGTGAGAGGTCAAAAGAGAAAAGACAGGGAGGAAGGGAAGGGTAAGGCCAAGAAGCATCCCAGGGAGCACACACATTCTCTTTTTATGCACAAGCACCTGGCAAGAGGTGTCAAATCACCTCTCAGAAATTATTTCAGATCAGTCAGAAAAGGGGCACTACAGGGATTGGCTCCACTCTGTCCTTCAGCAGCAGCAGATGCAGCACCTGGTGAAATGGATGTGCACAGTGACCCCTGGGAATCATCGCAATTAAGAGCTGAAGAACCAGTTGGAATTAAGTCATGAAGAAGACAAGGCAGGGAAAAAAAATAAAAAGATGCTACAAAGAAAACTCATCCAATATCTAATAAATAAGTAAAGGCTCCGAGATAGTGGCTAGCTAAGGAAAAGCAGGCCCTGATCCAGAAGCACTCTTAAGACCCTGTAAATGACTCAAAGCATGGGAGAGGCAAATACTCAGGAGCTAAAGTGCTTTGCTGGAGCTCAGTCTTTGCACAGAACAGGATAGCTGGATCCAGAAGATGGTAGGATATGTATTTAGTGCAGGAATAGGTTAGCCCTGAACTTTTCCATGTGAGCTAGGTATTTATTATTTCCTCAGCTCAAAAGCAGTCTGGTCCGTGCCGTGGGAGGTGTCTGAAGGAATTACTCTCCAGCGGGAAGCAGAGGGAGATTCAGCAGGATCAGAGATCAGCTGCAGGAGAGCAGCAGAAGGGGAAGGCTCATCAGCTTGCCCCAGTCAAGCTGAAGCTTTCAGCAGTGCCAGCAGAACTCCTGACAAGGAGCCAGCCTCTCTGGAAGCCAGGGAGGACGGATCCATCCTGCTGCACAACTGGCCCCGTGTCCCATTTCACAGGGACAGAAAAAGGAGAATCCTCCCAGTGGCCTTGCAATTCCTGCAGTATGTTTTCTGATTTCACAGCTGACAGTTCCAGCCCTGATGGCACACTCGGATCCATGATATTTCATGGGAAGCAGGCAGAAACAAATGCACACTCGCCTGGGCACTAATTGCCAGTGAAACAGCATCTCCCACCGATTGCCAGCCCTGTCCCTGGTGTGCCCGTCAGCAGCTCTGCTGCTTCAGAAAACTGACAAAGAGGAAGGCAGGGAGGAAGGCACTCCTCAGTGCAGCTTACAGCAACCCATGGTTATGAAACTTCCCCCTCCAGTGCCAGAAAACCGACTTCAAGCTGGCCCTGTTGATTGCTGAAATATTGGCAGAGCAATCCCGTTCCCACTGAGAATGAAGAAAGTTTTGCCATAGGCACGGGGAGGAAGATAATGATCTCTTCCTAGGAAAAGACAAAACCATAACTTGGTTTTGTGGGAGAGTCCTCCAGGTGCAGACCTTCCCGAGGCTGGTGCTTACATGGTGGATGGCTGCTGGAAAAGAAGAGTGGCTGCCATTCCCTGAACCCTTGGTTGTACAGACACAGAAATATGGAAACTGTGGAACTCACAGCAAGATGTCCAAACTGGAGAACCCCGCTGGCTACTAAAGCTTCTCATATAATGGGTGAAAAACTGAAGGGGGAAATCTCTGGTTCAAATCCAGTAGCTTTTTCTGAGAGGTTGTTTTTTTTTCCTACTAGACAGTAAATGTAAAAACAACATTCAGTCTGCTTCAATCCAGAATATTTGATTTGAAGAAAAGCTTTAGCTTAACTTTTTTGATTTCAGAAATCTTTAGGCTGGTTGCCTTCTCCTTGTTGTCGATGATAAATGTTTTGAACAATAGTCAAAACAAAGTACCCATCATCTTCTCCATCCTAAACTGTCAAAACAAATTATTTCAGCCTTTTGTTTTGGGGGGGGGGGGCACTAAAACAAAACAAATAAACAAAAAACCCATACCCACATACACACACAACCACACCTACATACACACACAAAAGGTAATCAAATTCCTGGAACACAATATTGCAACACAAAACACCCCAAAAAAGTCAAAATTATTAATTGGGCCAAAATTATTAATTGAATTTATGTTCCTGTGACCCTAGATGTAAATATTTGTGGCCACCTGAAATTCTCTAGGGCAAATGCACAACTGGATCAGAGCTCTCCCCTACACGCTGCACTTCCCTCTATCTCTTTTCTTGTGCCTGCTGTGAGGGTTTTATGGGGAGGGTGCACAGGCAAGCAGAGGTGGCTTTTGGAAGGGGGCTGCCCTGCCTTGCTAGCCACCAGCAGCTCCTCTGCCAAGTGACCTGGGGCTGCCAGCCTTGGGACCAGCTCTGCCCTGCCAGCCCTGTCCCCAGCCCGGGCCCAGCCCGCTCTCCAGGCTGGCAGCAGCGGTGGGAAGCAAGCTGTGGAGAGCAAGATGCTGCCAAAATCATTAAAAGGCAGGAAGAATTGGCTGACAAGTGAGGAGAGGCAGTCTTGGGCAGCTGTTGAAAGAGGGCTTCATCTCTTGCACTGCTTATACCTGGGGAGATTAGGGATAAAGCAGGGAGGAAGGAAAAAGTGTTTTCTTAGGCTGTGAGAATTGAAAGCGAGGGGCATCAAAGCAACAGGGGAGTGAAAGCCAAGTTTTCTTGGCAATCATCCCTCAGCTTTAAATTCGCTGAGAATTCTCATCCTCAGCATTTGAAGGGCTTATTAATAGTTTTCCTGTAGTTGGATTTAAATCTGCATCCTAGGTTGTCAAGTCTGAATTAAAGAACCAAGTGGAAGAGGAGGAATGTCTCATGATGGGCTCGGAGCCAGCTTGGAGGGGTGCTGGTGGGAGGTTTCGCTGCCTCCAACACGAGCTGGATCCTTTTGATGTGGGAAGCATCTGCTGAGAGACAAATGGTTGGGCTTGGGATGCCCCTACCTAAAAATATCTGAGCAGTTCACATCAGGGAAGCTGCTCCTTGGCAAATTCCGTTCTCACCTGGATTTGCATCTTGATTTCACCTATTCTGCAACAATTAATGATCATGTTCCAGCACTAATGATGGCACAGAGACAGCAGGCAACCAATCACCTGGGATTTTAAACGTGTAATAGCAGATATTCCTATATCTGTTGATATGTTGATATATACCGTCATTTCTCTTTCCTAGGCATCGTCACTGCCAAGTGCCCCGAGTCACAGAGCAAAGTAACTTAAACTGTTTCTTAATTCACAGTAGAAAGATAGCCAGGAACACATTTCTGAGCCATCAAAAAGGAAAATAAAAGGAAAAAAAAAAGAAAAAATAAGTTGCCCAGTGCCTGAATGTGGCCCCTACAGACCTATTTATTCAACCCAAATAAAGGCGTTTGCAGCCCACTTGGTAGAGGGCAGCAGGGCTCTTTGTCCCTGAAATCCACTGGGAAGGGAGAAAGGGAATGACCTGCACTTCACACTGCTAGCAGCACCAGGAAAGACGTGGAAAACATTGACGGAGAGAGGCAGTATCCTGTTTTCACTGAGGAGCCAAAACTGTGTTAAAAAACTACACTTTGCCTCCCATTTGGGCACGGTGCCAGAGGCTTCTGTAGATAAGGTGTTTGCAAAGTCCTTGGAAAGCCTGGAACAGAGTGGTGTTTAGGGTATGTGATCTAGGGTTTTTGTAGAGAAAAGCAGGGAGGCTTCCTAATTACTAAGGCTCATCTCTTTGGTGATTAAAAAAATTAAAACAAACACAAATCAAACCCAAACAACCAAAACAACAAAAAAATCCCAAGCCAAAACCAAACAGAACACAAAACAAATTTAAAAAAACCACAACAAACCACGTCTGAGCTAAACAATTTTACAAGAAGTAAGGAATGACCCAACACGACCAAAACCACCTTTTCCTACATCTAGTGAAAAGTCAGTTTCCTTACTGGCTGTCAGAATTTGGGATAAAACTACAAAGCATTGATCCTGCTGGGGGGATGTTCCTGCTTTAGGAAGCAGTGCAGGGAATGCCCATGGATTCAGGTGAATAGCTCATGAAATGCCATTTCCTTCTAATCACAGCTGTGCTTCTTTGGAAGGCAAAAAAAATTTTTCATTATGTTTGTGTGTTAGCACTGTGGGCTGGTCGTTCTGGATGCATTTTGGTTAATTCAAAGCCTCAGACTGCCAGGATTCTGTTCCAGCTTTGTAATGTTAGACTTCTCTGACACAGGTGGATGTCAGATCTGACCCGAGTGATGTTCATTGAGCCAATAATTTCCACTCTGCTTCTGCACACCATTTGAGGGGACCTGGAGCAGTTCAGGGCATGCAGGCTTGCTGAGCACAGAGTAGCATATCTGTTTGATAACATAGCTGCCTTTCAAAAACTCCAGAGAGGAAAAAAAAAATAGAAAGAAAAAAAAATAGACTTCTCCAGATTGCACAGAACTTTTTATTCAATCCAAAACATGCTATCTGAAATTTCGGAGTGTCTGTCGTATTTTTCCCAAGCTAAGAAAGGATTGTTAGTTTGTTTTCAATTTGAGATATTTTGGGTTTTTTAAGTGGGGGGGCTTAGACTCAGGAGGAACTAATGGATTAATTAATGACTTTACTTTCTTCTGTGAACGTTTTGGACAATTGTCTCTCCCCAGAACCATGGGGTGTTTGAGGTGGGGCTGCCTAGAGCCACAGCTCAGTGAACTTTTTGTCCATTTGCAGCTTTGGCATGACTCTCACCCATCTTTCTGCTCTTCTCTTCTCTTCTCTTCTCTTCTCTTCTCTTCTCTTCTCTTCTCTTCTCTTCTCTTCTCTTCTCTTCTCTTCTCTTCTCTTCTCTTCTCTTCTCTTCTCTTCTCTTCTCTTCTCTTCTCTTCTCTTCTCTTCTCTTCTCTTCTCACTGCTTACCCAGTTGTGTTATTACAACTGCTTGCAGGCTTAAGGGTAAAACAAACAAAACAAAACACACAAAAGCACCCTCCAAAACCAAACCAAAACAAGGGCGTTTCAAAACGAGATAATTTTCCTTTTTCAGTTCAGCTGCAACAAACTTGACTGAGTGGGCAGGAGTGAGAGGCAAAGGACGAACTATGAACAAATTGTCCTTTTTGGAAGAAGCCAGTGTACATCAAATCACAGCCTTGATTTATTTTATTTTTTTCCCTGTTGGAGCTGTTTAGTTTTTTGCAAGTAGCTCCCGGCATATGGGGACAAAACAAAAAGAGAGGGAAGGACTTTTTGCAAGCTGGTGAGCAGGAGAAGAAAAGAGGTGCATTTAAGGCTTTACTTGGCAAAGCAGCAAAGCAGCCCTTGAACGAAGTCTCCTGTTTCTGAGGAAGGAAAGGAATAACCTCTGGGATTCCTTCCCCTCTTCCCTGCACCCAAAGAAGGTGGAAATTTGCCACGAGCAGCAAAATAAATATATTAAGGGAAGCAGGAGGCACAGACACACAGGAGGAAGGCAGCATCACGACAATTTCAGCCACGTGCTAGAGCAGGTAGGCAGGTCTGCTAGTCTGTCACCTTCCACCAGTTTCTGATACTTTCTTCTACGTGGCAGAGCAGGCAAAAAGCAAAACTGAGCGAGAGGGATGTGAAGCATGACAAAATTAGAGGAGAAATATGGGGGAGGATATCAGTGAAATGACTGGTTAGGGAATTTGCTAGTTTCTTCTGTCTGAACAGGTAATGGGCAATTCAGGTTGTGGATTTAAAGGAGAACCTGTTGGGATAGACTCCTGGAATCACCTGAGGTGAAAGAAGCAAAACAAGCGACTGTGCTTGCCCTTGTGTGCTGCAATACCCATGTGCAAAGCACAAATGAACAAATTGCCGAGGACAAAAGGATGATTAAGAGAACCTTCCAGCCTTGCCAGTGCTCTCACTGAAAGCTCTGATCACAGAGGTTTTCTGCTTGAGAGTAGCAGTGGAAACTCCCTGCTTACGACCAGGATATTTGGACATCCTGGTTTCCATATGCACTTCAGCTCCTTCTCTCAGCCTCCCTGCAGAAAACCATATTGCTGAGCCCTCGGAAAGCAGGGAATTTCTGTTTTGTCTGGGTGTTTGAGTGGCCATGGAGAAGGACAAGGAAGCCTTCTGGGAGGACACTTATGAAAGGTTAATTACCCAGTCTGTTCAGAGGAGAAATGCTTGGTGTATCTACTCCAACAGTCTGCAGCACCGTGAAAAGACCTTCGGAGATTACTGATAGCAGAAAAAACAGAACAAGTCAAGGCCAGTGTGGGCGAGCAATATTTTAAAACATATGACACTTTCAATAAGCCTGGTGATTCTGCTGATAGGAAGTGTCTGGTGATGCTGCTGATTGGAATTTTCAGTGGTCCTTGTCCAGAATGCAGCCTTACTAGGATAATGGTTTTTTAGAATCTATGTGGCATCAAAAAGGAAAAACAAAGCAAAGAAACTGACTTTACGGACCACCAGCAGGGATTCATTTATGAAGAACTGCATTCCCCCCGCAAAACCAGAAAAAATTAACAAATGTACACTTCACTCTCGTCAGGATTTTGCTTGCTTGTCCTCAAATGGCACAAACAGATAAATTGAGAGCCCTAGATTCAGTTTTGAATTACTTGCAGCATATTTTCACATTCTCTTTGGCATTACTGGTGAATAACATAAATACAATGCACAATATAACAATATATGTATACAGCTGTCAGTGTAATGCAAAATAAAAAATGTCTGAAAGGATGGTATATGATTACCACTAATTAATCACTGACATGTTCACGTCAGCAAGTCTCTGTGGCTCACTGACTGCAAAGCACTGAAGGAGTTAATAAAAGATGCCCTTAGCATCTCTGTGGGAGCTGGCAGAATGCACAGGTAGAAGGACAGCACAATTCATGTGGGTTATTTTGATTAAACACCTGCCTGATCGACTCTTGGGGCATGATCACAGATTTTCCAGGAAAGCTTACCAATAAAAATGTGGGAGAAGCCACACTCACCCACTGCCAGACCTCTTTCCTTTGTGCCTCCTTGTGGCTCCACCTTTGGGGAAGAATGCACCCTTCAGTAGCCACCTAAAGGGGAAAAAGTTGCTTGGTGTAATTTGCCAAGGTCCTGACGCTCAATGATTGCCAGACTGGGAATTTTGAGTGGTTTAGGGTTTTTTGTTGTTGTTGTTGTTTTGGGGTTTTTTTTGTTTTGTTTTGTTTTGTTTTGTTTTTTTTTTTTGTCTACTTTGGTTTTTGTGGTGTTGGGTTTTTAGGTTTTGTTTGTTTGTTTGTTTGTGTTTTGGTTTTTGTTTTGTTTTCTGGGGGGGAGTGTTGTGGGGTTTGTTTTCTTTTTTGTTTTGTTTAGTTTTTAGTTTTGGGGTTTTGGGGTTATTTGGTTGGTTCTGGGGAGTCTTTTAGGGGTTTTGTAAGGGATTTTTGTTGGGTTTTTTGATTTTTTTTTTGGGCTTTTTTTGGTTCGGTTTTTTTGGTTGGTTGGTTGGTTGGTTTGGTTTGGATTGGTTTTGGCTTTTTTTTGGGGGGGGGGGTTTGCTTGTTTGTTTTTTGGTTTTTTGGTTTTTGGGTTTTTGGGTTTTTCTTTTGGGCATTTATTTGGTTTTTTTGACCATCTGGTGCCTTCTGTACTGTGGGCAGGGGGACTCTCTGGAAGATGAGCATCTCCTTGCTCCCTGTGTTTGGAAAGCAGAGGGTGAGGGATTGGCCTCTCAGGCACTGATTTCCTGGATTTCACTGTCGGGAATGCCTTGCTGGTCTCAAACTGGGCTAAAGCAACCTATGAAAATGAGTGCTTATTCTTAAGAAAAACATTCCTGCATGGAGTTCATTTGGAATAGCTGCACGAACAGAAGCTCTTAATAGCCCGAGGACAAAAAGGAAAGCAGCTACTGGGAGGTGGTCTTACTCACTCTAGAAAAATATTCTTTCAGAAACAAAACCAAAGGGAGGAATTAAGACTTCTGCCCACCTCCTAAGTGCTAAGAGGAAGAACGAGCCTCAAATATTTGTTTGCAAGCAGCTTTTACAGAAAAAAAAACCACGTATGGCTGTCTTTGGTTCTCGTTTTGCGTGATATTAAATTAGCTCAGATATGGGATCCTCTCTGAGCTGTGATGTACCCACCTAAAAAAACTGCAGTGCTCAGAATTATAGCCTGTCCTCAGAAGAAAGCCCTGATAACATCTTCCACACACCACTTCAGTGTGACTTCAGTTATCTTGACTTAGACTTCAGAAGTGGCTCCTCATCAGAGTTACCACAGCGAGTACAACATGAGTAATTTGATTTTATATATATATATATATATATATATATATATATATATATATACCTGTATATGCATATATATGTATATATAATATATTTTTATATGTATACATGTATACATATATCTGAATACATATATATGTGTATATATATACACACATAGAGGAGATTCTTGTGGTATTATTATATATTATATATATCTATAATTTTAAAAATTATTTCTAGATAATAATATTATAACCTATATTTTATATGTATAAAATGTGTATATATGTATATATATGTATATATATGTGCATACATATATGTGTAAATTATATATTTTCTATATATGAATACATATATATATGTATTATATGTATATATGTATACGTATATACATATATGTATTATATATGTGCATATATATATATGTATGTGTATATATATATATATATATATATATACATAGAGGAGATCATTGTGGTATCATAAGAGCTTGCATATTTACCTTCAGGAAACCTGAACTATAAATAATTGAAACACAAACAAAAAACGTGCCCTCAATCAAGATGTTGTCAACTCTGTGGGTTTTCCTGGGTGCTCTCTGGGACCTCCCCTGAACTCTCACTGCCAAAGGGAAACCATACCCCTGTGATGCACAGCGCACACTCCTCCTTATATGTGACAGCAGCCTGCCTTGCTCTAGATAATAACAACAGACTGGAAATCTCTTTTTTTCCCCTCTGAAAACTGTTTAAGAAACAGTGCCTGCAGACTGGCTGGCTCCATCAATAAACCCAAATCGTACACGGTCTAAGAACCTGCCTGCTAAAAACAGCACCACAAGATATAATTTAGGCATGAGGAACATGGCTCTGAAGGGAACTGGATGAGTCCACTTGAAATAAATGTTCTCTCACAGCACTCTTGGGTTGTTTTCCCTGCTCTCTGGTAGGTGGCTTTGAGCTTAAAAGAAGGGAGTTCATCTAAATATAACAAATTATGTAAGTGGTTAAAAAGTTGAGTTATCAAAACAAAACACTCCTTCTGTCTTGTATATGAAAAATACCCCAAACTTCTGAGAGTCTGGAGAAAAATCCACACAGTGAAAGAAACCCTATAACCTCTTGGTACAACCCATGACCAATATTAACAATGGCTGAAAGTGCTGAACGTGTTTTTATTTTAATTTTTGGGGCAGGGCTCTCCTTTTGAAGAGGAAAGAAGAATTAACAAGCCTGGGTAAAAATTGATTTCTCGTCTGGTGCAGGAACCATTGTTGCCCTTTTTTCCTTCAGAGAAATTAAAACTTCATGTTCAGATTCATAAACCCGGGTGACATTTTTTGCCCCAAAGGACTCGTTTGCACCCCTCTGCTCTTGTGGGTGAACATTTTCACATGCAGGCAGAGCATTAGAGGGAGCTGGAGCACCAGGCTGGAAATGAAGAATTCACTGCAGGCACCTCGGGGCCAAGAGTTCGGTTCTTGGTGCTGTGGGAGCTCTGAGCATAGGGTGGAGGCTCTGCCACTCCTGGATGCTGCTTCCCAAACCTCTGCAAAAAGCAGGAATGCTTTTTCCATCCCATGGCAAGCAGAGAGGAGGGTTTGGCATCTCTTGGCCCTGGTACCCCAGGGAGGGGTGGCAGAGGAAGGAGCTGCACCACTGCCTTCACTCCATCTAGAAAACAACCTCAAAATCCAGGACTTGATCTTTGGGGTGACCTCTTAAACAAATGCTCCAAGTCTTTGTGATCTTGCCTGCATGTTCCTTGACCCATTTCTCTCTCCAGGGCTCAGAGGTTGAATCATGCTGGAGATACCCAATGACCCTCCAAAACGCAACCACCCATCCGCAGCCTCCAGCTGGGTCTGGGCTCGCCCAGATGACTTTGTTTTTGGGTGAAAACACCACAGTTCCATGGCATTGTTTCAACCGTGGGCCAGGTAACACCACCCAGCGATCACCTTGACCCTGTGACACCGCAGAATGAGCGGCTCATAATGGCAGTGGATTGCCACCCATTGTTGGGAGAGAATTTGCAAAGCAGCCTAAGGGAATTTGGCGCCCCATTCCTATTGAATTACAATGGCATTTGGGCATTGAATTTCCTCAGTTAGTCCTTTCAAACTTCCCCTCCTTTTTAAAGCGATAAAGGTGGCATTTTCATAAGGACTCTTGTGCTGGCTTCTCTTGAAACTGCTTGGCGTTTTTTTACCACTTACTTCAATGAAAGCATCATTTGGGCAACGCTGTGCAATTTTGAAAAACTCACGGTGGGGATTTTGAATCATTTGCACTCCAAAAGTTTGTCCAAAAGATTAATTTAGGAAGAAAGAAAAAAAAAAAAAAGGAAAACATTTAAAAGACATGAAGGAATGAACTGAGCTCAGTAGAGAGAAGGGAACTTGATGAGATTTAATAAGTAAATTCCAAGGTGCACTCCAAATTCATCTTGGTTATCTCAGCCTCAAATAGCTTTTGAAAGCCATAATATTTATTTAGCCATGGAAGATATGAAGGGGTTTCCAAGACACTTTCCAGCTATGATACACCAAAATACTAGAAAATCAGCTTTGAAGACAGAGACCTAATTAACTTTCTTGAAAATGCTTTATCATCTTCATCTAGGTATTTGTTAAAAGCCTCTTTTAAACTACATATATGGATTATTAGCTATTAACTTAACTGTGTGACCTTTAGTCAAATCAGAAAACCTCTGAAGTCAAATGTAAACCAGAGCCTACTGGCATAGCTGGGTATCTGGAAATGGCTCGAGGTTTTTATTAATTCTGCTTGAAAATGCAGGACTTTCTTTGACAGACTGGAAGCCCAGCCCCGAAAGTCGCCAATTATCCCTCTCGGCCGTGTTTTTACCACAGTTTTAAACCGAGATTGCACACTGGGGGGTGGTGACACATGGTTAACAATGGGAGATCATTAACTTAAACATCTTCCATTTGTGTGGGAGCATTGGTAATTCCGACGGGAAGGACGAGGCCCCGCTAAGCCCGCGCTGAGGGCAGGCTCCAGGCTGTGGAATTTTCCCGGAGCCAGAACAAAAGGGAGCCAGGTATCAATGCAGGCATCTAAAGAAGCACAGGGGATGGGATTGAGGAGACAAAGCTCCAGGATGAGGAGGACCCCTGAGCAGGATGTGCTTGCTTGGCAGGTGGCTTTTGTTTGCTCGCAGGATCAGCCAAGCCAGGAGGAAGCCGGGCTGGGCCTCAGAGAAGCTGCCGCAGGATTCAGAGGATTTGTGGGCAGAAAGGAACATCCTGAGCTCCTTAGTGATGCCTCAGGCCACAGAGGAACAATGAGGGTGAGGCGAGCAGGCAGAACAGCAGCGTTTGGTTTGGTGTGAAGCTGTTTGAGCGCTGGGAGGGTGGCACGGAGCTCCTAGGGAGGATCTGGGCCTCCTGCCCCTCTGTTATCTCTCGTTCTGAGCGATGCCCCACGCTGGGAAGCCGGCATGGGCAGCATTGCTCCGGGGCTCTCAGCTGCCTGGGTCAAATTCGCATTTTTATGGAGATCTTGAAGCGTCCTGCCAAGCGAAGGAGGATGGTGTGACTTGGGCCGCTGTAATTTTGTGAAAGCAAAACTCCACCAATTATAGATCTAAGTCCTAAGCAAGCAGGTGAATGAAGTGTCCAGCCCTGGGAGCTGCAACTGGGTTTCATTGTTCTGTGTGGTCTTCAAGGACCAGAAAGTGAATTTTATCTTTAATAATGAAATAAACTCAGCTGCATCTGACCAACTAAATACTCCCTCTGCATCGTTTAGCATCATCATATTGAACTTAGACTCATGCAGTGTCTGACACTCTTTGTTCCTCCATCCATTTAAAGTCACTCACTCATTCTAAAGTCCTTTACCTCCATAGACTCTGTCCCTGGCTCTACCATCAAATTGGTTTTCTTGCACTTGTAGTGTCTAGAAACAGGACCAAACATGAAATAATCTACTTTCAGTATATTCGGAGACTTCTTTTCTTTGTAGTGGGCAGCAGCAAGCTCAATGCACAGAGAAATTATATCTCCAGTCCAGTAAATTTGTCCTAAAAAAACTCTTCCAAAATGTGGAGGTAAGTATAAATAGTAAATAGGATCTACAGAAAAAATTGAGCTAAAAGGAAAAATGTTTTTGGATGGGGGTGAAGGAAGGCAGGAGAGCAAGGTCTGTTTTTATTTTTTTTTTCTTTAATTCCATGAAGATGATAAATATAATAACTAAAACAACCCCTGCAAGAGATTATTAGAATCTAAGCTCAGCACTTCTATTAGCATTTAATGCTGCAAAAATATGTGCAAACATATCCAGAGGAAACAGAACATCTCCTCACCCACTGGCTGCCCTTCAGCTAACAGGATTTTGCTATTTAGATGCATATATTTGAGCTACTGGACTATTTGGATTCTGATCTAAAAAAAAAAAAAAAAAAAAAACCAAAAACCCAACAAATTTGCACACAGGGAGAAAGTGCAACGTTCAGGCAGAGGTCTCTGATTTGGCAGCAACAAAGAGATTTCTCTCTGCTGCTCAGAGTGAGGCACGTATCTGCTGAAGAATGAATCTCCTGAGTGCTGCAGGAGATGTTTTTTACACCCAGGCAAAGGCTGATGCAGCCAGCAGGACCCAAGGTGTGACACAGATTGGGGTTGTCAGACCTTGGTCCTGCTTGCTGTCCCCTCCTGCTCTCAGCTCAAGGCACTGCCCTCCACCTCCCATGTCTGATGGGTCTGATTCTGGATGCAGGACAAAAATCCTCTTTGACCCTTCATCAGGTGAGAGAATAAAAAAATCCCTAAAAACTTAAAAAAAAAAAAAAGGGCAAATCAAAAAACAAAACAAAAAGTCAAAAAAAAAAAAAAAACCCAACAGCAAAGCACCAAAGAAATAAACAAAAAAAACCCATACACACACACACAAAAAAAACCACTCACCCAACAGAGGAATTTATTAATTCTAGTATTCTAATGGCACTGGCAGCTTATTACAAGACTCCTTGCTGCAGACAGCCAGTTCCAATAGGAATCTTCTAGACTTGCTTACAGGTGCTCTGAGAGCAGAGAGCTGCCCAGAGTTGTTCAGTCACATTTGGGCCAAGACATATCAGAAACGCCATTAATATTATTTGACATATTAATAAAGCCAATAAACATTTTGAGTAGTACCTTTGTCATAAAGATGGGAGGGGGGGGTCATCTGACATTTGTGGGTGTGCAGGGCCCATCAACTTTTTCCTTCAGTGTGGAATTTATAACCCTGGCAGCTCAATGCAGCATTCCAGGAGGAAAACTCAAATGGCTTGCACGACCACCTGGACCCTCTTGCTCCTCTGTGAGTTATGGGGTCACAGCTCCAGCTCCTCATCTCCCCTCTGCTCTATTTATTGTCTGTCCATCCCTGCAGAACACTTATGTGCTCACAGCTCCAGGTCCTCCTCAGAGGAGCAGAGGCCAGTTCCAAGTGGAGTTTCCAGGATCTCCCCACATGCAAACAGTGCTGAGTAGATGTCCCATCTGGTGACTTTCCCATAAAATTTTTCCTGCCAGAACCCTCCTGTGGCTCAGTTTTACCTTAATTTTTGAGTCTTGGTATGAGAAATTGCAGATTTCACCCCTTTAGGAAGCAGAGGGAGGATGGAGTCAGACTCCCCTTAGAGCTGCACAGCAGCAGGGTGAAAGGCAACACAGCAAGGTGAGTTTTGCCTAAACTTTTCTTTTCCTGGAGGAAAAGGAAAACCCACAGGGTGGGCAACTAAACACTGGAACAGAGGCCCTGTGTTCTCATGGGACCTTTCCTCTTAGTTTTAAAATTCAGCTTGTCAAGACTTGGAGCAAACTGACCTAACTGAGTAAGATGTTGAACCATCAGACGGCCTCCAGAGCCAAATTATTTTGTTAATTCTGTCTACTTATTATCTTACATATTTAGGCTACTGGGGTTTTAGAGAACAGAGCAACATTAAAATTTTGACAACAAACTGCACTAATGAATAAATAGACATACTTTCCTCCCATCTTGGCATTAATAAAATTTTATCTAATGCTGAACAACACTAATTCTATTTTACACAAAACGCAGGCTGATAAAGAGTAAGTGTGGCCTTTGGAGAAATGTACGTCAGAAAAATCTTGTGCAGCAGTTTATTTTCCTTTTTTTTTTTTCCTTTCCAATTACAAATGCAGAAAGAATCAAAGGGAACACATTCTGTTGGTATCTGTGGTTTGCAAATCAAATCATGTTTGGTGTTTTTTCTCAGTGACTGTTGGGCATCTTTGTGGTTTTCTGCTTGGCTCTTTAAAAAATGCATAGAGAGTGGGTATGGCCACAGTAATTACTGTTTCTTCCATAATTTTCCATGCACTCTCATTTCAGTGGGACATGGTAGCAGAAGTGAAGGGCTGCCCAAGGAATGACAGGATTTTAAGGACCCCAAACATGTGTTTGCCATCTTAACTCCTCATTTATGTCATTGAAGAGTTTGCTCTCTCTGGTTCATTTTAGTGTAACCCGTGCTACAAATATGTGAAATATGCTAATTAATTAACTTCTGCTTTAATTCTTGAAATGGAAACTGACCCAGCATTGTCTTCAAAAGTGATTATCCCCATATTTACGATGACAGAACATTAAATCATATATTTGGACTTTCATGGAGTAGCTAATAAGAAAATGTTGCTAGGTAAGTTTTCCAAAACTTGTTGTAGATTGTGGCATAATAAACCCCTGGCTTGCATGCTCTGAGAAATTGTTTGGATGTAACAAATGGTGATACTCTTGTTGCTTTTCTTGTCCCTAATGGAGAAGAATCAGGACACTGTGATTGTTGGAGGTCTTGATAAAACACACTGGAGTCAGAACATTTACTGACTTCAGGACTGTGTGAACAGGAATAACAACCCTAATTTTGAATTTCTTATGCTGTTGTTTAGCCTCTGTTTAGTCCAGATGTTCTTAAAAGTTAACGTGGTCTCAAATTATCCATAAATCCTTTCAATCTCAAAGCTTTTTTTCCTCCCCCCTCTCTTTGAATAGAAGAACAGGCAACTTTATGAAAAATAAAGTACAAAATTTATGGCATTCCATCACCAGAACAGAGAGGATGACTCCCACAAATCACATGAAGCTGGGTGCCTGGTTCCCAAAGATTCCCTTTTTTTTTTTTTAATTTGGTGGAAGACATGCACAATGACACCAGATCTCCCCCCGAAAAAAAAAAAAACCCTGTGGGAACCAGCACTCCAGCTTTAGGTAGGAGAATGGGCAGCCTGAAGCCCAAAGCAGCAGACAAATCCCTGGAGAGCAGCTTTTCCATTCAGGCAGGCTTGAGGAAGGGAATATCTGCACAAAAAGCAAATTTACTTTGCTGGTGGCTGTTTTGTTGGCTGATTCCAGCCCAGGTTTCCTTTCAGCCTGACCTCCTGCCACATGGCTGGGATAGTCTGATGCTGCCACGGGTTGCCATGGCAATGGCAGTGATGGTGGCATGTGCTCAGCATAGCCAAATTTGAACCTAATGAGAGCAGATGTGACGTGGAGCTCAGCTGCCCGAGGAGCAGACCTGGTTTTATCTCCATGTTTTTTCTTAGGAGTCGTGGAGACTTAAATGCTCACTCTGTGAGTGCATTAGCTGTGAACACCAGCAGGGATGGATGAAAATAATCTCTGCTCTCTGTAAACATCGTCTCATGAAGCTGAGCACACACACCCACGTGAGGAGAGCTGAGAGAGAGGACAAGCCACGAGGAAAACAAGAAGTCTCCTCCATCTGCAGCTCCCTATTGCTGATGTGCATTGTCTTCCTCTAAGCACAAACAGATTGCTGTGTGTGGCTTTGTGCTATCAGTTTTGGTGTCTGCACTTTCCTGGGAAAATAACTACTTCCAGTTGCTGCAGGCCTGTGGTGTGACAGGCTATGCAGAGCTGCAGAGCACCACGAATAAATTATGGCTGTCACCAACCTCTCTGCCTAAACAGGACTGTTACAAAAATAAATTAGCGCTGCCCTTGAGCGCTACTCGGAATAAACATCTCACACATGACTTTGCTGAGGAAAAGAGTGAGACCTGGGCTGCTCCACCACAGCCAGGCCTACAGAGACATTGTGTTCTCTACGTGAAAGAACAGCCACTGCTCCGAAAAAACCATGGGGAGATAAAGGGCACTGGTGCAACAAAACAACATTCAACCCAAACACTTTAGAGCCAGTTCCACCCCTGTTAATTTGGGTTAGAGTCAAGGACTCAGCTGGATCACAATCAGGAGAGAGGTTTAAGGCTGTTCTTAACTACCCTAAAGTTTCTTGGGGAGAAATTGAAGCTCCAAAACTCTCCCTGTTCTTGGTGTGCTGTCAGATGGGGATGCCTGAAATGAAGCAGCTCTGAGCCTCACCCATCACTATGTGTGAGTTGCCTCACATTGCAAGAATTGTGGCTTTATCTCTGGGTTTGCAGAAAACAACTCCAACTTGGCTGCAGGAACAGCACTTGGAGCAGTTTTATCTGGATATTGGGGTGGAATAAACCAACCTTTGTATGTGGAGTCCTCCCTGTCTACACTTTTTCTTAAGATTTTTCAAAAGACTTGATTCTCAACGAGAAGTTCACAAGAAAATGTTAGTTGCTGTGAGCACTTTTCACTAAAACAGCCCAGTGGATTTTCCAGCAGTGCAGAGATTATTCAGAGATTACTTGAGAAAGCAATTTAATTGTCTGCATTGGAATAAAACTAACTAGGGCAAACCTGGAAATTACTGATGAAAAACTAAGGTTCGCACCATCCATATTTCTTTCTAAACATGAAAAACAGACAAGCCAAAAGAACAGGAGGAAGAGAAGCATATAATTTGCTTAATCTTAATCTTCCATCATGTGACAAGAAAATGGGTCTGTAGAGACCCTAGCCTAAAAGGCAGTGTAGCCTGTGTTCTTTCAAATATCTGCTGCAGTTTTTCCTATTCTACTTGCAGATCCTTGTCCTCCATTAATCAAGAAATTCATCACAAGTTTAACCCAACTCCTATTTCCAGACTCTAATTTTAAGGAAGCCTGAGTTCAAGGGAGGAACAGCAGGGAGAGCAGGCAAGCTGCATTTTCACAGGGAGGCCTTGCCTTCATCCACTTCCATCCACTTCCCCAACCTCAGATCCCAGAGGGATGCACCTCCAAAAGGTCCTGGAAGCCCTTTAGGAGAGCATAATTCACTGTATTCCTGCAGGGCCCATCCATCCATCCATCCATGCATCCATCCATCCATGCATCCATCCATTATTGTCATGGTTTGAGCCTGGCACAGAGCCAGTGCCCCCATGAAAACACCCTCTCCCTGGGGTCTGCTGTGAGATGTGACCAGGAATAAGCAAAACAGGCTCCAGCTTAAACATAAAGAACACTTTATTACCTAAACTACAGGAAAATAGAAAAAAACTATGAGGAAAAGGAAAAAAAAAAATTGAAAACCTTACAAAAAACACTTTCCTCCTCCCCAACACCAGAATTTCCCAATCCGATACATTCTCCCAAATCACCAACTGCCCAGCCTGGAACCACCCTTTAGAATACTCAAACTTCAGTCCATGAAGAGGAGAGGAGTCCTTCTTGTTCCATAGTCTTTCCCTGGAAACACGCTGCAACCTCGTGTGCTTCCAATGTCACTCAGCACCGCCTGGAAAAGTCCTTTTGCCGCTTGTGACATCTTCCTTCCATGCTCAGTGCTCTCACCACTGTGCATGGACCAGAGCTGCTTCTAGGGCTGTCTTTTAAGGATGCCTTGTCTCACTCCAAAAAGGAACAGTCTCTGCTTTGGGACATCTGTCCCCCCCATATTTTTCCAACCCCCTGGGGG